>NC_053160.1:94340297-94699463 GCF_016835505.1 Polypterus senegalus
GGTCTTTTTTTATTTTCTCAAATGCATATGCTTTTTTAGCATTGCTTATAGAGATGACAGAATGGGCATGTGCATAAAGGTATACTGGGATGACTCAATAAAGTACTCAACAGGTTTTGACATATTTAAACATGCCCTCATAATACAGTATGATTTTCTCCTCTTACCTGTGGATAATGGGACTTCAGAAGTGATGAATTTGTGCAAAACATTACTCTCTGAAACTGCTTGAACGATTTCACTTACAACAGTTTAAGTGAAAGAGAAGTTGTATTTCTTGAGTATTTTAATAACAGCATTGTTGACAATAGGCTCTGACTAACTGATCAATATACTCAATGATTTCCTTTGTTGTCCTGTCAGATTCATGGAAAATTGTTTGCATTTTCAAAAAGAAGGCTACAAGATAATAGTGTAGCTGCTGTACTAATCCTTCAGTGTTGCTACCTGACACTTGAGTGTGTCATGGGTGGCCAGGGCCCCTGCCTGCCCAGGATGCCTCTGTCTTGGAAGGACCAGGGGAGCAAGTGTGGACAGAGCATTACCTCCCCCAGAATGCTAGATGGCAGCTCCCCTGGATGGCAGCGATACCTCGGACTCCCGCAGGGCTTCATGGGAATTGGAGTTCGTTACATCCCTGTTGGGATCTGGGGGTGTCGCCAGGATGTGCTGCAACTGTCCCTGAGCCTGTGTGGGTGGTTCTTTCACCACACCGGGAAGTGCAGGTCAATGAGCACCTGGAACACTTCCGGGTGACCTATATAAGGGACCAGCAGACGCTACTCTGGGAGCTAGAGTCGGGAGGAGGGAGACATAGCTTGCTGGAGAGGAGTGGAGGAGATAGAGAGAAGAAAAATGATTGTGTGTACTTAGTGCTTGTTGGGACTATGTTGTGCCTATGGGAAACCGGGAAGGCGTTACCCACAGGCAAAGAAAAATAAAAATAAAAACTTGTGTTTTTATTAGTGTGCCTCCCATGTCTTTCTGTGCCGGGTCAAGCGCTGGTATAGCGCCTTTTGTTACAAGTGGTTTCATCTTCATCGGACATGTCTGCAGGATCTTGTTCAATGTAGATATCCTTGGAAACATCTGACTCAATTTGCACTACAACTGATACATCAAAATCTGAAGCATGTTCTCTGCTTTTATGAAAATGAAATGTGTAGTGGATATTTGTCATAAACCACTTTAAATGAATAAACATATCCCCTTTAACAAACGGCTAAATAAATTCACATATGGACCATAAAAATCAAAACTGTTTACCACACCTTTCCTGTTACTGCCAGCTACCCTTCTCACTGTATTTACAGCAGACTTGTGTATCTTGAGTGAATTAAATGTGCTAAAAGTGAACATACATTTGTAATGCAAGCATGGTAACCAAGAAACTGTAGAACCACTGACCATGTCTTAGTAACTGTACTCAGATGGAAGTAGAAAATGAACATGACTTACACTTCCACATGATGTTAATGGCCTCAGCCAACAAGTAAAATAAAAAGAACAAAACAATTAGACAATGGAAGTTTGCCAAAGTTAAACCAATACCATGCAACATGTTACCAATACTTAGTTATAAATTAATATCAATGCAAATGAGCCACCCTTTGAAACTTTAGCAATAGATTAAGCAAATAAAGCAAAGAATTACCTTTACATTTTTTGAGGTGAAAGTAGCAGTTGTTTAATAATTCCCCCAACAAAATTTGTGGTTTCTCTCACTTTCAGACTCCAGACAACCAGTTCTCTTAAGGATATTCTCCCCGGTGGTGCTGGCATGCAGCTTTGTGGTCAAGTTAAAAGTTTCTAGTTTGCAGGAGTTTATAGCTAGTTTACTTGACAAATGTCAGAAAAAAAGAGAAAACTTTCATATTAGACAGTCCACTTAATCGACAAATCTTTTACAATCATTTTTCCGATTGCTTGTCTTGTTTCTTTTCAGAAGCTTATTGTAGGTGCACTCCAATATAAACAAAATACGACTGAAATTTTAGGATCGTGCTACAGCCATTTTAGACTGGCCAAGCTACAGGCTAATCTATTTTGCTATTGTTCACCAAACTTGAGGTTGGCACGCAAGTAAAAATAAATACAGTTGGGGATCAACCTTTTTTGTTCAATGGCCACATATTAGAATAATATAATAATTTGAATAAGAGAGAGTTTCAATATCACTATGTTACACCAAACGTGTGTTCAATTTGGAGATCTTTTTCCTTTTGCTGTGAACAAAGACGCATGAAGAAATTCAGAAATCACTTCATTCAATATACAAGGCAAAATTGCCCTTGCAAAATTAAAGAACCTATTTGATACTCTATTAATTAATGACTCATTTGTGAAAAACAACAGCCAGTTCACAGTACGTATCGTGACACTGAATTATTACCAAAATAATTTGAAAATACATGTATCCAAAATGTGAAAATAAAATGAAAAAAGTTTTTCAGTTTACATCAACCCTTTTAGGGTAATTGCCATAATTTAAGGCTACCACACCAATTGTCTGATGCCTCTATGTAGTGTCACCCTACATATTTTCTCTCATCCTCCATCAGATGGATTTCCTATTTGGTTTTTTCTGGTTCCTCCAGATATGTGATGTGATCTTAGGGAGCTCAAAAGAGGTTGTGTGATCAGGAGACAGCACCAAATGTGACTGAAGCAGGCAGGAATCTTACACAATGATACAAGAGAACACAAGCTGACTATTCAGTAACTAGTACCAAAGTCGCATGAACATTTTTAAGTGTTATTGGAAGTATGTTTTAGTTTCTTCTTACATTAATGGAAATGACAAAAAGTCACACTAGAGCAGAGATGAAATTAGGCATAGGTAAAGAAATCAAAGAGTGAAGTCAGAGAGAAGTCTAAGGTACAGATCAAAAGCCCAATATATAGCAGCTGAAGAAGAACAAGCAAAAAACGTCCTTTTGCTGTCTAGGTTTGTTTTTCCCTAACTAATCTACAAAAGATGTTTGCTTTGTTTTCTGAATCCATGGATAAAATATTTGCCCTGCCACAATTTTGAATAAGGAGTGAATGATGAAGAAATATGTAAAGGTGATGTCTGATCACAAGACCAGCAATACACATCTGTAGCTTAAAGAACAGAGACATGGAAATGCAGTTTAGAGCAAAATGGTTTTGCAGGGACATTAAACATAATCATAAATATCAATGGTATAAAATAACAGTAAAACACATTTTGGCATTTATTAAGCAGGTTAGCAATGCCTTAATCTGAGATGTTTGATGAAGTTTCAGATTTCTCTGTCTGTTCTTGTAACTCAGTAACAAGTGCACAGTGGGGTCTGTCCTTCTGGCTGTATAACATCCTGGTATAATGAACCTGCTTGACCTAAGATTGTATGCCTTTGAAAATCACAGCACAGATCATTAACAGCACAAGCGGCCTTCTACTCAGGACTCCTAGAATTAATGCTTCTTCAAACAGGCAAACAGGATTAATAAATCCAAAAGACATTTTGCACAGTCACTTTTTTAGTCATCCCTTCTGTCAAAGTTATGCCAGCAGTTTTGGAGGCAGATCATAAGGTTACCAAACCGCCAGTCATAATAACAAATAGTGTATGTGTTCCTGTATGTGTATATTGTTTATAATTGTATGTATGTGTCGCATTCTTTGATTGCTGATTTTTTCTGTGCTCATCTTCTGTTGGTATTGTATCTATCTATCTATTGCATTACTGTCAGTATTCTAAACAGACTTGCAAGTAAGAAAGTCATTGTACTGTACTTTGAACACGACAATAAACGTGAACTTGAAGAAAAAAATATGCCCTAACTGGCGGAAACACTCAAATAATAAATGAGTGTACACCATAATTGTGAAAAAGTAACTTTCACATAAAAATACTAAGCTTGTCCTTTATAAAAATGAGATTAAGTATAAAGTATTCAAAAACACTTTAACATTAAACCACCCATAGGTGCCAGCAAAACTATCTGGATGAACCAAAGCTCTAAAATTAAATCTTGGATAACGTTCTTCCAGGGTAATACGGTAGTTACAGCCCTTAATCACAAGCACACAACTTGTTTTAGCACAACTGGACACAAAAAAACACTGTCTCATGTCAGGCATGCATGCCCGAGGGTGATCCTCCAGGCTTGTCATGGTAAGCAGGGCAAGAGGAGGCACTTGCTTATGGCGTTGTCTCTTTTTCTCTCGTCAGAAGTGAGAAGACACCCAGTGAAGGCAGCTGGCATTTCATTTAGACCCGGGCTAGGAAAGAGTGCAGAGTATCAGTGCATAGACCCTTTAATAGAAGAGCAGAGGAGGCTATTTTGTTTTTGTTGTGAATTTGTACCATCATGTGCTTGTTTTGTTTATTTGGATGTTTGAAGTAAACTGAGTTACCCAGTTGGGGCCCAACATTTCTAAGGACGTTATAGTCAGTCTTTCTGACCACACTCATTAGTAACCTTACATAAGTGACATTGAACATGAATATTCTTTCAAAGTCAAATCTAAATTCTGCATTTTTAATTTATTTTGGTTTTAAATCAAAATGTTAAAGAAGAGCTAGGCAACTTAAAATAATATTTTGACATTACTACAGAAAGGCTGTCTATGGTGGTCAAAAATAAGATAAAGGACCAAGAGATGAACCTCCTGGATATCACAACCTAATTTTAATCTCTTAAAGACACACAATTACTAAATTGTTTCTGCGTATATTTATATATTCAGTTATTTTTACATAATCTTTAAATGAATATGAAATGGGTTTGCCAATATTACTGCGTTGTATTGTTTTTCAGTCACTGTCTGAAGGTTAATTGCTGGTGTAAACAGGTGTACACGATGGGTATGTGTGGCATCACTCAGTAGCCTTACACCACCAAACCTGGTGTTTGTTTGCCTCTTGACACAGTTCTGAATTGATTCAGATGAAGGCATTGTAGGTACACCAAGGCTACATTACCATGATATCTGTAAGAAATAATTTCTGTTATATTTAATTTTCCTGTGTTCACTCTTTTAATTGTATCCAAATACCAAGCAGGCAGAGTAGACACTAGAGAAAATGACAGTGGATGTAAAGGACAGCTGTGATACTCACTTTTGTACATATTAGTGAATTATTGCTTAAATGACCCAAACATTTATGAATATGTACATTAAAAAAAAGAATAAGTTCTTGTTTGCCTGAGTATAAAAGGTATTAGTATAATCATGAATAACCTAAAAAATAATATTTGAAACTAATTGCTTGCTTAACATTAGAATTCCTGAAGCCTACAAAAAAACTTGTAATCCTGGCCCACCTTAAATCTCTTCGCACCTCTCCATTAGCGTTTTGTTTTGTAATTCAGCACGAGCAGCAAGCAGCCTGCTGTTCCATCCCCCGCCTTGACAGAGCTCGGCTCAGGCAAAATGTTCTCCCACCTCAAGCCTAGGCTCCTTATCTGCGTGTGAGATCTGGAGTTGTATTGGGTAAATAATACAGTATATCTTTATTTAGAACACATGCATTTCATGTGTGGGTAAGTGTAGGATGAAAGGAAATGCGAGAAATGCAAGAAATGCTGAACACATTACTAAAGCATAATTTTTTTCTATGTTATACTAATAATGATGTGACTGCTGCCTTATAACCCAAAGGTCCTGCATACCTGAGACCAGGCGAGTAGTGAGCTGCTATTATTATTATTTCTATGTTTTGGGTTGGCTATCGGTTCCAAAAGAAGGCTATCATCCTGCTGACTACGCCACTGTAAAATGAATCAGTTCCGGTTCCAAAAGGAGACCATCATCCTGCCAACTATGCCACTGTCAAATGATTCAGTCTCAACACACGAAAAAGGTTTGGGACAGCGACCCATAAATTATTCCATGGCTGCATAAGGGTATTGAATGTAGTACTAAAGTGTACTTTTTGTGTTCCAGATTGAAGCGAGCTGATATGCGAAAAGATGTCGACTTTAAAAGCCAAAACCAGAAGTGATGTCAACTATGACCGGAAACCAGAAGTGACTTCAGTCTGGGTGTCGGTTCCAGAAGTGACATCCATCTCGGTGCTGGAACCAGAAGTGAAGTACCGTTGTCAATGTTGAACCTGAAGAGACAAAAGAAATATGTTTAACACACCCTGCCACCCCCTGGCCTGGTGGGCAATTACCTTCACTTGATTCACTCAGCAGGTCCGCCGCCTGGGGGGGACAAACGGGACTCTTCACGCTTGATTTTTTTTATGCTGATGTTGTGCGAGTAGATATATATTCGGACAATTATTCAAGTTACATGTAATAGAATATTTAAATCATTTAGCTTACAACAATACAAGTGAGTGTTTTAATAGCCGCACGATCCACACAAGTAGATATCATGCTCGTGTCGTGTGAAGCACGCTTGTCAAAGGGGGCCGGCAGCGGCACGCTTCTCAAAGACAAAGGAGAGCCGACGGCGACGTCCTTGAGCTTGACGTTGAGTTGTATGTTTGTTGTACAGGGTACGTGGATAATGGAATGACTTCGCCGCTGTAATTGAATACTTCTGTTTCACACACACAGGCGCTGTTCTCTCTCAGACAACAGCGATATTGTTGTGCACTATCGTGGATGTTGACATGTATGGTGTAGCAGAAGTCCATCTCCAATCAATAATTTATTCGCTTGAGTGTTTATTGTTGCTTTTAAAGCAGTGATGAGTGTGCGTTGGTTTTATGTATATCATTAAAGATTCTGGATCACCTGGATTTTTTGAAAACTTTGAAGTTTGATACAGCAAGTCATCATACTGATTATACACCACGTAGATAACCTTAACTGTTAGTATATATTAAAATGTTCAGATGTTACTTCTATTCATTGCATTGGTATAATTGTACCATACACGTTAGATAATACATAGGCCTATCTCATTAATGTATTGTTTCAATTCTTCTACGAGCTTCTGTTAGCACTGGCTTTCCTTCTCGCAGTCAAACTTTGATGTACGAGAAGGGTTAACTCATCAAGTATGGTATTCATAAATGCAGCATATTCGCTGTCGCATAAACTACATTTCGATCATTTTGTATATGTATTTGAAGGTTTTGGCATGTGGGGACCCGGGGGAAGGCAGAGGGGCCCACATGTACCCAGTTGTCTGGGGCCAAAATATTTCTGGCGGCGGGCATGCACTCAGCTTCTTCATAATCTCACGTGTGTGACAACTGCTAATTAAGGAAAAAGAAGCAATTTAGGGGTCTAATTCTTCAAGAACAAGTCAATTAAAAATAATTCAAAAGATGTTAATTAGCAGCAAAAACAGGTCACTAATTAAGGAACCTGCAGCTACTGTGGCCCTCTTGGACCAGAGTTTGAGACCACTGAGGTAAATGGTATAGTCCAGAAACAAACCTCTGCCATTAAGTATTATGTAAAGTCTCAAAAATGCTAATTAAGAGTTGTGGGTAAATAGCTGGCTAAAAGAGAAGACTTACATGTAAACTGTGATCAGAGAACAAAATCTAAAGTTAACTGTTATATATGATCTCATTTTCTACTTTAAATGTGCTGGTATAAATTAAGTAAGGATGCCCTAGTATAACAGGGAGGTAGTTACAAAGCACTTTTTTCTTTTTACTTACAAAAATTTTACATGTCTCTGCTCCTACCTATAGGAGTTCAGATCTTGTCTAGCACGTAGAGTTCCTAAAGCACTTTACCTCCAAGTTGAAATGTTTTTGTTCTGTCCTGGCTTACTCCCTCTTTCTTTTTTCTGCCATCTGAGCCCTTGCCAATATTAATCCAGCTATAATCCAAGCTGACTGTTCTTGTGGCAGGAAGGCATCTCAGTACTCAACCAGGATATACTTACAGGGCAGATTACTTCAAGTTTTAGTAATGGTCTTTGGAACTCTTGGGTGCATCCCCCTAAAATCTTCATAACTATCCCAGATGCCCCTGCGTCCTGCAGTATCAGGAAACTTGTCGATAGTGGAGCTTATGAAGCCACCTATCTGCTTGGAGGAATCCTCACTTACTCTTTATAGTTCCCCACTGTCCTCTGTCCAAATTAGTTTTTATGTCCCTGCAGGCACCACTTATTATACTGAGGTACAGTGCCCTTTGAGGTTTTGTGTCACTGTCAATGTTGCACTGTTACTGCACTTACCGTAAAGACCTCTTACAGCTTACTTGCTCCCCAGCATTATGGGAAAACTCTTATAATTGCAGTTCTTACTGGGCACTTTGTCACTGCATATTTAAGCAAATATCTGTTTTTGGAGGAAAGAACTTGTAATCTAAATTACTTTTTACACCCACTTTATGCAGCAACTTGTTCTGTGCTTGATATTTATTCAGAATGAGTCTTGAAGTACTGAATGGATATATTTTCCATAAAATGTCAGTGAGATTTTAACATCTATCATAGTGGTAAAGTGTTTTACTTTTATGTGCAATTTATGTCTAGTACATTTATGGTGCATAATCATGTGTTGTATAAAGGAAAGATTGACAAACGTTTAAAATCAAGGCGCTGATGGCACTTGTGGTAAAAGATTTGAATTCTAAAGATATTATTGGTTCTAATTACCATTTTTCCTCTATATAATGTATCAGTAAGAGCTATTTTTAATTTTAAACATGTTAAGAGTCTAACAGGGCTACATGCAGTTTGCCTTGAACATTTATATTCCATGTCTTTCCTACCAAAAGATAAATGAGAATTAACAGCAATAAAATGATAAAACAAACAAAAAAAAAATGATGGGTGGATGTCTGCAATTTCTGGATTAGGAAAGATAACACAACAATACCTATAGTTCCTTAACTGTCCTGGCTGAAAGAGAGGTTTATTGAAATAATATTTAGGAAAAGCATTTAATTTTATAAAGAAGCCTCATAAAATTAGACTGCAGTTCACTTCACCCTGATACAGAATATAAGAACATAAGAAATATGACAAATGAGAGGAGACTACTCAGTTAATCAAGTATGTCTGTTTAGCTAACAGCTAAGCTGTCCCAACATCTCAACCTGATTTTTCTTAAAGGTAGTTAAGATTTCTACATCTACTACATGTCTTGGTAGTTTGTTCCAGATTCTCAAAACTCTTTACGTAAAGAATTGCTTTCTGGCTTCAGTTTTAAATACATTTCCCCTTAATTTCCACTAATGTCCTTGAGTATGTGATTCACTCCTAAGTTGAAAGATGTCTGCTGAATCTATTTTATTGATGCCTTTGTGCATTTTAAATACCTGGATTAGGTCCCCATGCAGTCTCCTCTACTTGAGACTAAACAGGTTTAATTTTCTGATTCTGTTATCTAGCATGTTCTTCTCATTAAGGTGCTTTACTAATTTACTTCTTATTCTGCTTTCCATAATTGTGCATGGCACATTGGTCTGCAATTTCCAGGATCCACATGTCTCCTTTCTTCAACATTGGAGTCACGTTTGCACCTTTCCAGTCCTCAGGTACTTCTCCTTTCGAAACTGCCTAAAAATGGGCTTTCATTTATTTTAATACAATTGGTAAAATCCCATCAGGTCCAGGGAATTTATAAATCTTCAACATATTGAGGGCTTAAAGCACTTTTGACTCTTCTATATTAAATCTATGAACTCAGTTTGTTTTTACTTCTGCAGGAGGCACTCCATTTATTTCTTCCTTTATAAATACTTGGGAGAAATATTTGTTCATTTCATTTGCTATTTTGTCCTCATTTTCAATGAATTCTGCATGTGTCCCTAAGGTTCCTTAAATTCTTTTTTATCGTCTCTAGATTTTTTTAATTTAATTTATTATTTTATTATATTTGAAGAAAATAAAATTACATACAATCAGACTGAACCTATACAACAAATAACTCCATAACAGTAAAACAAAAAAAAGCTGCTTGCTGTATGTCTTGGGTTCACTAGCAATTTTTATTTTGGTTTCTGTTTTGACATTTTGAATGCTTTTTTTGATCTCTTGCTCTGGGGTCAAATATTCCTCTAAGTAAGAATTATCTGGCTTTTAAAAAATGTTCTTATACAGTGATATTTACAGTTTTACTTTTTTAATAACATTCCTATTTATCCATTTTGGTCAATTTTGTTTTGTTTAATGGGTTTTTCAGAATAAACTTTTCTGAAGTATCATTTTTAGTTAATAAGTTTTACTTTCCCATTCTATGATTTGTAGATTCTTCCTCATACCCTTAAAGTCTGCTTTCCTAAAGTTGTAAGTCTTCATTTTGGTGTACATTTATGTGTTTTCAAAGATAATCTCAAATTTTACCATGTTGTGATCATTGTTGCTAAAGTATCAGAAAAATCTGTTTACATTACTCTGTCTTTAATGTTTACATAGGCATCACTACGTGTTGGGCTTAAGACAAACTGGGAGAAAAACAATCATTTACCATCCGCAACATTTCAGTGTAATCCATTGTATTCTTGATAGGGCCATTCCAATCAATGTTTGCAAAGTTACTTACTTTGCAATATACTTATCTAACATATCAGAATTTGGCAGCCTGTAGCAAACTCCAATAACCAGGGGCCTCATGTATAAACGGTATGTATGTACTGTGATATATGGATGGCCAGTCATCCCGGAGGTGCCCCGAATGCCAGCAGGGAATCAAGGACAATAGAGTTTTTATCCACAGCCCTGCAGGATACCACGGGGGCTAATAGAAGGCGCTGCAGGGAGGAACAACAATTGTTTTCCCTACAACCCGGAAGTGCATCATAGTCACATGGACTGAGGAAATGATGCGCTTCTGGGTTGAAGAAGAGGAGTTTTTATCTGACCCGGAAGTGTTACCAGTCACATGGACAGAGAGAGAAAACACTTCCGGGTCAAGGACTATAAAAAGGACTATGGGAGATCCCAAGGTTGCGTTGAGTCGGGAGGATGGGTGGCTACATGTCTGGGAGTAGGAGGATTGAATATTGTTTATTGTGTATTGGTTATTATATGAGTATTGTGGTGTGTAGGGTGCTTGGTGCATTTTATTGTTCAAATAAATTTAAGATTTGGACTTTTATCTGGTGTCTGGCATCTGATTGGAGGGTTCAAGGGGATGACAGCGCCCCCTATCTGTCACAGTACAAAAATGTTGCGTACTCCCGTTTCCATGCTCACGTCGCGATGTATAAAACCTAAACCATGCACATTTTCACACTAGCTCAAACCCTGATGTACGCAAGTACTTGGCTTCGTTTTGCAGTACTTTTATTCCAGTGTGCTTTCCCTTTCTTTTTTAGATCCACATCCCTGGCGCGGCTTGTTCATATAAACTGAAATTAACCGCTAACAATAATAGTGGTCCACACGCAGACGCTGCCTCAACCATGCTGTCTACTTGAACTGTTCTCATATGACAAGTGCTTCAGAGCCTTTTCTGCACGGACCTTGTGGCTCAAAAACAGTTTCATCCCAAGAACTATAAACGCACTCAATCAGTCCATCAAGAGCCACTTTATAAAGCGTGTATTTACATATGACGACAATATCATTTTTACGATTAAATGCATCAAAATATATTTATTACATTATGCAGATAAAATGTTAACATTATTTAAATAATCTTTATTGTTAATAATTAAACAAGTGAGGACACAGTGTCTCAGTGCTAGCAACGAGCTGGCCCCCATTAAGGGATTGTTCCTACCTTGTGCTGTATTCTTGCTGGAGCTGGCGCAACACTGGAAGGATAGATGGATAGAATAATTAAACATGTACTACGAAGATATTTCAATGTTCCTTAAAAGTTTTGAAGAATCGGTGTTCTAAGCCTACAGATGGCTTGACATCTGTTACAGAGCTGATCGTGTGGCAATTGGTTACTTGGAGAAAGAAGAGGAAGGACAAGAATTGGAGGTTAGTACATTTGAAAGAGACAGTGCTGCTGCAATAAATTATTTCATCAAAGGTTGCGCAGGAACAATATCTGGACAAAGCTCCAGCTCGTCACTATCACTGCGCCACCATGTTCTCATGTTTAATAACATGCTTTAATTCCTATCATCATGAAAATGATAACAAGTATACATCTCAGTATTTAAATTATTCAGAGAGCTGTAATATCATGAATGTAATGGATTCTGTGTCCTGTTGGAGGAAGAGAAAGCCCATTTAAGAATCACATAGTGATTCACACACATAGAGCACATAGAAGAACAAATACAGTAACATTTAATGTGCTACTTTAGTTATGATGGTATTTGAGAAACTAGTGTATTAAAGATTTTAAGATGAAGTTTATGATTTTCTACTTTAATGACAAAATAAACTATGTGATTAAAGTGGAAATTTCGAGATTAAAGTGCCGTGCTTTTTTCCTACTGTGTGTCTATTTTTTTTTTCTTTTCTCTGTACCCTAATAAGCTTCCTTGTGACACTCAGACAGTGGGCTATGACTCGTGGCGACTTTGATATCTGACAACTTCTTTTTTATTTCCGGCACTTTGTGAACTTGGACTTTTGAGTTTCTCTAACACTCCATGTCACTTGATCAAATTCCTTTTGTCATTTATACCACTGTTTAAACCAACAAATAGTACTTTTTTTCCTTGGCTCCACTTGATATTCGCTGAAATTCTTCTATTTTCCCCGTGCTTTTGCCATTGCCTTTTCACAGAACGCTGAGCTTAAGGGCTTTTTATATTGATTTGCATATTCAAAGAGGCATAATTCTGGGAGGAGTTGGGGAGTGACAGCAGGTGTGTGCACATGTGTTACTTTTCATGCTGACAGGGATTTATGTAGCGGAAGAACGTGGAAGTTGGCATACGCACAGATTTATGCATCTGGATTTTTTTGTGCATAAGAACATTTCCACTTTTGTCTGTACGCCATGTTTTAGTGTGAATTCTACGTACAGTGTTATGCATGAGGATCCAGATCTCTGGCTTTTTTCATTACTAACTTAAACCAACAATGATTTTGATATGTTTTCTCTATCCATCTTGAAGATATGGTCCTGAATATTATTTTTCACATGTACAACATATACCACCACACCTCCTTGTTTATTTCCTTCTCTATATCTTCTAAAGCATGAGCAGACACTAATATTGTAATTCTCTGCATCACTCTTACTTAGCCATGAGAAATATGCGTTTCTTTTCATAAGTGATACGGAAAACCAGTTGGACTGGTTTAAAGTATGTAACCTTACATTGCAATAAAAAAATATTCTAGGTTATACAAAGTATTGCACATATTTTTCTTAAATTTAAAACTACAATAAAAAATAAGACATTACAAATGCAAGATAAAATGTAAGCATGTCTTTAATTACTTGTTATTAATTTAGGTATTTGATGGTTAAGAATTGTATTAATCTAAAGCTCCTTTATTATTGAAGGCCTGATTTTTCAATTGTACCAAAGGGATTATAAAGTAAAGTTCATAAGTAGTGGCTGTAATATTATATAAATAAGTGATAATTTAATTTCTAGTTGGTTGTTTAGTGAAATCTGGATTAAATGTGATGAGTATAAAACTTCTATTCAGTCCAGCATGTCACAGTTTTCCTCAGAAAAAGTATATAATCACAAACAGTTACATTGCAAAAAGACTGCTGTCGAAATTACTTTCACAGAGGCTGCCTACTGTGATTCTTTGACAAAATGCATTGAAGCAGTAATGAGAAGTCAAAGGTCACAGGAAGGATTTTTTTTCATTACTTGACAGCCACCTTTAAACCACTGGAGGTATAAAAGAGGTATTGGAGTGATCCCTGCAGTGTTGCAGTGCTGCTAAGTAACTGTTTATGTTTAGCAAACATAAATGGAACTTTCCCGAATTTTCTTGTACCTCACTGTCTAGCATTCTGACCTGATGTACCGCCAGCCTTTTGTTCATCACACTTCAATAATGACATTCGGTGCCACTGAGCATCAGGTTACAAGCTGGTGAAAAGATAAATTGTATTCCTCTAACACAGTTGACACATGCCGCTTGGCTTTATTTAAGCCAACCAATCAGGGCTGTCTGTAGAATACAGAGAGGGGAGCACTTCATTGAAGCTCAGCATTACATATGAGTAAAGATAAAATAAAAAAAAAAACTATCACCCATTTGTTTTGCTTTACAAGCTCCAGCTATGCATCCCACACAAAAATCAATATCACATTAGACAGGGCAAGCAGACATGAAGGTGTACTGTTTATTTATTTTTTTGTGGGAAAAATCTTTTAGTGAATAAAAAATAAAATAGCAGTATCAAAAAGAAATAAAAATAGATGACATTTTACTACCTTTAACTTAGTTTACCAAAACCATCAAATGAAAAATAAGTCATTAAAAGGTCAAGTGCAATATACCTTAAGTTTTGGCAAGTTAAAATAGAGCATTTTGGTTTAAAAAAAACATTTATGTCTGTGAAGCTACAATGATTAAGAAATGCATTGTTAAATAAATTGAATATCACTTTCCCAAGAAAAATGTGAAAGAAGCATGCTTGGAGCCACAGAAAGTGTTTAATCTGTTTAATTCAGTTTGGTTAAAGGTTCAAAGAAAATAGCATGTGATTGTGCCAAAATAACAAGAACAGAGATGTGCTCTTAAGCTGTCCGTTTCAGAGGCTGAGAGTCAACAGACCGACTATGTCCTTATGGTCCCGAGTGGTCTTTTGCTGCTGGACTTGATGACATGGATCCGGGAATTAAGTCATTCCTCTTCCAGAAAACGTTCTCCTCCACTGCTAATGGAAACAGATGTTACGTTAACAAATGCGCCCCACTTGACCAGGGGTGGTATTGCTTACCAGAAAAAAGCCTGAGCCTGTCGAAAGGTATAAAGCTTCCTGCCTTTGTTCAAATTAAAATGTGCCTCAAAGTATAGGGATCTGCTATGTACATTACTTAGATATATTGTGACACACAAAGAAAGACGCAATCTCTTCTATGATGTAACCACAGGACAGGATAGGAGTTAAAGGTGACAGAGCAGTCCATCAGCCTTCTATTGTCTTTTGCTGCAACTCCCTATAGTACCTCCCGGTGCTTCTGTTTGTTTCTCTCCCCTCAGGGATTTAATGGGGAGGGCCATATTGTCCTGGAGGGAGTATTACATGAAGCACATGTAGAGTAGAACAGAGTGCCTTTTATTATAATTGCACAGATGTACAACACAATTCTCATTTTAATAATGCATACAATATAATAAAAACTTAATCTTCAACAGATTCAACATATGCTCTGTATTTTAAACTACCCACATGCATTAATATAAACCAATAAAACAATAAAAATTGAAGGTGGAAAAATATAAAAAGTAAATAGTGGAGCAGTTCCATTTTACAGTGATTGCAATGAGTCTCCAAGATGTTGTACTTTTGTCCCATTGATGCCATGAGTGACAGTGAAAGACACACGTTCAAAATTGCTTAGATGCAGTAAACAGTTATTTAACAAAATTTAGTTCACTTACAGTGCTCGGGCTGAAGCTTTTCAGTAGTCTAGAAGTGTGCATCTTAATAGAACTATAACGCCTTCCAGAAGGCAGCAGAGTAAAAAGATGGTGGCCTGGGTGAGATGGGTCCCTAATGATTTTTTTGCCCCTTCATAAACATCAAGCTTTGTATATGTCCTCTAGTGAAGGTAACTGAGTGTTAGTAATTTTTGTGCTGATCTGTTGACTCTCTAAAGAGTCTTCTTGTTGGCCACGGAGCACCCAGCATTCCATACCTGGATGCCACAGGTAACTATGCACAGAGAAGCGATAGAAGCACAGCAACAGGTGCTTGGACAGACTAGCCTTGCTCGGCATCCTTATGAGGTAAAGCCACTTCTGTGCCTTCTGCATCAGAGAAGTTGCATTAACAGACCATGTGAAGTCCTGGGAGATGTGTGTGCCAAGGAATTTAAAGCTAGGCACTCTCTCCACTATATTTCTGATGTAAGAGAAATGGGTTTCTCTTCCTGCTACCTTAAGGTGATAATCAGTTCTGGTTTGTTTTGGAGGTGTTGAATGCCAAGTTGTTAATGAAGCACCATTCAGAAAGTTTGCTGACTGGTACATTATAGACAAACTCATCACCATTCTGTATCAGTCCTGCCGCAGTGGAGTCATCTGTAAACTTAATGATAGTATTTGTGCTATGTATTGGTACACAATAGTAGCTATAGAAAGAATGAAGAAGAGCACTCAGTCGGAGTGTCTGGGTTGGCGAGTGGTGGGTGCTCATCCTGTCTGTGGTTGTTATTGTTCCATCTACATGTGTGTAGATTGATACCCAGGTTGAGCTGCTAGGAATGATTGTGTTAAAGGTAGAACTGAAGTCCACAAATAACATCCTCATGCATGCCCCCTGGTGTTCCAAGTGAGTCAGTGTAGTGTGGAGAGCTGTATTAATGGCATCTTCTGTTGACCTGCTGGTTCTGTAGACCAAATTGGTGTTGATCAAAGGTGAGTGGAATTGAAGATTTGATGTGCCTCAGGACTAGCTTCTCAAAGCACTTTATTGTAGTGGGGATGAGAGCTACAGGTCTGTAGTCATTATGACTGCTGATTACTGTCTTCTTTGGAACAGGCGCAATGATGGCAGACTTAAGGCTTTTGGTGAGAGTGCATTGTGACAGAGAGAGAGATTAAAGATGTTGCTGAACACCTCTGCCAGTTGATCCGCATGGTCTCTGAGTGCACTCCATCTGGGCCAGCAGCTTTCCTTGGGTTGACACTTTGGAGTACTTTTCTAACATCATTCATGCTAACAGTAAATGCCATACTATTTGTAGTTGATGATGGTGCCATCCTGGTCTCTGCCTCAAAATGGGCATAAAAGTGGTTGAGTTCCTCTGCTAGTGAGTTGCTGCTGCTGATGGCTGGGTCTTTGCTGCCTTTATAATGTGTACAGTGCTTGATGACTTGCCATACACGTCGGGAGTCTCCATCATTGGAATGACCTTCATCCTTCTGCCTGTAATATGTTTTTACATTCTTGATGACTCTCTTCAAATTGGATCTGGCAGTACTGTATAACTCACCATTGCCAGATCTGAAGGCTGTATTGCGCTCTTTTAGCCAAAAGCTTGACATCTCTGGTCATCCATGATTTACTGTTTGAGACACATCAAATGTGAGTCCTAACAGTGACGCTATCTATACAGTTCTGTATATAAAACAGGACAGTGGATGTGTACTCTTCTATGTCTTGATGTACAAAAGTGTGTGCTCAAAACAGCCTGGAATTAAATTTAAGTCCCTTCAAGCCAGGTTTGGATGATTTTCACAGTTGGTTTTGTTTTGTTAATAAGAGGTTTGTATGCAGGTGTGAAAAAAGGGATAAGTGGTCAGACTGGCCAAGGTGAGGGAGAGTGGAGACTCTCTGTCCTTCCCTAATGTTGTTGTAAACATTGTCCAATGTGTATTGGCAGAATTTAGGGAGGACTGTTTTCAAATTTGCTAGGTTAAAGTCTACAGCTATGATAAACATCCCATCAGGGTGAGGAGTCTGTAACTTGCTGATTGAGAAGAGAGAAACCCTCACTTAATTCAACAAGTTAAGCTCATTTCACTTGCTATGATGCTAAAGTAAAACAAAATGAATTCTCATAAACTATCTCTCTATTTATGCATCTAAAGTTTGTGCCAAAGACAATGTGCATAAAATATCCACTAAACCCTAAGCACTCTAATCCTAACCCTAACCCTAACTTCCATCCTAAAACTGCATGACCTAAAACTGCATTGTTGACATGATGCTGTTGCTCTGAAAATACAGTACTTGATATAGGATAACATTGTTCTCCTCTGTGCTTTCTGACCAATGGTAGATGTTCTTTGATAAATGTTTTTTAGTTGTGCTGATTGCTTAAAATTTCATGAGTGTACGCATGACCATGGGTAGCCTAAGAGCATCTTCAATTATCAAGGAACACTTTGTGTTTGTGAAACCTATTCAGCCTTAGTTGTATGATTAATCTTATTCAAGCAAGACTTATTCAGCTGAATTTTGATTTCATAAACATGCTTTGTGGAATACCATCTCCCAATCAACACTCTTATGCAACTGAAACATATTTCCATTTAGCAGCATGGGAAATTTCATCATAATGCAAGAACCATCTATTAATCAGAAAAGGTGTTAGTACCTGTTATTCCTTCATAACATAAACAAATTTATATAAAAAAGAGATGCCTCTAAATAATATATACAATATATATTAACAGGGTTTATTCAGACCATAATATAATTATACACAAACCAATGTATATGTATGTATCTGTGATGCCTTGTGATTTTAAAGCCCTGTCATGACCTTAAACCATGGGCATCTAGTAGTGCCAAGCCAATCAGTGGTGTAGACAAAACCATGCAGAGAAATATAAAAAGTGAAAAGCAGTAGTTCTTTATTTACTGGTGCTCAATACAAACAAAACTCAAAAAGCAAAATTCAGTAAAGTTGCACCTATAAAAATATAAAGACAGTTTTAATATAACACTATAAATAAGCAAAAACAACAGAAGAAAAATACAAAATAAAATCAAGTCCTTACTCCTTCCTCCCATTAGTAAAAAAAGCAAGATTTCTTAACAAAACATTATTAAAAACAAAACTCACTAATTTGATAGCTCAACACCATGTGGTCCTAACCAGAAATTCTGTAACTTTTAAATCATTGCACCTGCACTTAAGTCTTGGTATTTTTCCAAGCTGGTCAACAAACCTGGTTCAAAGTAGTATACACAGCCAGCCTTTATATGCACATTCAATTCCCTCCTATGAGGGAGCATGCCATAACGCTGCCTATGTGCCACATTCCTTCCTCCAGGAACTGCAAACTTAACACCATTAGTTTGCGTGTGCACCTTCCCTAAAGCAGATGAACTACTCGTGCTCTCTTTATATATCTCTCTATCGCTATCCTGTAAGTACAGTTTACTGATCCCCAGAACTTTCAACCATTCTTACAGCCCTCTTAATCATTCGGCAATTAGCCTCTTTTATTACTCATAGCAAGATAGCTATGCGCTGTTGGCTCCACCTGTCCATGTCTCTGGCATGCGTAATTACACTTCTGCAAAGCTGTATCCCAACCAGATCCTCTTTACATCGCTTCACCTGGCAAGGTTAGTGTCTCTTAGCTATTTATAAAAAGAAAGTAAAGTTATAGATAGCTATAAAGCTAGTAATAAACTATCATGACATGACCTGTCATATACTGCATACCATCCCTTGAAATTTCAGGTCACACGGTCGGGACAAAGTATTCAGTCCACTCATTTTTTCCATGACACATGTTCACCTGGAACTGAAAAATCAGGTACAAAAATGACTGACTGATTGAATGAATAACATGTATCCATAGCAATATATTTTTTTATATTTAATTGAATTTAATTAATTTTTTTTACCTTTTCTGGTGCCTTCCTGATGACATAGGTGCCTAAACCATGCCTGATAATAATACATTTCAATGACAGATAAATATTACAATCACGTTGTCTCCTGTTACTGCACATTTGGATATCATAAATGGACTTACACATGTCATAGTGCAAGATGTGGGGTACTGTAAAGTTTGCGCAAGATGAATACTCAAACAGATTACTGATATGCACAACCCAACATCCATTGGTGAACTTCCATGGGCTTTTGCTTGCCCAAAGAAACCTCACTATGATGCTTTGTTTAACAATAATGCATTCTTGAGGTGGAATATCCATGTTCATTTGACCTTGGCCTCAACTAGAGTAATGGCAGAGTGCTGTGCTGTGTGTGTTCAAATTATTCATAAGCTGTATTGCATTGCATCAGCTTCAATCTATTACTGTTGCCACGTCATTTTTGATTTTCCTTATACATATCAAGTTAAACTGTAAAAAAAAAAAACATTTCAACATAATTGATATGATCATTATATTTTTGGTATAGCCAGTACCCAATTCTACAAAGAAAAATAAAAAAATCCAGTTTTATAGTATTCACAAAAAAGTAAACCTCAGAATAGTCCATAGTTTATTAGTCACAGTTCTGATGATATAGGCCAGCTGGTTCCTCTCCACCTCACAGATATTAAAAGCATATAGAAACATTCAAAAGTGTATGCACAGAGGTTAAATGAGAAGGTCTGGTGTTGGTACAGTGATTTTCAATTCTGAATACTTCCAATAACATAGCAGCACTAGAAAAGGTCCAAAGAGGAGCGACTAGGTTTATTACAGGGCTACAGGGGATGAATTATAAAGAAGAATTAAATAAGCTTAGCCTTTTCAGTTTAAGCAAAAGAAGATAAGAAGTGACATGACTAAAGTGTTGAAAATCATTAAAGGAATTAGTACAGTGGATTGCGACTATTATTTTATATTGAGTTCATCAGGAACAGAGGGCCACAGTTGGAAACTTGTCAAGGGTAAACTGCTCACAAACATTAGGACGTTTTTCTTTACACAGAGAACCATTGATATTTGGAATAAGCTACCAAGTAATGTGGTGACAGTAAGACTTTAGAGACTTTCTAAACTGGACTTGATATTTTTTAGAAGAATTAAGTGGATAGGATTGGTGAGCTTTGTTGGGCTGAATGACCTTTTCTCATCTAGATTTTTCTAATGTTCTAATAACTCTAACAACTAGAAGTTGTAGATGGACAATGTAGCAGTGCTGTTAAGTGTTGCAACATTACCCTAACATGAGAGATGGAAAAGACAAAGGTTGATAACAGTTTACTTTGAACAGTAAGATTTTAATTTTGAGCAAATGACTAACAGAGTTGCAATATGAACAATCTAAATAGCTGCTCTCATTAGAATATGTATGTATTAAGTTTTACTGAGTAAGCCAAGCCACATTATGTTTATGTTAGAGGGATGATTCTTAATTTAGCCTTACATTTTACTGAAAGATCAAGGTACAGACTTCAAAACAGGACTTCTATGGTCGTATTTTCCTACTTCTAGTAAACAGCATTTTCAATTAACTCAGGCTACAAACAGAATGATTTCAGACGCCTGTTAATAAAAATGTACAGTGATTAATGCTACTAGAATGAGAAAAATTCATTGGATTCAATAGAATTAAAGTTTATTTTTGCAACTTTTCTCCAGTTTAGAGATGTTTTTCTATGTTTTTTGTAAGACATAGTAAAAAAAAAAGACAAAGAAATCAAATACTTTTATTTCTGTTTTCCATTTTGTCATATATCAATTACTGGAGCTTTGTTCATGAGACATTCATAATCATAACTTTGAAGACAGGCTTACAAATCACATTTAAAATAATGAATTATTCACCTTGCAAAAATGAACAGGACTAGACTTGCTGAAGCAAGGAATCTTTGGCTGTAAAAAATTACCAATAAATTAAATATGCCTTTAATAAGTATATGAACATTAAAGATTCCATTCATTGTTAATGTTTCTTGTTTTACAGACAGTAAACAAAAAATCAGTATTATCTTTCACATGCTTACAGTATCAGTATACACCAGTCATGCTTTGTCTTTCATCTCTGAAACAATTTTAATGACAAGCTTGGTAACAAAGACCGACACATTCAGTACACACTTGCCAGAACTGGCCTAAGGGTAAAATTGTGCAGCTTTATGCAGATTACATTTAACAGCTAGTGAAATTTGCCTTAAAGTCATGCTTCAGAAGTGAGTGATTTAAATGATCATTTCCTTCTTATAACTGAAGTGACCAAACTTTGAAAATATTAATCAGGGTTGATTTTTTTTCTTTTTATGTTACAGAGAATTGTGTTTTATCATGGCTAAAATCATTTTTTTTTTTCAAAAATGTACTAAACTATCCATCCATGTTCCAACCCGCTATATCCTAACTACAGGGTCACAAGGGTCTGCTGGAGCCAATCCTAGCCAACATAGGGTGCAAGGCAGGAAACAAACCCCAGACAGGGCACCAGCCCACCGCAGGGCACACACACTAGGGACAATGTAGAATCATCAATGCACCTAACCTGAATGTCTTTGGACTGTGGGAAAAACCCGGAGCAGCCAGAGGAAACCCACGCAGACATGGGGAGAACATGCAAACTCCACGCAGGGAGGACCCAGGAAGTGAACTCAGGTCTCCTAACTGTGAGTCAGCAGCGCTACCTACTGCACCACCGTGCCGCCTACTAAACTATTAAAGGTAAATAAACTCACTAATAAAATATATAATAATTTGATAATAAATGTAAAAAATTATTTTAATAAGATAATGTAAAAAAAACATCAAATTATTTTCTAGCTTCTAAACTGTTTCCTATACAGTGGGTTCTCCCCGAATAAATAATTGTGCCTGTAGTAATGTGTTTTATATAACAAAAAACAAATGTTACAATGGCATTTACAGACAGTTAAAAAATAACCAAAGCCCTAACAGACATTCATCCATGCTTCCTAGCAGCATCACAAAAATGAAGCACTATTAGAAATACATAAATATGCAATAATCAATTCAAATAAACTCAACAAAAGGATGCCAAAAGGAGTTTTAAGTGAAATGTTCTTACTGGAGCTCTTTCAGTTACTTGTAACATGCACAGCATACATTAGGTCTAGTCCTTTTAACATCTGCTAATCATATAACTGTGCTACTCTTTTCAAGGATTTCTTGTTAATATTAGTCTGAAAAACTAGACTAACATGACTTTGAGAAGTCTTTGTGGCTTACGGTCTGGTATTCATTAGCATGTCTTACCCACCAAAGATTATTGACCTGCTTCTAACTTGGGGTCAGAAGCAACAGTGTTTATCTAGTTTTTCTCCTCAAAACTAGCATCCTTGTATTACGTTGAAAATTCTGCTCATAAGCTTTTAATATGTTTACATAACAAATTCCAAAAAACATTTCCCTCATGTCAAGGTATAATTTATGCTAAGTTGTAGACATATATTCCTGCATGGTAAAATAAACATTCTGTGGCCAGAAAGGTGAAACAGAGACATGAGTCAGAGACCAAAACCCATTAAAATATCTCCTTTATTTAGAAAAAGAAAGATTATATTTATGAGTTGTCAATATCTGCTTTACTCAAAGCAGGAGAGCAGGAAATAACATATTTCAGGAGTGTAGCAGAAAATTAAGCATTAACTATAAACCCTACTTTATCCATTCATTTCAGATTTAGAAATAGACAGATGATACTTCCACTCAATTAAAGGTACTTTCAAAAAGCTGCACACATAAAATCGGGATGCCAGTAAATTCCCTGCAGGGTGTTTAATGGGAAAAATAACCAGGTGGTGTAAGCTTACAGCAAACCAGATAATTGGTAACAAGTGGGTCAAGAAACTGTGCCATACAATAAAAGGTGAACAAATGTGATTTAAACTTGGGAATCAGGGATGCAACGCTCAGGAGGTCCGCTTACAAACAGATTTTACTGTTTTAATATTCTACTAGCTGCTACCTATAAAACTGAGATCCTTGTTGAACATCAAAGGAAGAAGAAAATTTAGAAGTTCCCATGAGGTAAAATTGCAGGATTAACTTTGTAATTTATATTAGGCTCTGAGTCTCTGTGACTTCTGGTCTTTGAACTCACTTTTCAGAGAATAAGTTATTTTCTGATTCTGTCAAATAAAGCATAATATGGCCTTCTTTTTGCTTTATGTACACTAATTGCAATGTGGTTTACAGGTACTGAAGTTAACAGAAAAGGCAATGTATGTGACTTTTATGACCAATTAACTACTTGAAACTACTGGTAATGAATTAATTTATGTTGGATAAGTGCTGTTCTAAGAAGAAACTGGTATACTGAAACTTTTAATACAGATGAAATATTAAGGTAATGATAACAGAGGGTAAGAGAGAAAGATAAGATTTACATGGCCTGGAAAAGCAAGTGCAAACAAGGGTAAGGGCAAAAGATCATTGGGCTAGCTAATGTGGAATTTTTTTTTATACTGTTTATAAGAATTACTTATGAATTCTTTATTCATTAATTCTATGCTTCAGTTTTTTTGTCCAGTGCCTCCTAACTCACCGGTACAAGAAACCTCTATACAACATATATGACATAACCATTCAACTTATCATGATGTCTTCCGATGCAGACTTTGCAATTCCCTCCCAATTTTGGCCCTCTATACCCAAATAAACCCTCGTTTTTAGTCCACTTGTAGACCATAGTTTGTACTGAAAATTACATCCTTATGATAAAAATTAAAACAATAGAAGTCTTCAGCAATAATGATTAGAAGTTATTGCCTTCATTTTTGCATGCCACATTAACTGGCCCCAGGGTTTCACCTTCTAATGGAATATAAGTAGTCAAAGTTACTCCTTTTTACAAAACTTGAAAAAATGGAGATCGATAATGTAGGCAGTGGAGTGCCGTTTTATGCTATTTTGAGGTTGTTGATCATGAAAATAAAATGTTCGATATTTGCTTCTTTACTGGTGGTAGTAGCCTTTAATTGCAAATGTACAGTAAGAATGTAGGATATCATTTTAGATTATTTTAAGAAAAATGATTACGAATATGATGTTATTTTTTATTTCCATTTATGAAACTATCAGTGTGAAAAATGACAAATTTATATTACAATCTTATATTATTATTATTATAATATTTAGACTTGAAATTCTTATTTGAATCATACATTTTAATATTTCAAATATTTGTGCAACTGTTCTTGTTTATTATGCATTTCTATCACAGCATAACTCTTACGCTAATTCAGACAAATTTTATTTGTTCCAAATATATCCATTAGAGGAAACTTTTTTTTATTTCAAGGTCAAATTAAATTTCAGTAAAGCAAATTAGATTTATAGAATTCATGCAGCTGATTTCATATATACCAGAAACCACGCTAAAATTCCCACTCAGATACTACAAGAATACACTATACTACATTTATACAGTAATTCTTCTCAAAGTCTTCATAAAAATCATTGTAAATTACCAAGCAGGTCCAGATTTGGGTGCAGATTGTCACTTAATTATAAGACACACAAGGAAGAGTTTAATTACATGAGCCTCCTGGGCCAACCTTACTTCTTGGCAAGACAGACCTCTTTGATCTATGTGTGCTGTACTGGGTAAAGCAACGCAACAATGAACCAAAAGACAACTGCCAGTCCCAATGGTAGCAATTATAGTGGGAGCCTAAGATGATGTACTTTTTCAATAATAGCTGAAGTGTATTTTACACACGGCTGTCTGGTGGTATTATCCAAAAGCACTACAATAAAGGTTGCAAAGGATCAAAAGTGTTTAAAAGTAAAACTAAATCAAAACATAAGTGAAAATTTACAAAAGTCTTTATAGTAATTCATACAGTATTTGAAACAATAACACACATATATCTAACATCAATGCTAAGTTATTGATTATTCTGTAAGTATATTGGTAATAATAAAACAATACTAACTTGTGAAAAAGGTTATTATAATAATTTTTTTAATTGTGCTAAAAGATTGGGGGCATATTTATAAAAGACTCATGGTGTTGATGCATTCTGTAAAGTCTTCATGATCTTGGAAAGTGAATTTGTAATTGTGATAAATAATAGCCTAATTTATTGATAAACTAGATTTTAGGTAATTGCCAAATCAAATAATTAGACAATGTTTTTCTTTTGACATACTATCAAAATCCATATATAAACTTCAGGATTATTTAAAATAGTGATGCAGCTGGTTTATTGTTTCTGTTCTCTAATGCTGCTCCAAGCAAACTGAATATGTAATAAGCTATCACAGTAAGAATCTAGGGATATAGAGGTAGTTCACAAAGAGGACATTTTACATTGTAGGCACTAAAAGTGTAGTACAGTGCCTGTCTTCTGCAATTCAATTACTGTACATAGTGCAACAATTAAAACAAAACAGGCACAATGATTGCCAATGCACCTATCTGTCCATCAATATAGTCGATTGCTCATTCAGTGATGAATATGTGCACACAGTACTAATTAAAACTGATTGACACATATTGTGTGTGTGTTTTTTTTTCAATTCAGAGGTAGAATAAACAGTACAAAAGATTTAAATAAGTCTTAAACTTGGCATGGTTGTAATATTCTGAACAGCAAGCCTGGAAGTGGGTTCCAACATGACTATGTCACAGATATGTTAAAAAGAGGCTACCACTCAAAAAACTTTAGATAATAGTAGTTCTATGGTCAGAAGATAACCACTGATGAAAAGGGAGAACATCACCCGTGCACTGTAATAGACAAAATTTATCTCCCAGGTATTTATAGGTCTGTACCCTCTGCACACAGTCACCTCTGATAATCACAGGGTCTGGGAGGGGCCTGGGCCTCCTAAAATCCACCACCAGCTCTTTGGTTTTGCTGGTGTTCAGTTGTAGGTGGTTTGAGTTGCACCATTTAACAAATTTCTTGATTAGGTTCCTATACTCCTCCTGCTCACTCCAGATGCAGCCCGCGATAGCAGTGTCGTCAGCGAACTTTTGCACATCCGATGTATATAGGCTGAACAGGACCGGAGAAAGCACAGTTCCCTGTGGCGCTCCAGTGCTGCTGACCACAATGTCAGACCTGCAGTCCCCGAGACGCACATACTGAGGTTGCCAACATTGCATGAGAGCAGTATGAGATTAAGCTAGTGATTCAAGTGTGACACTGAAAAAGGGCAGATATACAGAACGGGATGAAAATGTAAACCTTGTGTGATTCCAATAGTAGATTTAGTAGACTGAGAAGGGGACACACAGTGGAAGGAGAAGTGTAAGGACAGAGACGGCTGATCTTATTGTAAAGGAATGAGGCAAAATCATTGAACATTAAAGAAGAAAGAAGCAAATGATCAATGGTTTGGAACATTTACTTATTTGGCTGATGCCTTTATCCAAGGTGACTTACAATATTTATGACACAACTAGTTACATTTCTTTTTGATTTTCCAAATGGAGCACAGGCAGTAGTGGCATTTGAACCCACAACCTCAGGGTTTGAGGTCCAAAACTTTAACCACTACACCACATAGCCAAGATGTTAGATTACCTCTTCTCTAAATGATCATCAAAGAGAAATACATTATGTTGAGTGGAGGGCTGGCATGTTCAATAATGTCGCCCCTTAACTGCCAATCTCTGCACCTCTCAAACCCAATATGCACACATGTAAAGATTACTCCTTACTAATTAGTTATTTAATTAGTTAATTAATTACTTAATTCACTTATATTAAATATTGCAATATAGGCTTCACAATAAATTCTCTGAATAACAGACAAAAAATATTGTTTTACTTTTGGAAAAAATTTAAAGCAATGAAAATTAGCTTTAACACTAGAATTACCAGAGTCTACGAAAAAACTCGTAGATCCGTCCCACCTTAAATCGCTTCTTAAAATCGTTCTCACCTCTCTGCCAGCCTCCTTTCTCCTGTAAATGTGCCGAAAAAAACAAACTGCAAGCAGCTGGCTATTCCATCCCCCCACCGACTTAGAATGTGCATGAACTTCTCCCAGCTCATGCCTCGATTATCTGGGAGTGAAATGGAGTTTTAGAGTGGAAATAATAGATTGTTATGTGGAACACACGCATTTCATGTGTGTTCCGTTTCTACAGTAATCTGTGTAAAGACAATGATAAAACAGAAACATTTTTCATATTTTAGTAATAAATGTTACAAAATGTAGGCATAAACTATAAAATGTGTGAAGCCTGAAGGCCAAAGATCAAATAAACACTTTCATAAAAGGTTCAAGAGTTTTACAACAGCTTCTGTGGCATACTGGTAAGGTTTCGTCACTTAGAGTGCAGCAGACTTGCTGTACCTCAAGAGATTTGAGTTTGAATCCCCGCTAAGAAGAAAATTTATTTATTTTTAACCTTCGCCGTTCTGCCTGCCTGAACTCCCTGTCTATCTATATAATAATAACAGTAATTTTATTATTATATAGGAGCTTCCCTGTCTGCCTATCATATAGTGCCTTTCCTTCCTATCTATATATCTATCCCCTTAGCTGTTTTTTGTATATCTGTTATACAGTGCCTTCCCTGTTTATTTATATATCTAGTGCCTTCTCTGCCTGTCTGTCTGTCTGATTGCATATAGCGCTGAACTTACTGTTCTGTACTACTCTGTCCTCTGCATGTCCTGGAGTACAAAAGAAACACCACCATACAGCAACATGTGCGAACTGGCAAGATCGGGGAAAAAAACACGCGGTCACTGATTACAAACCACAAGATGAATGAAAGAGACAATACAGGTATATGTAAAAACATCATCGCACTAATGCAATATTATTTGAAAACGAACAGCGTCAGATCAGGTTTGAATAAGCGCCCGATCTGACGATGTTCGCTTTCAAATAATATTGCATGTACTGTGCGTTGAAACAGCTGCATTGAATAAGCTGACGCCTTCTGTAACAGCGTCAGTGTGTATTCAAACCCAACGCTGTTCATTTTCAAATAAAATTGCATGTACTGTACTATTTTAGAATAAAAACATACATTTTATTTCAGTCATTCTGTAAGAGCCAGTGTAAATGCATGATAATTGTAAAGGTTAGCTTTTTTTTTAATTTAGTTCCATTCTCTCAGTTGCGTTCACGATTCCCCCCTTCCCATCTGACATTGCTGTTTTCACATAAAGACACGCAATAGCTCAAATGTGATTTATTTGGAGATGCGTTATAGCTTGAATGTTATTTATATAGGGAAGAAAGTACAGTGTCTGGTGCTCATTCAGTGTAATAGGAACCATAGCACAGAGAGATGTGTACACTACAACAAGTACACATGTCGTAAATGTAGGAAGGGTGTGTGGGAATTGTTAATATTTGAATGTGATGATTTTATATAGCACGGATCGGAAATCAGCAGTTACCTACTGTAACTTGCTTTATTTTTTCTTCACTTATAGTCTAGAATAAAAGTGCACTTGTTTTGTTATATTTGTACACCAACATATTTTCCTCTGTTTAAGCGACACGGGCATGCTCAAAAACAGACGTGTAATGCCACGAAAAGTGCACACAGGCACTTCAGTTCGCAAGCATTGGTACGAGAATGCAGTCACAAGTACACTGCAGACCTATATCGCGTCTTTATATGAAAACAGCAGTGTCAGATGGGGGGTTGGGAAGGATCCTGAACACGACTGAGAGAATGAAAAGTGAATTAAAAAAAAAAAACTAACCTTTACAAGTATCATAAATTACGCCGGCTGTTACACACTGAAATCAAATGTATGTTTTTATTCTAAAATAGTAAGAACAAGAGCAGTTTACTTCTCAAAACTGAGTTGTGCGGGATTGAACTCATGATTACTAGTCAGTAACCACTACGTTACCTTGGCAGCTATAGTATGTGTCAATGTGGCATGCTAAGGCGGCTTTTTTTCTGCAGTTATATTTTTGAATAAAAGCATATTTGTTCTGTTATATTTGTACCTTTTGTGAAAGTGTTTCTTTGATATTTGGACTTCAGGTTTCATACATTATATAGTTTATGCCTACATTTTGTCATTTACTACTACAATATTTCTATTTTAAAAATGTGTTTACACGGATTACTGTAGAAACGGAACACGTGAAATGTGTGTATTCAAAATAATGATCTATTATTTCCACTCGAAAACTCCACTTCACTCCTAGATAATCAATCAAGGCATGAGCTGGGAGAAGTTTCTGCACGTTCTAAGTCGGTGGGGGATGGAATAGCTGGCTACTTTCAGCTTTTCTTTATCAGCACATTTAGATTACAAAATACGCTGCCGGAGAGGTGAGAACGGTTTTAAGAAGCGATTTAAGGTGGGACGGATCTACAAGTTTTTTCGTAGGCTCTGGTAATTATAGTGTTAAACAATAAAACACAAAACAGACATAAAAGACTATTCAAATGTTTAGCTGTGAAACTGACTGTGAAACAGTCATGGCTGTTCTGCTTGAATAAACACCTTTATTTGTTTCAAACTCCTTCCTGTAAACTAAAAGACACAGTGCACACTTATGAAACTTTTAACAGCCATCGGTTGTGAAAGACACATTAAGCTGATTCCAGAAATTAAATTAATTTACAAATGGCATCATAAGAATATTTACAGTGAAATATGCATGTATACCAATCTGTCATAAACATGGGTTGGCGAAGGGAAAAATTTATAGGCTACAACATGTGGATGATAATCCAAAAGTATTAATAAAAGTAACAATCCTCAATCTGTCATAGAATACAAAATACAGACATGGCAACGTTGAACAGGTGCAGATGCAGCCTTTAAATGCAGTTCTAATTTAATTTAAAGTATAAGCAGCTCTCATATGGGCTTACATCAGACCTTGCATTAAAACTCTGCAAATCATGTCCTCTTGTTCGACACCATCAATAACCTGATATAGGGTGCTTTCCTACTGCAGGAAAGTTCCTGTATGATATAACAACAACAACATTTATTTATATAGCACATTTTCATACAAAAAGTTTGTTCAAAGTGCTTTATATAATGAAGAATAGAAAAATAAAAGACACAGTAAGAAAATAAAATAAGTCAACATTAATTAACATAGAATAAGATTAAGGTCCAATGGCCAGGGTGGACAGAAAAAACAAAAAAAAAAACAGACGGCTGGAGAAAAAAATATAATCTGTAGGGATTCCAGACCATTAGACTCCTAGGTGCCCTCTGGGCATTCTACCTAACATAAATGAAACAGTCCTCTTAGGATTTAGGGTTCTCACGGAAGGACTTGATGATGATGGTCACGTAGACTTCTGGCTTTTAATCCATCCATCATTGTTGGAGCATCATGATGCTTTGAGTAGGTGGTGGCGCCACCACCACAAAGAAACCGGAAAAAGAAACAGAAGAGAGAGTAGGGATCAGTACGGATTTTAGAGCCACCATGAATAATTATTATGATGAATTGAACATACAGAGTATCAGGATTAAGTTAAATTGAAGTTATGAAAAGGCCATGTTAAAGTAATGTGTTTTCAGCAGTGTTTTAAAGTGCTCTACTGTATTAGCCTGGCGAATTCCTATTGGCAGGCTATTCCAGATTTTAGGTGCATAGCTGCAGAAGGCCGCCTGACCACTTCTTTTAAGTTTTATTCTTGGAATTCTAAGGAATAGGCCCTGGGGCATTTGTGGTCCCTGACCACTTGCATTAGTTGTGTTCAGAGGAACGGTAAACTTTATGAAAAATATGGGACATGCAAAGTCTTGCACTTGAACACATTTTTCCTCGACAAATCCCCATCTGCCACTGTTATCAAAGTTACCGAATGCTGTTTCCTAGATGTGAATTATTATATGTCTTCAGCAGACAGCTATAAATAATCAATGAGAAAATATCTTATAATCACTCACATTGTTTAACTATGAGGGAAACTTGAAAACTGTCATCGCTCTACGTTAGTTGGGTAAAACATGACTATAAACTCGCTGGAAGTTACATTGCAATGTTTTTTATGCACCCTGCAGACCTGTATCATGCGTTATAAGTAAGCGCAGACATTGTTTAGATTTGAAAAAAAAAATATATGGTGCTTCTGGTCTTAATAACCATTGCTTGTTAAAGTAGCATATATATAGCACATCTGTAGTCTCTCGCAGAAATTTTTATCGAAAATCAATACTAAATTTACATACAAGCGAGTATAGATGACGTTATAATATGAGTCATGCATTGCAGAATAGCCAAACTAATGCTCTAATGTAACTACTGTTAAGATAATTTACAAATACCTTCAGTATAAGATGCATGCTGTCTGTTGTTCATCCATGATGGACTCTAAAAGCACTGTTTCATTCCAATGTTCCCATAGCATGCTGGTCTGTGACCAAGAATAGTGTCCAGCATGCAAAACCATTTTCTATTTTTTCTGTAAGAACCACTTTTACCATTATAATCTTAAATTTTTTTTGTATTTTTCGTTTTAGTTTTTATCAGTTTTTCACAACACTGCTTTCCACTGTGGTTAATTCCAGTTCAGTCAAACATGATGAAATGTTTAAATACATTTTATCATTTCAGATGGATGACTCCAATTCCTTTTGAATATCATCACTTCCAAACACACTGAAACTTGATGTCCATTCATTTTTCTGTAATCAGCTCCAACCTCACTTATTAACTCTCCAGTCTACATTACTAACAGATTATTAAGAAGGCACCAGTGCTTTTAGTCAATTAATCAGCACAATTTATTGCCCCTCGCCCCACCCAAAATAGTTTCTGGATACATGAAATGTACATGCCCTGGAGTAAGAGCTAAAAAAAAGTACTGATGACCTGAGTTCCTGTGGTGGGAATACTACAAACTTTTCGGAGTTTCTAAAAGGTCCCTGGTTCCTATGGTGGGAAAGCACAAGTTCTTTCTACTTCTTCTTCTTCTTTTCTTCCAACTTCTATGTGTGGTCGATGTGCTTAATCAACCTTCTCCAAACAGCTAAGTATTGCACCTCCACACCAGTTAAGCCCTTTTCCTTCAGATCATCTTTTACTTTATCCATTCACCTCCCTTGCTTTCTCTTCTCCTGAACGTCAATCCTATCACTGTCTTACCCACATATTCGTTGTCTCTCCTCATCACAATTCCATACCACTTCAACTTACTTTCCTGTACTTTCTTATATATCTCTTCCACTTTTGTTGTATCTCTGATTGTCTCTTTTCTTATTCTGTCCTTTTTTGTAACTCCACACATTCATCTTGACATTATCATTTCTGCCACATTTAATTTCTGCTTGTTGGAAAAGAGCCTATACTGTTCACATTTGTTCCTTCTCTTGACATGTTAAAAAAGTTCTCCATAGCAAGAAAAAAATATAGGCACGCATTCATTGGATAATAATATTGAATTATTTGCACATTTAGCAACAATAGGGTGAAGAGGAATTAATGGGTAAATGTTAGAGATAATCATTAATACAGTTCCTTTGTGTTTTCTAAAATGTCATGCATCATGCATATAACTTTCTGAGAGATGCATTTGAAAGTAAAGTAACCACGGCAAGCATCTTTGAGAATTGCCATAATGTGCTGAGTATGCAGATATGCAGTGCTGTAAACAATTTGAAGCCAGCATGTAACATGTAACTGTTATTCATGTTTATAAGGCTGCATCTGTCTGATAAATTCATTTTTATTAAATTTGCAGATTCAGTATATGTATCAGGAAATGAACGGCAATACCGTGGACTTTGAAATGTGCATGCATTGTTTTGATTCTCAGTGTCCTAAGGTACTGCAAACTGCTTTATATCAAATTTGAAACTTTTATAATAAACATGATTTCACCATTTTTAAAGGTAGAATATAAATAAATAAATGGAATTCTTAAGGTTCATACCTAACTTTTTACTATTGTTATTTAATAATGTTAAAAACTCAATTTACATGAAAATGTCAAGCTGACTAAAGTACCATTTGAGGCGATCACCTCGTCTCCTCTAGTAATGAGCATTTTATATTGTACTAGCAAAATACCTGCGCTTTGCAGCGGAGAAGTAGCGTGTTAAAGAAGTAATGAAAAAGAAAAGGAAACATTTTAATAATAACGTAACATGATTGACAATGTAATTGTTTTGTCACTGTTGTGAGTGATGAGTGTTGCTGTCATATATATATATATATATATATATATATATATACACACACACACATATATACATATACACATTGCGGAGGATGGCCGGCTGTTTATCCCGGCCAATACCCCCAAGCCGCCAGGTGGAGCCCTCCTTGCAGCATGGAGGTCCCAGAGACCAGCAGGGCATCATGGACAATGGAGTTTTTATGCACCGCCCTGCTGGATGCCATGGGGGCCACGAGAGGGAGCTGCAGGGAGGACTGAAGAGTTCTTCGTGCCCTATGACCCGGAAGTTCGTCATAGAAAGAGCAACGGGCTTCCAGGGTGAGAAAAGCATTGTTTACCCTGGCCCGGAAGGAATAAGGACTTATGGACTGTTGGATTGGGAACACTTCCGGGTCGGGGAATATAAAAGGACTGTGGGAACTCCCAGGCAATGAGCTGAGTTGAGAGGCAGGGTGGCTAAGCGTCTGGGAGTGGAGGATTGTGATTTATTGGTTATTGTTTATTGAAGAATAGTGGAGTGGTGGTGCTTTGTGCACAATTATTATTATAATAAATAATTATTGGTTTTTTATCTGGTGTCTGACGTGTGGTCTGAGGGTACAAGGGTTGGCGTAGCTTCGCCAGGATTCTCTGGCCGTCAGTTTGGCAGAGGACATGAATTTAAAAAAAATATACTGTGGACAGAATAACCCAAGAAGGCAGCGTCAAGACACGCAGAAAAATCGCCACTAACCCTATCTTTAAGTCCGTAATGGGGAAGAAGAAGACCAAGCAGAGCGCCAGCAACAGCGGAGGTCTAGCGCTCGACATTGCCTGCGCTCAAGGAGCCATGAAGCAGCTACGAGTTTCGGGAGAGATTTCCGGAGGAAAAAGTCTCCGACGAGGTATGTGCTGGGAATGTACTTTACAATCTTTTTAATTTAACACATGATGTCCCATATACAAACCTCCCAGATGTCCGTCCGAAGGCTCTGCGGGAGGCAGAAGACAAACCCGAAGGCGATGGCGCGCTCTCGTTCAGGCAAGCGAGCAACCCGAAGGACTTCCGCATTACGGGTGCCGGCAAGGGACAAGTGACCTACCACGAAGGATTCCAGGAAGGTGACGTTCCATGTTCAGCTGTTTGTGGCGTCGCCCAAGAAAAGACGGACTTGGTTTTTCCAAAGGGGAAAAGGGAGACGAGCGAAGCACCGCTCTCCCTACAAAAAAGTAAGGAGGTCCGGGAAATGACTGATCGGTCCGTCGACAAATTGATGCAGACTGATCGCAGTCAGCCAAAAGCGGCACCGCGGTCCTCCGAAAAGAACTCCAAATCCCAGGCTCCCTTGCGGGACCTGTCGGAGCACGTGCCAGGAGCGGCCGTGTTTATTGGCTCCCAGCCGGAGGGTAAGGCTAATGATGGCTTGAGCATGCCTCCGGTTGTATTGAGTAAATTTTTGGACGTGCACGAGCTGGAGAAGTTGCTTCAGCCCGTGCACAGTTTTTAACAGGTGGTGCAAACAATCCACACGATCGTTGCAGACTTGAGAGGAGCGGCTGAAAAGCCTATGAACAAATTAAATGAGTACCTGCAGCGATTGTCTCGGGAGCCTCCTGTCTTAATTGATTTGGCGGTACAGGTAGGTAAAGCCGGTACCGTATATAATGAAATAGGGACGCAGAGTGACACGGGCCCGCGTTTAATCCATAGCGGGTGCCAAGTGCGGAAGCAGAGAGCGGATCAGCGAGCGGAAGCAGAGAGCGGATCAGCGAGCGGAAGCAGAGAGCGGATCAGCGAGCGGAAGCAGAGAGCGGCGGCGTCTCCCACAGGCACGTAGCCCTTTGAAAGCACACGAGCAAGTTCACCTGAGATAAAGCCGGCAGCTGACCAGTAGAAATAACCGGCAGTGAGAAATTAAAGTCGATCGCTTAGCGGGTGGTGGAAACTTAAAAGCGACGGTGATTCAGCTCAACACGGAAAGCGCAGAAGCACCTATAAAAACGGCAAAGATGACTTCAACATTTAATGTAAGTTCTATCTGCTCTCTGCCCATCGAGGGCACGTTTATATGTTGTGTGTCCTGCAGTATGTACAGCTCAGGTTTTCCGGCCGACAGTGCAGATAGCTTCACCTGCCAAAAATGTTTAGTTAATTTAGAGTTGGTCGGGAAAATACGCGAATTGGAGGACCGCGTTAGGAATCTGATAGCGATTAGGCAAACCGAAAATTGGATCGACTCGGTTTGTTTAGACAATTCGGCTACATCTGATTCGGCTTCAGTCTCTCCAGGTCCCACTGTAGTCAGTGCGAGGCCGAAATCAGCAGCACCAATTCAGCCACAGGGCGAGTGGGTAACAGTAAGACGGGGGTCTAAGAATCCAAAATTTAGTCCCCCAGCACCCAGGTCACCAATTCGGACCCAGAACAGGTTCTCAGCTCTCCGCAGCCTGTGGAAACTGAGAATAATAAAGTGCTCATAATTGGCGATTCCATAGTGCGGAATGTTAGAATTCCAAACTATGTTAAACCAGCAGTTAATGTTAAGTGCCTTGCAGGGGCCAAGATTTCTGGCATAAAGGCGCATTGGACCGTGTTGCCGACGATGAAGTATCTACCTTATTGCTGCATGTCGGCACTAATGATATTTATTTACAGCAATCTGAGGTATTAAAGCGGAACTTCATCTCTATGCACCAAAGCTAAAACAAAATGTCGGAATTTAATTGTATCTGGTCCCTTACCAAGATTGTATAGAGGGATGTGATTTATAGCAGATTGCATTCCTTTCACTGCTGGCTAGAAACCTGGTGTGCAAATAAAAGCATAGCATTTGTGAACAATTGGGATGATTTTTGGGAAAGGCCTGGATTTTTCAGAAGAGATGGTCTTCATCCTAACTGGAGGGATCTTATGTATTATCCCAAAATATGGCAGCAAAACTGCCTGGTTGACTGATTAGAGCACCATCCAGGCCGCAGTCATGTGATCTTAAATCACAGGCTGTTGTTTATCCCACCTGTTATTTTCCTGAAGCTGTTACCCATAATCCCTGTTGTGGGGCATCCCGTAAATTTAGTCTTTGAACAAACCATAAATTAATTGATAACCAAAAATAAGGTGTATAATTAGACCAAGGGATAAAACCAGACACTCCACCAGGGGCATCTGTAATAGAAATTTAATTCAAATTAAAACAAAAATATATCAGCAGTTCAGAAAGAACCATGCAGTTTTAAATGCTGTTTATTGAACATTCGCTCTCTTGGCACTAAAGCTGTTTTGGTAAATGATATAATATTAAGTACAAAATCTGATCTGTGTCTTCTTACTGAAACCTGGCTTAGTAAATGTGACACTGTTCCCTAGCTGAGGCGTCACCAGATGGATACTCGTTCCTTCATAAGTCTAGAGATTCTGGTCGAGGAGGAGGCCTTGGAATAATTCATTGTAACAAAATGCAAATCACTCCTAAAAATTTAGGCAACTTTACATCCTTTGAGGCATTCATTTTAAATATTAAAACAGATTCCAACACAATTATAGTGCTAGTCTACAGACCACCAGGGCCATATTCATTGTTCATGACTGAATTTAGCAACCTTCTGTCTGATTTGGCTATAAATTATGATCACGTAGTTCTGATGGGGATTTTAATGTACACATTGATGTGGAAACTGACACTTTTAGCAAATGTTTTACTTATTTGTTAAATTCAGTAGGATTTTGTCAGATTGTCAAAGGTCCAACTCATAATCATAACCATACATTAGATTTAATTATAACTTACAAAGTTGAAATTCAAAATTTAAATATTACTCCATTAAATGTAGTTATTTCCGATCACTTCTTAATTACGTTTGATTTAGTTCTGCCCATGCCAGCACTCGCAGATTAAAACAAAGACAGTGCGACATCTAGATTGTAATTCTGCTTCAAAATTTATAGATACCTTGAGTAAGTCGAGTGTAATTGTGGAAAACCATTTAGATCAGTTAACATCAAATGTAAACGTGGAAAACAATTTAGATCAGCTAATATCACATTATAATGTGACCTTGAGAGATGCTCTGGACACAGTGGCTCCCCTAAAAACAAAAGTAATCAAAGCACATAGAAACTCTCCCTGGTTTAATGAAAACACTCGAGCTCTTAAATTAGAGTGTCGAAAACTGGAGCGCAGATGGAGAACAACAAAGCTACATGTCTTTCAAATTGCATGGACAGAGAGTGTTAATAAATATAAAAAGGCCCTCTTTAAAGCTCGCTCAGAATACTATTCTACATTAATAGATAGCAATAATAAAAATCCTAGGGTACTTTTTAGAGCAGTGGCTAAATTAACAAATGGGAATTCAGATCAACAGTGCAAAATACCAACAGATATTAGCAGTACAGACTTTATGAACTTCTTCAATGAGAAAATTAAAAATATAAGATCCCAGATCTCAGCATCACAGTACAAACCAAATACTAGCTTAGCAGACCCTGCTCACATTGCATTCAGCACTTTAATAATTTTAATCCTGTAACTGAGCAGGAAGTCTTAACTTTAATTTAAAATGAAGCCCACTACTTGTTCCCTAGATCCAGTGCCAACAAAACTAGTAAAAGTGCAATGGATGTTCTTGTAGCACCATTCTAAACATTATCAATAGTTCATTATTGCATGGCACAGTACCTGATGCACTAAAAGTGTCAGTCATTAAACCTTTACTTAAAAAGTCAGACCTAGACCCACACATACTAAATAACTATAGGCCTATTTCAAATTTACCATTTCTCTCTAAAATACTAGAGAAAGTAGTCGCCAGTCAGCTTCAGTCACACCTTACGCATTACAATTTATTTGAGAAATTCCAGTCTGGCTTTCGACTGGTCATAGTACAGAAACGGCACTAACACGGGTTGTAAATGACATTCTGATATCCTCTGATGAAGGAAATTCCACTGTAATTATGTTGTTGGACTTAAGTGCAGCATTTGACACCATTGACCATTCTATTTTACTGCACAGGCTAGAAAACGATGTTGGGCTTACAGGCCCGTGCTCGCTTGGTTCAGTTCTTATTTATCAAATCGATTCCAGTATGTACAGAAATGTGCTGACAGTACTCCATCATTATACACAGAAGTTCAATATGGTGTCCGCAGGGCTCAGTACTGGGACCTTTACTGTTTTCACTTTACATGCTTCCACTGGGATCTCTCATTAGGAAACATAATGTTAATTTTCACTCGTATGCAGATGACACCCAGTTATACCTTTCATTTAAATCAAATGAAGTTTCTCCGATGTTGTCTTTAATTAGTTGTGTTAGTGAATTAAAGGAATGGATGAATGAGAACTACTTGTCTTTAAATACAGATAAAACAGAGATGTTAATTGTTGGAGGGAATGACGCTGATCACAGCAATATTTTGTCGTCATTTAACTCAGTTGGAATCCCAATTAATTTTACTGAATCAGCCCGCAATCTAGGAGTTATCTTTGACTCTAGCATGTCATTTAAAGCGCATATTACAAAGTCGTCCAAAACATGTTTTTCCATCTTAAAAATATTAGGAAATTAAGGCGCTTTCTAAATAAACAGGATTGTGAGAAATTAATTCATGCATTTATCTCTAGTAGGATTGACTACTGCAATGCGGTGTTCACTGGCTGTTCAAACTGTTCTCTATACAGCCTCCAGTTAATCCAAAATGCGCTGCAAGAATTATTACAAGAACAAGAAAATATGAACACATAACCCCAGTTCTTAAATCTTTACACTGGCTCCCAGTTAAGTTTAGGGCAGATTTCAAAATCCTCCTTTTAACATATAAAGCATTAAATGGCCAAGGTCCGCTTACTTGTCTGAACTTATCATGACTTACAAACCTGAGCACATTAAGATCTCAAGATGCCGGTCTGCTTAGGATTCCAAGGATTAATAAAATAACAGTGGGAGGTCGAGCTTTTAGTTACAGGGCCCCTAAACTGTGGAATGGTCTTCCTGCTTCCATAAGAGATGCCCCTCGGTCTCAGCCTTTAAATCCCGGCTGAAGACTCACTACTTCAGTTTAGCATATCCTGACTAGAGCTGCTGATTAACTGTACATACTGCATCTCTGTTGTTAGTCATTAGCACTATAACATAAGTAACATGATAATTATATTTGAATACTAACCCTCACCTATTCTGTTTCTTTTCTCGGTACCCAAATGTGGCCATTGGTGCCACGGCCCACCTGCCAAGTTGTTTGCCTGCCTATGGTAAAGTCATCCCTGATGGAGGATCACAGGAATCATGGGAAAGAGGGGTCCTTTCATCGGAGCAATGTTTCAGCCGTGGCATGGCCAAATGGAGATGCAGCTAGATGGATGAGGTCTCCAGGACTCTAAAAATATCCAAACCTAATTATGTCATATCATCTACTGTTAAACCGTAATTCTAAAATTTTTATTATGCTGTCTTAAGGAATTGTTCTGTTGTGTATATTGTATTGTATTGACCCCCTACTTTTGACACCTACTGCACGCCCAACCTACCTGGAAAGGGGTCTCTCTTTGAACTGCCTTTCCCAGGTTTCTTCCATTTTCCCTACAAGGTTTTATTGGGAGTTTTTCCTTGTCTTCTCAGAGAGTCAAGGCTGGGGGGCTGTCAAAAGGCAGGGCCTGTTAAAGCCCATTGCGGCACTTCCTGTGTGATTTTGGGCTATACAAAAATAAACTGTATTGTATTGTATTGTAAGTGGATGCGTGCCCTACAAGAGAGGCCGGTATGATAACCGAGTGGCCGGCGGAAGGGCTAATCGATCCGGGGCAGCTACACAGTGCTTACTCCCAGAGCAAGACAGCCCTAAAGACGCCGCCACCGGTAATTTGTAAAAGTAAAGAGGTGCAAACAGTAAAGGGTCTCTCTTTACTTAATTGAGAGACTCAGACTGTGGACAAGCCCCAGATTAAGCAGGAGATCCCGAAAATAAAACGGGGGTCTCCTGACAAAGGTATAGAAGCAGAAAGAGAAAAAACACCGTTAGAGGCGGCAGGGGTATCTCTCCCAGCAAGAGAAGGGGCGGACCTAACATTTCCTTATTGTTTTCAGTCCCGTAGGGGGAGAATACCAGGAGGACAGAGGCAGTGCTACGGGTGCCGAAGGTTGGGCCACATTTAGCATACTGTCCTTGGAGAGAGGGGGACAAGATATCGAATGGGAATAATATTCCCCCTAGGTTCTCCAGGGACCAAGATATTCGGACTAATCAAGGCTCAACCGGAACGTCCTCTTGGAGGAAGACTTCCCTCTCGGGGCAGGCCGCTCCGAATCTTTATAATTCGTCGCTGGGGGGAATACTGTGGAGGATGGCGGCTGTTTATCCCGCCAATACCCCAAGCTGCCAGGTGGAGCCCTCCTTGCAGCATGGAGGTTCCCAGAAGACCAGCAGGGCATCATGGACAATGGAGTTTTTATGCACCGCCCTGCTGGATGCCATGAGGGCCACGAGAGGGAGCTGCAGGGAGGACTGAAGAGTTCTTCGTGCCCTATGACCCGGAAGTTCGTCATAGGAAGAGCAACGGGCTTCCGGGGTGAGAAAAGCATTGTTTACCCTGGCCCGGAAGGAATAAGGACTTATGGACTGTTGGATTGGGAACACTTCGGGTCGGGGAATATAAAGGACTGTGGGAACTCCCAGGCAATGAGCTGAGTTGGGAGGCAGGGTGGCTAGCGTCTGGGGTGGAGGATTGTGATTTATTGGTTATTGTTTATTGAAGAATAGTGGAGTGGTGGTGCTTTGTGCACAATTATTATTATAATAAATAATTATTGGTTTTTTATCTGGTGTCTGACGTGTGGTCTGAGGGTACAAGGGTGCGAGAAAACCCTAATCTGTCACAACATATATATATATACACACACACATATATACATACATATATATATATATATATATATATACATATCTACATATACACACAAATACATATATATATATATACACATACACACAGTATATCATAATGTAGCGGTACAGGTATGTGAAACCCATACAGTATATATATATATAAACATATATATACATACATACATACACACACACACACACACATATATATATATATATATATATATATATATATATATATACTGTACATATATATATATTGTGAAGGTAGTGTGGAGGATAGCCGGCCATTTATCCCTGCCAATACCCCCAAGCCGCCAGGTGGAGCCCTTCTTGAAGCATGGAGGTCCTCAGAAGACCAGCAGGGCATCATGGACAATGGAGTTTTTATGCAAAGCCCTGCTGGATGAGCTGAGCTGGGTGGAAGGGTGGCAACGCGTCTGGGAGCTGGAGGATTGTATTATTGTGATTTATTGGTGATTTATATGAGTATTGTGGTGGAGAGTGTGCTTTGTGCACAGTGGCGACAAAATAAAGTCAACTTGTGGACTTTTACCTGGTGTCTGGAGTCGTGGACAGGGGTTCAAGGGAGCGAGAGCGCCCCCTATCGTTCACAGTGGCATAGTTGGCAGGATACTCTAGCGTCATTTGCAGAGGACCTGAAACAAAAATTTCTGTGGGAAACGAACCCTGAACAGACAACGGAGTCAGGAATCGTCACAGCATCGCCTGAACCCGAAAATTCCGAGTCCAAAATGGGGAAGAAGAAGGGCAAGCAGAGCAATATCGCCAGCGGGAGTGACCTGTGTGTAATGGCCGACGCTCGGGAGGAGTTAAGGAGCGGCCTTTCAAGTCCGGAGAAACCTCCAGGATTCAACGAGCGCTCTGAGGTACGTGATGGGAACGTTATAGAGAATCCTTTTGTTATAACTCACTTTGTCCCATGCATGTACCTCGGAGAAGATCACCTGGAGGCTCCGCAGGGAAAAGACTGCCCTGGAGACAACGGCCCGCTCATGTCGGAACCTGAGCACAGGGGAAAAAATGGCATGATGGCAGCCGACGAGGGACACGGTAGCAAACCCGGTGCATTCTGGGAAGGAGGAGCTCTGCGTCCCGCTGTTTGCGCCTTCGGGCCCGAAGGAACAGACTTGGTCTTTCAGAAGGGGAAGGGGGAGGCGAGCTAGGCATCGCTCAACCCACAAGAAGGTAAGGAGGGTCAGGAAATAGCTGATCGGGAGGTCACAAAAATAATAAAGACAGACCGCAGTTCGCCGAAGAAGGCAACTCGACCCTCTGAGAACTCCAAGTCCCAGAAGCCTCCGCGAGACCCGTCAGAGCACGTGCCTGAATCGGGCGTGCTCATTGGCTCCCGGCCGGCAGAGAAGACAGACAAGGAAGTAAGTCTTCTGCTGGTCGAAATAAATAATATTGACTTGCGGGAACTCGAGCGCTTGATCGAGCCTGTAAAGAGTTGTTTACAGGCCCTGACGACCATTGAGAAGATTGTCAGGGAATTGGGAGAGGTAGCCAAATCGCCGTTGGAGAAGCTGAGGGACTATGTGCGGCGATTTGGTGGGGAGCCTCCCGTATATCATAATGTGGCGGTACAGGTATGAGAAACCCGTACCGTATATAAAACAAGAGGGACGCAGTTTAATCCGGGCCTGCGTTTATTAAGTAGCGGGTGCCAATACACAGCGTGCCCTACAAGAGAGGCCGGTACGTTAACCGAGTGGTCAGCGGAAGGGCTAATCGATCCGGGGCAGCTAGACAGTGCTGATTCCCGGAGCGAGACGGCCCTTAAGACGCTGCCACTGGTAATTTGTAAATCAAGAGGGGTGCAGACAGTAAAGGGGCTCTCTTCATTTAGTAGAGAGACTCAGACTATGGACAAGCCCCAGATCAAGCAGGAGATCACGAAAATAAAACGGGGGTCTCCTGACAAGAAAGAGATAGAAACAGAAAGAGAAAAAACACCGTTACAGGCGGCAGGGGTTTCTCTCCCAGCAAAAGAAGGGGCGGACCTAACATTTCCTTGTTGTTTCCAGTCCCGTAGGGGGAGAATACCAGGAGGACAGAGGCAGTGTTACGGGTGCCGAAGGTTGGGCCATATTTGGCGGAACTGTCCTTGGAGAGAGGGGGACAAGATGTCGGTTTGGACTAATAATCCCCCTAGGTTCTCCAGGGACTAAGATATTCATGTCAGAAGAAGACTTCCCTCTCGGGGCATGCCGCTCCGAATAATAATTTGTCGCTGGGGGGGGGAATACTGTGAAGGATGGCCGGCCAATACCCCCAAGTGGAGCCCTCCTTGCAGCATGGAGGTCCCCAGAAGACCAGCAGGGCATCATGGACAATGGAGTTTTTATGCAAAGCCCTGCTGGATGCCGTGGGGGTCACAGGAGGGAGCTGCATGGAGGACCGAGGGCTTCTTCGTGCCCTGTGACCCGGAGGTTCGTCATAGGAAGAGCGGCGGACTTCGGGTTGAAGAAAAGAACTTTACCTGACCGAAGTGATTGAGGATCACATGGACTGGGGATTGAGAACACTTCCGGGTCAGGGATTATAAAAGGACTGTGGGAGCTCCCAGACGGAGAGCTGAGCTGGGTGGAAGGGTGGCAATGCGTCTGGGAGCTGGAGGATTGTATTATTGTGATTTATTGGTGATTTATATGAGTATTGTGGTGGAGAGTGTGCTTTGTGCACTGTGGCGACAAAATAAAGTCAACTTGAGGACTTTTACCTGGTGTCTGGAGTCGTGGACAGGGGTTCAAGGGAGCGAGAGCGCCCCCTATCGTTCACTATATATATATACAGTGGTGTGAAAAACTATTTGCCCCCTTCCTGATTTCTTATTCTTTTGCATGTTTGTCATACAAAATGTTTCTGATCATCAAACACATTTAACCATTAGTTAAATATAACACAAGTAAACACAAAATGCAGTTTTAAATTATGGTTTTTATTATTTAGGGAGAAAAAAATCCAAACCTACATGGCCCTGTGTGAAAAAGTAATTGCCCCCTTGTTAAAAAATAACCTAACTGTGGTGTATCACACCTGAGTTCAATTTCCGTAGCCACCCCCACGCCTGATTACTGCCACACCTGTTTCAATCAAGAAATCACTTAAATAGGAGCTGCCTGACACAGAGAAGTAGACCAAAAGCACCTCAAAAGCTAGACATCATGCCAAGATCCAAAGAAATTCAGGAACAAATGAGAACAGAAGTAATTGAGATCTATCAGTCTGGTAAAGGTTATAAAGCCATTTCTAAAGCTTTGGGACTCCAGCGAACCACAGTGAGAGCCATTATCCACAAATGGCAAAAACATGGAACAGTGGTGAACCTTCCCAGGAGTGGCTGGCTGACCAAAATTACCCCAAGAGCGCAGAGACGACTCATCCGAGAGGCCACAAAAGACCCCAGGACAACGTCTAAAGAACTGCAGGCCTCACTTGCCTCAATTAAGGTCAGTGTTCACGACTCCACCATAAGAAAGAGACTGGGCAAAACGGCCTGCATGGCAGATTTCCAAGGCGCAAACCACTGTTAAGCAAAAAGAACATTAGGGCTCGTCTCAATTTTGCTAAGAAACATCTCAATGATTGCCAAGACTTTTGGGAAAATACCTTGTAGACTGATGAGACAAAAGTTGAACTTTTTGAAGGCAAATGTCCCGTTACATCTGGCGTAAAAGGAACACAGCATTTCAGAAAAAGAACATCATACCAACAGTAAAATATGGTAGTGGTAGTGTGATGGTCTGGGGTTGTTTTGCTGCTTCAGGACCTGGAAGGCTTGCTGTGATAGATGGAACCATGAATTCTACTGTCTACCAAAAAATCCTGAAGGAGAATGTCTGGCCATCTGTTCGTCAACTCAAGCTGAAGCGATCTTGGGTGCTGCAACAGGACAATGACCCAAAACACACCAGCAAATCCACCTCTGAATGGCTGAAGAAAAACAAAATGAAGACTTTGGAGTGGCCTAGTCAAAGTCCTGACCTGAATCCAATTGAGATGCTATGGCATGACCTTAAAAAGGTGGTTCATGCTACAAAACCCTCAAATAAAGCTGAATAACAACAATTCTGCAAGGATGAGTGGGCCAAAACTCCTCCAGAGCGCTGTAAAAGACTCATTGCAAGTTATATGGCGCTTGATTGCAGTTATTGCTGCTAAGGGTGGCCCAACCAGTTATTAGGTTCAGGGGGCAATTACTTTTTGACACAGGGCATTGTAGGTTTGGATTTTTTCTCCCTAAATAATAAAAACCATCATTTAAAAACTGCATTTTGTGTTTACTTGTGTTATATTTGACTAATGGTTAAATGTGTTTGATGATCAGAAACATTTTGTGTGACAAACATGCAAAAGAATAAGAAATCAGGAAGGGGGCAAATAGTTTTTCACACCACTGTATATATTTATATATACACTCTTTGGGGTGCGAGCAACTGTTGCTGGGGGGGGCAGAATCCATCAAGGAAGAAAAATGAAAAACATTATTTGTACAAAATCTTAATTTATTTATCCATTCCTAAATAATTAAATGGGCAGGCTATTTCGTATCAGTGCAATACACTGTTTGTTAAAACGGATGACTCCCGCTCTTACGTGCAAGTCTGCATGGATATTATGAACTATCATATCTGTTCAAGTTCTATTTAAATTTTAAATAAAAGGAATTTTTATTTAGTCGACAGAAATATCTTTGGTAGGAATGTAAGTTAAATGTAGGCATCATTGCATAAATTTTTCTTCACCATACAAATGTAAAGAGTAAATTCGCCTTACATTCCAACCAAAGATATTTGTGTCGACTAAATCAGGGGTGTCAAACTCAATTGCACAGGGGGCCAAAATCCAAAGCACACTTTAGGTCGCGGGCCGAACAAGATAAACATTTATTGAACACACTAAAACTAAGTAAAACTTTTAAAACTTAACTTTTTTGAACATAAATATGAATAAAAACAGACAGGAATATTATTCCGGAATAAATCAACTGAAACCTTAAATAACATAATATTTTGCTCTCCATAAAAATATATCCTGTCTAAATTATACAAGTTTTAAAATAAAGTAAACGTTAAAAGAACAAACATTCAAATTTCTTTACTCTTATGTAAATTTATATAAAAAATAAACTTAAATTTTAAATATCCCAAAAGATTTTGCTCTCCATAAAAATATATCCTGTCAAAATTATACAAATTCAAATATGAACATGCTGCATAAAAAAACCTGGAAATATAAATAAAATGTGTTCTTATCAGCAATAACAAATCATATAATTCAGTTGTCTTTGCTCTTATGTCATTTTATCAGAGCTGGACGCCTGGCATCTTTTTTTGGCAAGAAGTTCGTTTATGTTTGATGTGAGGTTCTGTGTTTTGGAGATTCTCAGGATGGACTGCAGGTGCTCATCAGTGAGGCGACTCCTGTGTGCTGTTTTGTTAGTCTTCATCACTGAGAAGAGCTTCTCACACAGATATGTGGTACCAAACATGCACAAGGTTCGAGCCGCATGTAGATGGAGCTGAGCATTTCTGCGGGAATGGAGTGAATAAACTGTGCGTGCCCTGCAGTATCGTACTTTGCCTTCAGTGTGCCATTACACTGCAGCTCAATCACCTCCATCTGAATCTGCACAGGTGCAGTTTCCACATCGACGGCAAATGGGTTGCGAAACAACTCAAAATTCTTTTTTTGTTCTTCAAAGTCACCAAAGCGCCATGCGAACTCAGTGCGCAGTTCGCTCAGTTTATCAGCAAAGTGCGTATTTGGGAACACCGTTGTGCCGACTTGGTTCAACATTACTTGGCAACAAAGAAAGTGGGGCAAGTTGCACTGGTGCATTTGTGTCTCCCATAAAAGCAGCTTCACTTGAAATCACTTTGTGATTTTGCACAGGTAAAAACGTCTGCTGAAGTGTCAGATTCTTCTTTAAATCTTTTGCTTTCTGTATCTTGTGCATTGCATTCAGGTCTTTCAGGTTATCCTGATGTTTTGTCTCATAGTGCCGTTTTAGATTAAATTCTGTAATTACAGCCACATTAGCTCCACAAATGAGACACACGGGTTTAACGGCAATGTCAGTAAACATATGCTCAGCCTCCCATCGGTTTTTAAAGGCTCTATTTTCAGAATCAACTTTTCTCTTCGGCCTTGTGTGGGCTAGCTTCTATTGGATTGCCTCTGACGGATGGCCTTATATGGGCAGGCACTAAATTACGTGGGAGGCGTAACTCCGCTTCCCACGGGCATCGAGCAGAAGTCTATTATAGTATATGGACGAAAAAGTAGGTTCTAGTTATGACCATTACGCGTAGGATTTCAAAATGAAACCTGTCCAACTTTTGTAAGTAAGCTGTAAGGAATGAGCCTGCCAAATTTCAGCCTTCTACCTACACAGGAAGTTGGTGAATTAGTGATGAGTCAGTGAGTCAGTCAGTGAGTGAGTGAGTCAGTGAGGGCTTTGCCTTTTATTAGTATAGATTAGATGTAAAGGCATATCTTTCTTTATTCTGGGTGGCGCTATTGATAATATTCTTCTTCACTTAGACATAATTTTGGAGAGATGCTTGATGTAAAAGAGATTTTTGTGGTGCACACTACACATCTTGGCTATGTTTGTCTGTTCTATGGAACATTTCAGATTTTGAAATATTTTAATATTCATCATTTGTTCTTGGCAGAATTGGGCAAAAAGCAGGAACCATTCTTGTATATTAACTAGTGTTGCCTGGCTTAAATACTAAGATATGTAACATCTTGAAAAAGAAACAAAGTGAATGAGAAAGGTGTCTTACAGAGTGACTTTTTTGCTTTTTCCTTTGCCTCCAACTCATGTTGTGTTGGCCAAGGAACTCAAGCTTTTTTTTTGTTAATAATAATAATAATCATAAATTGTATTTATATAGTACTTTTCCCATGTTCAAGACACTTCACAGCATCTTCTGCATGCTTTGCTTCAGCTCTAGCTACACAGATACCTGCATATTTAAGACTCAAACAGAAGGTAAGTTCATGTTTTTTTCAGTTGAAAATTAGTATCTATCACAGTGAAAAGAACAGTTTAATTACATTAAATTGATATTTTTACATCTTTTCGTATCTCAGCTGCCTGCTCTTTAAGATGGAATACAGTGATCCCTCACTATATCACGCTTCGACTTTCGCGGCTTCACTCCATCGCGGATTTTAAATGTAAGCATATCTAAATATATATCACGGATTTTTCGCTGGTTCACGGATAACTGCGGACAATGGGCCTTTTAATTCATGGTACATGTTTCCTCAGTTTGTTTGCCCAGTTGATTTCATGCAAGGGACGCTATTGGCGGATGGCTGAGAAGCTACCCAATCGGAGCACGTATTACGTATTAAATAAAACTCCTCAATGATATACGATATGCTTCCCGTGCGGTGCTTTGCATACTTAAAAGCTCTAGCAGCACGTATTGATTTTTGATTGCTTGCTTTCTCTGTCTCTCTCACTCTCTCTGCCTGACAAAGGGGGTGTGAGCAGAGGGGCTGTTTGCACAGTGGCTGTTTGCTTAGAAGATATGGACGCTCCTGTAAAAAATGCTGAAAGTCTACCTTCACATTGATCCCTTCATTCTGGCCGCTTTATCACGGTGCTTGCATACTTAAAAGCGCAACAGCCCGTATTGATTTTTGATTGTTTACTTTACTCTCTCTTTCTGACATTCTCTGCTCCTGACGCGCACCTTGAAAAGGAAGATATGTTTGCATTCTTTTAATTTTGAGATAGAACTGTCATCTCTGTCTTGTCATGGTGCACAGTTTAAACTTTTGACTAAAGGATGTTATTTCATGTCTAGACGGCTCTAATAATGTTAAAAAACATATTTAGAAGGTCGTAAACAGGTTTTCAATGCTCTAACTGCGAAACTATTAGATTTATAAATAAAGAATCCTACTTCGTGGAAATTCATTTATCTGTCTGGAGCAGATTAACCATGATAAACAAGGGTTTACTGTATAACTGTGCAGAGAATATTTATAAACAGTGTGGGAGAGTTTCTAAGGGCTTAAAATATATAAAAATAACCATGTAAACATATGGTTTCTACTTCACGGATTTTCACCTATCGCGGGGGGTTCTGGAAGGCAACCCCCACGATCGAGGAAGGATTACTGTAATGGGATTTACCCTGTTTTGTGAACTTACATGGAAATGTTTGATTTTACTTTTGGTTAGGGTTCTACTTATTTTATTGTTAAATTGATTAATATGATAAATTATGCCACAATTTTATATGCATAATTTCAAAAAAATAAAGAATTCTCCAGGTGTTAAGAATCACATGGATCACTATGTACTATATACATTCAAGATTTTTTAGACTTTTTTAGTTGACATGATACTATCTGTTTGCATATAATCTATAGCCTTAAGATACAAATGAAGCATGCTGGCAACTGGACTGAGGAGGTGTAGGCACATAGCTGGTATGACAAAGCCATAAAATAAACAAAGTTGTCTTAGCACATAGTACAATATATCCAAAAAACAACAAAATGAAAAAGTTGAAGGTATTCAATTTGGTAAACTATAATAAAATAAATAAACTAATTCAATTAACAGAATTTAATGTGTATATTCCAGGCATGGCATTTAGAAAGAAAATAGCATTGCTCACCTTAGAACTTTAACTGGTTAGACTGATTTCTCTTCTGTACTAAAGACAGAGGATAAAGGATAGCACAAAAAATAAAGAAGACAAAACTATCTTAAATAATTTAATTTGATAACTTTAAATGATCTTTTCTTCATCTGCAAACACAAATGACCTTTATATGGTAGAACTACCTTCATTACTGTATGGATGCTAATTAAAACATAATTAAAACATGAATTTCTCTGAATTATGGTTGGTTCATATCAATTTTAGGCACTTATTATAATAAATAATAAACTAAAAGAAATGTCTGCAGACACAGTAACTGCCAAAGACCTGCAGACACTATCACTCCATAAGTGGCAGTAAAAAATATCATTTGGGAGAGAGTAATCAATTTCAGTCTCAGCTTAAGAGTGCTGTTGATTGGTAGACTATTGAAAGTCCTAAGTACGTATGTCTGAAAAGATGTCAGTGGCTTTTTCGTTTTTCAGAAGAAAGTCAGGATACGACAATGTGATAGACAGCAGTGTCAACATCATCTTTAATAACATGGAAATTACCATTTCTGTCTGCATTGAAGCTTTATAGGATCATTATTGTCAGGTATACAGAGTATAGTGAAATTCCTTCAAAATGTGAGATTTTTGCAACCACAGAGAAAAACCTCAACTCTTTTCAGCCACCTTTGCAAGCTGTGGCATTAAAAGAAATAAAAATACATGTAAATTTGTAATTTATCATCCATTGCAAGCATCATAGTAATACTGTTTCAGGATGCCAAGCAATGGCTATGTGAGGCACTGAATAACTGCTGAATAATGTGTCATGCATACATATCACTGGGCCAACTTCCAGGCTCACCTAAGGTATGTGGTGCCACCCTGGCATGAGAAGGGCATTGTTGTTAGCAGTCTTGTCTCCTTTTTCCCTCACATCTTGAAGGGAATACCAGCATCTGGTGGCATCTCATTTTGGACCTGACCGAGAAAGTGTGACTGAAGAGAACACTAACTAAAGGAAATTATCTCTAATAGACAGCGCCAGTGAACACATAATTTTTCTTATTTTCTTAATTTTTGATGGAATTAATCAAGGTTTTGCCTGGTTGGCACTGCAAACATTAGGCTTTTTTCTCTCCCTCATCATTCACTCTACTAGAATATAAAAGGAAATATAAGAGTATATACAGTATGTCTGTTTTTCTTGATGGAATTAAGCATAGAATTAAGCCTGGAATTAAGCCTTCGGCACCCAACCCCCAGTTGTGGCCAGTCTGATGCTCGCATTGTGAAGAGGGGGGTTGAACACATCCCAAGGAGACGCGATCGCTCCTCTGAAACCCCCTCTTAAAAGGTGATACAATGGGAAACAAATGCAGTTTCTTTTTTTTACCTCCTCTTTGCTTGATCAGCTGCTGGCTTGCTGCTGCTGTCGCGCCATATGATCTGCATCTCGCATGGCACTTCAAACATTTAAAAGCCTGTACAGCAGCTGTCCTACTCTTTGTCTTTTATTTCTGGTCCTGGGTGTGGTTAAATCTCTTGCTACTCTTGGTTAAGTCTTGTCTTGCGGGATGTGAGTTCTTGATATTTTTTAGTTTATAATTTAAAAATGGAATAGAATCTGAAAATCTAACAACATCATATTAAAGTTCAATAAATTCTGTAAAGAATGATACCAAACATGTACAGTATACGTAGGTTTTAAAACAAGCCCGATTTAAAACATTACAGAAAAGCTCATATATATATAGTGATAAAAATGCAACACAGACATCATAAAGATTTGGGGCAGCCACCTGTATATTGTTTTCCTGGCTGTAAAACATAAGTTTGATGAAGCACGATGTGCATAGAACAGAGTCCAAAATAGAACTGATCACAATAGACCCGTAGAGGAGATGACGTCATCAAAAGGGGCGGAACCAGAAGTGATGTCAGCAAAGGGACTGGCTTCGGCAGTGACATCAGAAAAGGGGCCGGCTTCGAAAGTGACATCAGCAAAGGGGCTGGCTCTGGAAGTGACATCTTCTGAGGCGCCGGATCCTTGCAGGATTTCCCGGGAAAGGTTTGTAGGGAACTGAGAAAGACAGTCCGTGCACTCCGCTGCCCCCTGGTCGGATGTTTTATTACCATTACTCAGATTATTTAGCTGTCTCCTACTTGCACGTGTGTGACAAGGCCCCCCCACCCAGAGGCACGAGAGAGAGCATCAGCGTTGGCATGGAGAGAACCCTTACGTTGAATTAGTGAAAACTTGTAAGGTTGAGGTCAAGAAACCACCTAGTGACCCGTGGATTCAACTCTTTGTGAAAGGCCATTAACTGTAAGGGAAGGGGAACGAGAGAAGCACGGTCCCTCCTAGGAATTTGCCGTAACTGACATTCTGGACGAGAAATACGAAAACAACGAACCTCCTTGTTAATTCCCGGCCAATAAAATCTGAGCTTGATGTGCTCTAAAGTTTTTGCAGAGCCTAAATGGCCTCCAAGGAGGTGGGCGTGTGCTAATTCACAAACCTGCCGCAGGTAAATTCCTGGGATTAACAACAGTTTCTGGACCTCCACCCCATGTTCCATGACCCAATATAATAGATCATTTTCTATTACAAAGTGAAGGCCTTGTGGCATGGGCTGGTGTGTGCATTGGCCATTGACAAGGACTACTGCATTTTTTGCAAATTTTAGGGAGTCATCATTCCACTGCTCCCTTTTAAAAGAAGCTGGTGTTTTTCTAAATTGAAAGTGTATGTCGGAGAGAGGGTCCGGTCTGACATCAAGGGGCGGGGATTCCTCCCGACTTGTCGAGGCACGGGTGGATGACATATTCGCCTGTGACAGGCCAGGAATCTCCCAGTCCTCCTCGTGGGCTTCTGTATCTCTCTCCGCCGGCTGTGTACACAGCGTGGAGACAGCTTGAGAAGAGTTATCCCCATCTATAATGAGGCCTAAGTTTTTATCGGGAGTAGTCAATAGTTTACCACATTTATTTTCAGACCAGTCCTGCCCCAGAATCTCTGGAAATGGTGGAATAGGGTGGACCGGCATGGGAAATTTTTTTAGCGATCCTCCCTGACTCACGAAACATAGGGCGGCATTGTACAGACGGAAGTCTCTGTGAATACATTTATTAGTGGTCTTTTCTTTTATTCTTTGTTGCGGTAAGACATATCGGCAATCAACATTGGAAATGTTGCAGCCGGAATCAAATAAGACATCAAGTTTGTAATGATTAATGACTGGGAAATCAGAAACAGGTTCTGATTTATGTGGAAGAGACTTATTTTGTAGGATGTAATCTCTAGGAAATCCACTAGAGGACTGTTCTGCTCTCCCAGATTTCGAGACCAGCATAGAGGTTTTTATGAGCTGTATAAGCTCTTCCGTGGAATGGAAATCTCCACGGTCTGGATGGGCAAAGTTTTTGGGAAGGCTCTTTTTAGAAAAATAAAGCAGGCTACCTGCTGTACTATTTGGTAGGTGGTCAGTTCAAGTGGCCTTAGCCATAAGGCCACCTGCTCCCAGAGGGTCATAGCCTGCCCCTGGATTGATCAATATCATAAACCTTATATATACATAAAACCTTAAACCATAAATCTTATATACATATACAATACAATAAACCTTACAATATAAATACCTATAGAATATATATTGTATATATATATGACTGTTGCTGTCGATGTGTTAATGATTATTTGAAAGTATATCACAGTTGCGATCCTGTTTCCATGTTCTGTGCTGTAAAAACCCATCCATCTTTATCATCTGCTTTATTCACATCTACAGAGTTTCAAGTTAAAGAGAATTTTTAATCTGCAGGTTGTATCAAAACCTGAAAAATAAGTTATATTTACCATACGTTTATTAATTTATAAATTCAGAAAATGCACCCGGCAGACTAAATCTGCAAGACATTGCCTGTCCCAAAACCTATTATTTTACCTCTTATTCATCAATATCTATGCTGACCATTTTCTGTTTATTAACAGTCCTGCACATAATACAGAATATTGCAGTGGAACTCCATGGGATTTTTAATGCTGCTGACAAATGTATTAACTGTAGAAAATTCCAGACTAAAAATTTTGTTAATCAGAGATGTAATGTAATCATTGCAAGTCATGTGGAATGCATTTATTAGGACTTCATGTGGTGATCTAAATGACTTTTCACAACAGTACATGGTCACAGAATGTTGTGCTCAAGTGATGGCTATGAAGTAGTAGAAAAATGATTTAATGTTAAGTTTTGGAATAGCGTTTTGATTAATCAGGACAACTATAATTAGCAAGATGACCTGTAATGTTATTGTTGGAGAGCTGTTGGGTTGTACTGTAGATCATAGTCAGAATTAGTTTCTATGAAGATGTCTCAGACTTAAATGACAAACCCTTAGAAGGTATTCTGAGAATTATTTATTTGTAATTAATAGACAACTAGTATTTTTCACATTAAGAACATCCCTTCATGTATCATGTTCCAGTTCTTCACCTGCGAATGTCTCAACTAGCCCCATTTTTGTCCTGTTTATTACCGTGTATATTCTCACTGTCCATTTTATACTAACAACATGAAACATCCTACAGTCAATTATCTGAGTACGTTGACTACTTGGAGACATGACTATAATTATGCAGATAACTCTGTATCAATGCCTTTTGGGTTTGATCTGAAGAAATATTACAGTTGTACAAGACAGTATTCACCATATTATTGAACATTTGTGCTGCTGTGAATTTCACTTCATTAGCATGACTTTTTTTGCTTGATTTATCTTGCTTAGTAAAGGCAAGAATTTGCAAGTTGGGTGTGCAATGGGTGAGAAAGAAGATTTTTGGAGTGAGTTGGATGAAGTGATGAACAGTGTACCCAAGGAACAGAAAGTGGTGATTGGAGCGGATTTCAATGGGCATGTTGGTGAAGGGAACTGTGGAGACGAGGAGGTGATGGGTAGGTATGGTGTCAAGGAAGGGAATGAAGAAGGTCAGAGGATAGTGGATTTTGCCAAAAGGATGGACATGGCTGTGGTGAATACGTATTTTAAGAAGAGGGAGGAACATAGGGTTACGTACAAGAGAGGAGGAGGATGCACACAGGTAGATTACATACTATGCAGAAGAGTTGATCTGAAGGAGATTGAAGACTGCAAAGTGGTGGCAGGGGAAAGTGTAGTTAAGCAGCATAGGATGGTGGTCTGTAGGATGACGTTGGAAATCAAGAAGAGGAAGAGAGTGAGGGCAAAGCCAAGGATCAAATGGTGGAAGTTAAGAAGGAAGGCTGCAAGGTTGAGTTTAGGGAGAAGGTGAGACAGGCAGTGAAGAGTTACCAGACGACAGCTGGGAAACTACAGCAGATGTAGTAAGGGTGACAGCAAGAATGGTGCTTGGCTTGAAATCTGAAGAGAGGAAGGAGGAAAAGGAAACCTGGTGATGGAATGAGGAAATACAGAAGAGTATACAGAGGAAGAAGATGGCAAAGAAGAAGTGGGATAGTCAGAGAGATGCAGAAAGTAGACAAGAGTACAAGGAGATAAGGCGCAAGGTGAAGAGGGAGGTGGTGAAGGTTAAAGAAAAGGCGTATGATGAGTTGTATGACAGGTTGGACACTAAGGAGGGAGAAAAGGACCTGTACCGATTGGCTAGACAGAGGGACCCGATCTGGGAAAGATGTGCAGCAGGTTAGGGTGATAAAGGATAAAAATAGAAATGTACTCACAAGCGAGGAGAGTGTGTTGAGCAGATGGAAAGAGTACTTTGAGAGGCTGATGAATGAAGAGAACGAGAGAGAGAAGAGGTTGAATGATGTGAAGATAGTGAATCAGGAAGTGCAACGGATTAGCAAGGAGGAAGTAAGGACAGCTATGAAGAGGATGAAAAATGGAAAGGCCGTTGGTCCAGATGACATACCTATGGAAGCATGGAGGTATTTAGGAGAGATGGCAGTGGCGTTTTTAACCAGATTGTTTAATGGAATCTTGGAAAGTGAGAGGATTCCTGAGGAGTGGAGAATAAGTGTATTGGTGCCAATATTTAAGAATAAGGGGGATGTGCAGGACTGCAGTAACTACAGGGGAATAAAATTGATGAGCCACAGCATGAAGTTATGGGAAAGAGTAGTGGTGGCTAGGTTAAGAAGTAAGGTGATGATTAGTGAGCAGCAGTATGGTTTCATGCCAAGAAAGAGCATCACAGATGCAATGTTTGCTCTAAGGATGTTGATGGAGAAGTTTAGAGAAGGCCAGAAGGAGTTACATTGTGTCTTTGTGGACCTGGAGAAAGCATATGACAGGGTGCCATGAGAGGAGCTGTGGTATTGTATGAGGATGTTGGGAGTGGCAGAGAAGTACATAACAGTTGTACAGGATATATACGAGGGAAGTGTGACAGTGGTGAGATCTGCGGCAGGAGTGATGGATGCATTCAAGTTGGAGGTGGGATTACATCAGGTTTCGGCTCTGAGCCCATTCTTATTTGCAATGGTGATGGACAGGTTGACAGACGAGATTAGACAGGAGTCTCCGTGGACTATGATGTTTGCTGATGACATTGTGATCTGTAGCAATAGTAGGGAGTAGGTTGAGGAGAACCTGGAGAGGTGGAGATATGCTCTAGAGAGGAGAGGAATGAAGGTCAGTAGGAACAAGACAGAATACATGTGTGTAAATGAGAGGGAGGTCAGTGGAATGGTGAGGATGCAGGGAGTAGAGCTCGCAAAGGTGGATGAGTTTAAATACTTGGGATCAACAGTACAGAGTAATGGGGATTGTGGAAGAGAGGTGATAAAGAGTGCAGACAGGGTAGAATGGGTGGAGAAGAGTGTCAGGAGTAATTTGTGGCAGACAGTTAACAAGGGTGAAAGGGAAGGTCTGCAGGACGGTAGTGAGACCAGCTATGTTATATGGGTTGGAGACGGTGGCACTGACCTGAAAGCAGAAGACAGAGCTGGAGGTGGCAGAGTTAAAGATGCTAAGATTTGCATTGGACATGATGAGGATGAACAGGATTAGAAATGAGTACATTAGAGGGTCAGCTCAAGTTGGACAACTGGGAGACAAAGTCAGAGAGGTGAGATTGCATTGGTTTGGACATGTGCAGAGGAGAGATGCTATTTATATTGGTAGAAGGATGATAAGGATAGAGCTGCCAGGGAAGAGGAAAAGAGGAAGGCCTAGGAGAAGGTTTATGGATGTGGTGAGAGAGGACAGGCAGGTGATGGGTGTAACAGAACAAGATGCAGAGGACAGAAAGATATGGAAGAAGATGATCCGCTGTGGCGACACCTAATGGAAGCAGCCGAAAGAAGAAGAAGAAGTAAAGGCAAGAATTTTGCTAGGTGGTAGATCAACAAAATACTGCCTAAACTGTAATTGATGAAACATAAAACATGCCTTAAGGATTTGATATTTACAAGCACATTTATTTGAAAAAACAATGGAGGCTGCATTTCAGAACTGCTCTATTATCAAACATTTAATGCTTAATTAACAGGAATTGGTCAACATTTGGACTACCAGCTATTTACAGCCTTAGACCCCATTGTAACTAATGCCGCCACAACTCTGAATTAGGCTGTAGGAAAAACAACAGCAGTAAAATTAACTGGAATACATAATTTAAATTAAAATCTGTAAAAATACTGGAAATTCATATAACCTTTTTTTAATTACAGAGTATACACTTTGCTTATTGGAGCATGCATTTAATACGCTGGACTAAAAAGTGCTGCAAGATTGTCTAGCAAGCTTTGCAGGGGTCTTTTACAGGTCTTTCATAAAATACAATATTTACATTCTCTGTGTGTTCAGGGGTGTTTGCTTCCAAAGTGTAAACTAGACTTGTTAGGGCCATTGTTAGCTCTGAAATTTTACTCTGTGTGCATACAGTATAACTGTGAACATCCTCTGAGAGGCTGTCATTCTTGTCAAAATGTAAATCTGTGTTTCAATTGTTGCAAAGTGAGACCACCTTGAAGTTTTAAACCACTTTTATGAAATCTTTTCAGCAGGGGTAGCTTGAGTGTTTCTTATCGGGAAAAACTATTTCAATCTATTTTCTTTTTACAGTAACAGAGTAGTCAGCAGTATAAGTTATCTCTGCAACAAAATAACAGAATGGATTGTGGAAGAACTAAACAGACAAAATGTCAGGTGTGGGGGCTATAAGTATGAATTTGTGTAACCTGAACAAGGTTAGTCAGCCTGGGTTACAGTGGCATGCAAAAGTATTCAATACGCTTGACAGTCATCATAATAGTCTGCATGACAAAATATCTGTACACATATTTATCAGTTCAGCATTTTTAATGTGAACTCTTATCTTGTAACAATAGTCCAAAAAAACAATTTTCTGTAGATATTTAAATGAAGAAGAAAAACTATATTATAATGACTTTGAATACTTTTTCCACGCTGCAGCAATCGTTCATTTATGTTTAAGCACATTTAATAAAATATTTAATGTGGATATGCTTTATCCTCTGTGTAACAATTGTAGGAGAATTTAATTCCAAGCCAGGAATTCACACAGAAACAGGAGTCATTGATTTCAGTGACTTTATTAACACATAATAAAGATATGCTCTGCATGCAGAGAATGCTGCTTTTCCTGGGCTCAGAGACTTTTTATACATAGTTTAACATAGATAAGAAGAAAAGTTACTTTGACACTGTGGCTTATACTAATGGACAACACCTAATGGCATTTTCTCATCTTTGTCTGGTAACTTTCAGTCAAGCCCATGTTTACATTAGATCATACTTATACATTCACATTATTCATTATGCTAATCTTCTACCCAGTCTTTGGCATCGGTTTTCAGTGTCATTTTACATTGGTGGAGTAGTTATGTGTAAGACTCAGTGCATATCAGTGCATTCGAGTGTTTTAACTTTCTAAGATTTAGCACAATTCAGTGCTTAACAGTACTTAAACCATACTGGTGGTGAAATTACAATACTTTAAAAATGATAATGTCTTATAAGGAATCACATAGTAAAACAAGTGCTTATTTAAAATAAGTGCTTAATTAGATTAGATTTAACTTTATTATCATTGTACAGGTACAACAAAATTCAGTTTAGCATTTAACCAGTAAGTGCAAATAGTGGACTAAGGTGTAATAGACAGTGGGTGCAAATACTACATTAAAGTGCGGTAAACAGTAAGGTGCAATAAGGCAGCATACAAATGAGAATATACATATTTCTATATGATATTTGAATTTCCAGGTAGTAGTATGTAAAAGGTAGAGTATTTAGATGCAAATACTGATCAACACTACAGATACATGGCATAAATAAATACAGATATTTGATTTTTTTTTATATACAGAACAGATATATGTAAACAGGTAAAATATATGTAGAGTCGGAAGCTATTGATATTTGGAAAGGTCAGCTATTGATTGGTAAGGGTTGAGAGTTTAGAATTATGATGGCATTGTTCCTGAGCCTGCTGGTATGGGAATGAAGGCTTCTGTAATGCCTTCCTGATGGAAGAGAGAGAGAGAGAGAGAGAGAGGTTAGGAGCCCATGCTGATACAGCGCATTACCTCACCCACTACATGACAAACCAACTCAGGATCCCAGATTAGGACCCGAGTGCAGCAATGCAACGGGTGACACCTCATGGGAGGTGGGTAAAAAATCCATGGTTGTGTGGTGAGGTATCCTTGATGATGTGGCTAGCCTATCGCAGACAACGTATATGCTCAGCAATAGTTGGCCGCGGGATTTCAGTGATGCCCTGGGCAGTTTTCACCACCCGTTGCAGGGCCTTCCTGTCACATCTGGAGTAGTTGCCGTTCCACACTGTAATGCAGTTTGTTAACAGTGCAGTGGTAAAAACTTAACAGAATCAGAGGAGACAGGCACCTCAGTAAGTAAAGTCGTTGTTGCACTTTTTTAACCAGACTGGAAGTGTTTAATGTCCAAGAAAAGCCCTCAGAGATGTGGACGCCCAGGAATTTGAAGCTGGAAACACACTTCACCTCAGCCTCATTTACATGGATGGGAGAGTGTCTGCTGCCTTTAGTTTGCCAGTATTCCACAATTAGCTGTTTAGTTTTATTGGTGTTCAGGGTGAGGTTTTTGTCAGCACTTCATGTTGCCAGGTGCTGAACTTCCACTCTGTAGACTGATTTGTCATTTTCACTGATCAGTCTGATTACCATAGTGTCATCTGCAAATGTTATGATGGAGTTGGAGCCATATAAAGGCCTGCAGTCATGAATGAAGATGGAGTAAGGGAGTGGGCTGAGTACACAGCCCTGTGGATGCTGGTGTTCAGGATCAGGGTAGAGGAGGAGTGGTTGCTTAGGCTGACAGACTGGGGTTTGCTGGTTAGAAAGACCAGTGCCCAATTACAAAGAGAGGTTTTGATCCAGAGGTTGCTGAGTTTAGTTACTAGATTGGAGAGGATGATGGTGTTAAATGCTGAGCTTAAATCAACAAATAACATCCTGACGTATGAGTTGTTGTTATCCAGGTGTTTCTGGGTAGAGTGAAGAGCCGAGGATATGGAATCTTCCATTGACCTATTGGGACAATAGGTAAACTGGTAGGAATCTAGTGTGGGAGGTAGACTGGATTTGAGGTGGGCCAGAACCAGTCTCTCAAAGCACTTGGTAATGAAAGGGATGCGTGCAACAGTCATTGAAGCTCCCTGGGGAGGATAGTTTAAGCAACGAGACAATCGTTGTGGACTTAAGGCATGCAGGGACAACAACTTGGGCCAAAGACAGATTGGAGATGTTACTGAAGAACTCAGACAGTTAGCCAGTGCAGGCCTTAAGCACACACCCAGGTATGGCATCAGGACCAGCATCTTCCGTGTCTCCCTTATTTGCACCCAGTTTACAACCAACAGAAAGCGCAATCCCCATACTTTGTGTTTGGCTTTAGCTTTGTTACTGTATCAATATTTTTGCCAATGACATGTATTACATTTGGATTCATGTTTGACTTGTGCTGATGCCTTCGAGTCATCTACTTTGACTGTTACAAGCTATAAATATTTCAGTAAGATACATATGGCAAATCTGGTCAGATGGGCTTCTTCAATTTTTCAGTTCAAACCGCCAGTGGTAGCGCTGCTGCTTCGCAGTAAGGACACTTGGGTTCGCTTCTTGGTCCCTCCCTGTGTGGAGTTTGCATGTTCTCCCTGTGTCTGCGTGGGTTTCCTCCGTGTGCTCCGGTTTCCTGCCACAGTCCAAAGACATGCAGGTTAGGTACATTGTTGATCCTAAAACTTGTCCCTAGTGTGTGCTTGGTGTGTGAGTGTGTGCCCTGCAGTAAGCTGGCGCCCTGCGCGGGGTTTGCTTCCTGCCTTGTTCCATGTGTTGGCTGGGATTGGCTCTAGCAGACTCCCGTGACCCTGTGTTAGGATATAGTGGGTTGGACAATGACTGACCGACTGACTGACTGACTGCCAGTGATGTTAAAACTTTTTTATTTAGTGTTTTAGATTTGTATGTGAGAATTTGTGACTTCAGTTATTTTTTATTGAGAATGAAAACTAGAACTGAAATATGTCTAATAGAACATTTTTATATTTTATCATTTAATATCTGATTTTTTGCATATTAAAATTCTTTACATATATTTTGATTTTGTTATGTTTATATGTAAAATATGAAATTATGAAAATATCAAGGAACCATCTCTGAAGATACCATCAGTTCTGCATTGTACTAAACTAGATTTTTTTGTCACAGAATACTTTAATGCATTTTTAAGCTTCATTCTGTAGGTAATGTATGTATTGACAACACCACATTTTAAATAGAAGATTACACCAAATGGATATTTAGATTCACTAAGAAGAGAAACTGTTGTATATTGAAACTGAAAATTAGTTGCATGTTACATGTCAGCAATGCCTATGACATTCAGAATTATTCCTCGTCAAACATAGTTTCTGATGTCAGTCAGCAGCTAAAAAGATGCAATAAACTGCCTATCCAGGGGAGAATAAATATCAAGTAATGAAAAGGACAGCTTAGCTGAAAGCAGTATAGATACAGTTTTAAATGCAGAGTAATATATAGTATATAAAAATGCATGTTTTACTACTGTGGTAGATAGGGGGGCACTCTCGCTCCCTTGAACCCCTGTCCATGACTCCAGACACCAGGTAAAAGTCCTCAAGTTGACTTAATTTAATCTCCACAGTGTACAAAGCACACTCTATACAATACAGTTTACAATACAGTTTATTTTTGTATAGCCCAAAATCACACAGGAAGTGCCGCAATGGGCTTTAACAGGCCCTGCCTTTTGACAGCCCCCCAGCCTTGACTCTCTGAGAAGACAAGGAAAAACTCCCAATAAAAACCTTGTAGGGAAAAATGGAAGAAACCTCGGGAAAGGCAGTTCAAAGAGAGACCCCTTTCCAGGTAGGTTGGGCGTGCAGTAGGTGTCAAAAGTAGGGGGTCAATACAATACAATATACACAACAGAACAATTCCTTAAGACAGCATAATAAAAATTTTAGAATTACGGTTTAACAGTAGATGATATGACATAATTAGGTTTGGATATTTTTAGAGTCCTGGAGACCTCATCCATCTAGCTGCATCTCCATTTGGCCATGCCACGGCTGAAACATTGCTCCGATGAAAGGACCTCTCTTTCCCATGATTCCTGTGATCCTCCATCAGGGATGACTTTACCATAGGCAGGCAAACAACTTGGCAGGTGGGCCGTGGCACCAATGGCCACATTTGGGTACCGAGAAAAGAAACAGAATAGGTGAGGGTTAGTATTCAAATATAATTATCATGTTACTTATGTTATAGTGCTAATGACTAACAACAGAGATGCAGTATGTACAGTTAATCAGCAGCTCTAGTCAGGATATGCTAAACTGAAGTAGTGAGTCTTCAGCCGGGATTTAAAGGCTGAGACCGAGGGGCATCTCTTATGGAAGCAGGAAGACCATTCCACAGTTTAGGGGCCCTGTAACTAAAAGCTCGACCTCCCACTGTTATTTTATTAATCCTTGGAATCCTAAGCAGACCGGCATCTTGAGATCTTAATGTGCTCAGGTTTGTAAGTCATGATAAGTTCAGACAAGTAAGCGGACCTTGGCCATTTAATGCTTTATATGTTAAAAGGAGGATTTTGAAATCTGCCCTAAATTTAACTGGGAGCCAGTGTAAAGATTTAAGAACTGGGGTTATGTGTTCATATTTTCTTGTTCTTGTAATAATTCTTGCAGCGCATTTTGGATTAACTGGAGGCTGTATAGAGAACAGTTTGAACAGCCAGTGAACACCGCATTGCAGTAGTCAATCCTACTAGAGATAAATGCATGAATTAATTTCTCACAATCCTGTTTATTTAGAAAGCGCCTTAATTTCCTAATATTTTTAAGATGGAAAAAACATGTTTTGGACGACTTTGTAATATGCGCTTTAAATGACATGCTAGAGTCAAAGATAACTCCTAGATTGCGGGCTGATTCAGTAAAATTAATTGGGATTCCAACTGAGTTAAATGACGACAAAATATTGCTGTGATCAGCGTCATTCCCTCCAACAATTAACATCTCTGTTTTATCTGTATTTAAAGACAAGTAGTTCTCATTCATCCATTCCTTTAATTCACTAACACAACTAATTAAAGACAACATCGGAGAAACTTCATTTGATTTAAATGAAAGGTATAACTGGGTGTCATCTGCATACGAGTGAAAATTAACATTATGTTTCCTAATGAGAGATCCCAGTGGAAGCATGTAAAGTGAAAACAGTAAAGGTCCCAGTACTGAGCCCTGCGGACACCATATTCAACTTCTGTGTATAATGATGGAGTACTGTCAGCACATTTCTGTACATACTGGAATCGATTTGATAAATAAGAACTGAACCAAGCGAGCACGGTGCCTGTAAGCCCAACATCGTTTTCTAGCCTGTGCAGTAAAATAGAATGGTCAATGGTGTCAAATGCTGCACTTAAGTCCAACAACATAATTACAGTGGAATTTCCTTCATCAGAGGATATCAGAATGTCATTTACAACCCGTGTTAGTGCCGTTTCTGTACTATGACCAGTGCGAAAGCCAGACTGGAATTTCTCAAATAAATTGTAATGCATAAGGTGTGACTGAAGCTGACTGGCGACTACTTTCTCTAGTATTTTAGAGAGAAATGGTAAATTTGAAATAGGCCTATAGTTATTTAGTATGTGTGGGTCTAGGTCTGACTTTTTAAGTAAAGGTTTAATGACTGACACTTTTAGTGCATCAGGTACTGTGCCATGCAATAATGAACTATTGATAATGTTTAGAATAGGTGCTACAAGAACATCCATTGCACTTTTACTAGTTTTGTTGGCACTGGATCTAGGGAACAAGTAGTGGGCTTCATTTTAAATTAAAGTTAAGACTTCCTGCTCAGTTACAGGATTAAAATTATTAAAGTGCTGAATGCAATGTGAGCAGGGTCTGCTAAGCTAGTATTTGGTTTGTACTGTGATGCTGAGATCTGGGATCTTATATTTTTAATTTTCTCATTGAAGAAGTTCATAAAGTCTGTACTGCTAATATCTGTTGGTATTTTGCACTGTTGATCTGAATTCCCATTTGTTAATTTAGCCACTGCTCTAAAAAGTACCCTAGGATTTTTATTATTGCTATCTATTAATGTAGAATAGTATTCTGAGCGAGCTTTAAAGAGGGCCTTTTTATATTTATTAACACTCTCTGTCCATGCAATTTGAAAGACATGTAGCTTTGTTGTTCTCCATCTGCTCCAGTTTTCGACACTCTAATTTAAGAGCTCGAGTGTTTTCATTAAACCAGGGAGAGTTTCTATGTGCTTTGATCACTTTTGTTTTAGGGGAGCCACTGTGTCCAGAGCATCTCTCAAGGTCACATTATAATGTGATGTTAGCTGATCTAAATTGTTTTCCACGTTTACATTTGATGTTAACTGATCTAAATGGTTTTCCACAATTACACTCGACTTACTCAAGGTATCTATAAATTTTGAAGCAGAATTACAATCTAGATGTCGCACTGTCTTTGTTTTAATCTGCGAGTGCTGGCATGGGCAGAACTAAATCAAACGTAATTAAGAAGTGATCGGAAATAACTACATTTAATGGAGTAATATTTAAATTTTGAATTTCAACTTTGTAAGTTATAATTAAATCTAATGTATGGTTATGATTATGAGTTGGACCTTTGACAATCTGACAAAATCCTACTGAATTTAACAAATAAGTAAAACATTTGCTAAAAGTGTCAGTTTCCACATCGATGTGTACATTAAAATCCCCCATCAGAACTACGTGATCATAATTTATTGCCAAATCAGACAGAAGGTTGCTAAATTCAGTCATGAACAATGAATATGGCCCTGGTGGTCTGTAGACTAGCACTATAATTGTGTTGGAATCTGTTTTAATATTTAAAATGAATGCCTCAAAGGATGTAAAGTTGCCTAAATTTTTAGGAGTGATTTGCATTTTGTTACAATGAATTATTCCAAGGCCTCCTCCTCGACCAGAATCTCTAGACTTATGAAGGAACGAGTATCCATCTGGTGACGCCTCAGCTAGGGGAACAGTGTCACATTTACTAAGCCAGGTTTCAGTAAGAAGACACAGATCAGATTTTGTACTTAATATTATATCATTTACCAAAACAGCTTTAGTGCCAAGAGTAACACTCTCCACCACTATACTCATAAATAAACACAAATACACAATAAACCATTCCTCCAGCTCCCAGACGCGTTGCCACCCTTCCACCCAGCTCAGCTCACCGTCTGGGAGCTCCCACAGTCCTTTTATATTCCCTGACCCGGAAGTGTTCCCAATCCCCAGTCCATGTGATTCTCAATCACTTCCGAGTCAGGTAAAAGCTCTTCTCTTCAACTCGGAAGCCCGTCACTCTTCCTATGACAAACTTCCGGGTCATAGGGCACAAAGAAGTCCTCGGTCCTCCATGCAGCTCCCTCTTGTGGCCCCCATGGCATCCAGCAGGGCTGTGCATAAAAACCACATTGTCCATGATGCCCTGCTGGTCTTCTGGGGACCTCCATGCTGCAAGGAGGGCTCCACCTGGCGGCTTGGGGGTATTGGCCGGGATAAACGGCCGGCCATCCTCCACACTACCTTAAAGCATTACACTCAATAGACATGCTGTAAGAAAACAGAACTCATAATTTTTTGCATTAATAATCTTAAACTAAATGACTGCTTTGGAACAAGTTACATGCGCAATTATATTCACTGTAACTTCCATCGAATACTAAATGGTTTAGTGTTAGGGAATTTTTTTTTAACATAACAGCCAAGATCACCACTATAGTGGTTCCAATGGCCATTCTTTACTACAGCAGATCTGAGGGAGCATGGCATATGAAGTTCATGATGGCACATGCTGACAAATACAGAACTGCTTGGCCTTATAATGTTTGAGATCATTTGCATAATACGGTTTAGCCCATTCCTCCATACAGAACTGCTTCAACTCTGGGATGTTGGTGGGTTTCCTCACATTAACTGTTTGCTTCAGGTCCTTCCACAACATTTCGATTGGATTAAGTTCAGGACTTTGACTTGGCCATTCCAAACCATTAACTTTATTCTTCTTTAACCATTCTTTGGTAGAACAACTTGTGTGCTTAGGGTTGTTGTCTTGCTGCATGACCCACCTTCTCTTGAGATTCAGTTCATGGACAGATGTCCTGACATTTTCCTTTAGAATTCTCTGATATAATTCAGAATTCATTGTTTCATCATTAGCCAAGTTTCCATCCAGTTTTTTGCGACGTTTTGTTATCGACAAACAGAATATACGTAAAAAAAATGTGCGAAATTTGCTGTCTCCAGCCTGTTTCCATCCAACTGGCTTTTTATCGATAACGTGATGACGTCATCCCTCCCCCCAAAACGAACTGTCGCATAAGTTTTGTTGTATCACGAAAAAAAATCTGCCCTTGAACCGTTTCCATACATAATTTTGTGTATGTTGCAAATTATCTACCTTTTGTTTTCCACGTTACACCCCTCCACTAAACAAAGAAACTGAGAGATTGTTCAGACAGTTTTTTAAAATTAGCCAGCTTACTGTTATTTCAGTTTCACAAATAATTGGAATTGTACATAATATTTGAAGACGACAGCAGAAAGAAGCAGTTGCTTGTCTGATAGCCCTAGAGCTCGAAGAAAGTACCCCAGTGCAACGAAACCCACGGGTATGGGAAAAATGACGGAATAAGACCTTCTAGGAGGAGGTGGTGGAGAGACACTTCACAGAAAATCTCTGGCTGCAACATTTTAGAATGACACGGCCGACATTTGAGATGTTGTGTGGATTCATCAGTCCTGATGTTGCGCCATTACAGGTTGCCACCGACCACCGGTTCCAACCCAAAAGCGGATTGCCATCGCCCTTTACAAGCTGGCAACCTGCGACGAGTATAGAGTAGTTGGAGAAACTTTTGGGGTTAATAAAACTACCATCCATCGATGTGTATATGCTGTGTGCACCGCTATTAAAGAAAAATGAATGCGGCGTTATATTAGACTTTGACTGTAGCAGAGGCCAATGAAATTGCATACCGCAATTCCTTGGTGCATCTTGTGCCACAGATTTATGGTGCGCTGAATGGCACGCATAAGCCTATTCTTCCCCCGACGGAAGGCTACCGCGATTGCATTAATCGCAAAGGGTGGCCATCTACAGGTGCATGATACGAGACATTTGCATTGGCACTCCTGGAAGTGCCCATGATGCAGCTGTGTTTGCAGCATCGGATCTGTACAGGTGAGCCTACCTTTCAACATCCCTTCTCAGTGCGATAACAACTGAATTAGTACTGTAACCTGCTTCCCTTAAGGATTTTAATTAAAACTGAGATTTGAATTAATACAAAATAACGACGTTTAATCAAAAAAAAACTAAAGTTAATATTAATGAGAGAATTTCTCATATATGCTAAAACATCTGCCATTTAATAATAAGAAAAAAATGTTTAGATAATGAAACACACGGTTTATTAAATAATTACCTTTGCGGTTTTTGTATTATTTAGACATCCTGAGAGACACCCCCAGGCTACAGTTGATGTGGAGGGAGTTCAGGTACCCCTTTTAGTAGCAGGAGACCCAGCCTATACGCTATTGCATTGGCTCATCACGAGAAATAACGAGTCTCTTCATCAGACCAAGTGAACCGCTCTGCCATTCTCGTTTTGATTGCATGTGATGAAAATGTATCATGTGACACATTTATTTGCGTTAAAGCCCTTTTTTCCGACAAAAAGTGTTTCCAATGTAGTTTTTGCGACATCTGAAGTATCGATATGGAATTTATGCGCTAAAGTTAAACGGAAAAATATTATGTCGACATGTACAACATTTTATCGATAATTAGCATTTCCATCAGCTATATCGGTAAAAAAATTTGAAGCGCTAAATATTTTTTTGCAAAAACTCCTTGGATGGAAACCTGGTTAATGAAGGCAAGCTGTCCTGGCCCAAATGCAGCAAAACAGGCCCAAAAAATCCCAAATGGGATAAGGTTCTTATGCTGGAATGCAGTGTTTTCCTTTCTCCAAACATAACGCTTTTCATTTAAACCAAAAAGTTCTATTTTGGTCTCATCCGTCCACAAAACATTCTTCCAATAGCCTTCTGGTTTGTCCACGTGATCTTTAGCAGCCGAGCAGCAATGGTTTTTTTTTGGAGAGCAGTGGCTTTCTCCTTGCAACCCTGCCATGCACACCATTGTTGTTCAGTGTTCTCCTTATGGTGGACTCATGAACATGAACATTAGCCAATGTGAAAGAAGTCTTCAGTTGCTTAGAAGTTACCCTGGGGTCCTTTGTGACCTTGCCGACTATTACACACTTTGCTTTTGGAGTGATCTTTGTTGGTCGACCACTCCTGGGGAGGGTAACAATGGACTTGAATTGCCTCCATTTGTAAACAACCTGTCTCACTGTGGATTGGTGGTCCAAACTCTTTAGAGATGGTTTTGTACCCTCTTCCGGCCTAATGAGGTCCTCAGAAATCTCCTTTATTCGTGCCATGATACACTTCCACAGACATGTGTTGTGAAGAGCAGACAGATAGATCCCTGTTCTTTAAATAACACAGGGTGCCCACTCTCACCTGATTATCTTCCCATTGATTGAAAACACCTGACTCTAATTTCGCCTTCAAACTAACTGCTAATCCTAGAGGTTCACATACTTTTGCCACTCACAAATATGTAATATTTGATAATTTCCTCAATAAATAAATCACCAAGTATAATATTTTTGTCTCATTTGTTTAACTGGTTTCTCTTTATCTACTTTTAGGACTTGAGTGAAAATCTGATGATGTTTTAGGTCATATTTATGCAGAAATTTAGAAAATTCTAAAAGGTTCACAAACTTTCAAGCACAACTGTACATGATCTCATCATTTCCACGGTGGGACATGCTGGAAAAAGATGGGCATAAGAAAGTTCTGTTACAAAGAAAATGTTTCTTACATTTGTATTAAAAATACCGAACTACCACAGTTACCTATGGAACTGAGCACTTTACCTTTTTTAATACTCAATGTAATGATGTGTACATGAATATGCCAACTAAATTTGAGCAAATTATGAGACTACAACATATTTTTATGCTTTAACATGCACAATAAAAAATACAGTATTTTAACATAATTTAACATACTCAAACCCACTTAATCTAATTTTCATAAACGGGCATACAATAATTAGTCAGTTTTAATGATTTATTTCTTTAATTTTTTTTTCATTTTTTAAATTTGTTACCTCAGTTGCTTTAATCATAAAATGTAGTTCATCATTTTTAGTTTGTTAAAATTCTCATTTTTAACAATCATTCATTTATGCATTACCTTAAATAATATGAATCATTTTTCTCCTTTATAAAAGGAGATTCATAAATACTTTTATTTGATTATATAAAACACCATATAACTGTGTGAAACATCTCATGTGTTTAATGAATTAGCCTTTAATTTGCATCTTTAGTGATCTGGTATTTATTAAGTTTGAATTAAATATTTTTTGTTGTATATATTTTTACATTTTATCTAAACGGGTATTTGAAATTGTATCATTTTTCTCAGTACTCCGGTTTCCTCCCACAGTCCAAAGACATGCAGGTTAGGTGTATTGGCGATCCTAAATTGTCCCTAGTGTGTGTGGGTGTAGGTGTGTGTGTGTGCCCTGCGGTGGGCTGGCACCCTGCCCAGGGATTTGTTTCCTGCCCCCTGACCCCCATGACTCTGTAGTTAGGATGTAGCAGGTTGGATAATGGATGGATGGATCATATTTCTCTTAAATTTATTTCCAGCAGTTTCTTTGAATATGCTCATTCTATTTCATATTACTTAATTCAGCAATATTAAAAATTGTTAAAATAAAAAAGGCAATGATTTCTAGTGGCATAGCAGACACCCCCACAGCCTCATGAGATGGTAGCCTCCAGACCCAAAGCAATCCCTTATCAGACCTCCACAAAGCCAGCCACAAGAATATATAATTCATTTTTAAAAACAGAAAAAATATATTTGTATTTTTAGATTAAACAAAATAGTGGGAAATTGCTATTTTGCGATGTGTGACTTTAAAAACAACACACTGGTTGACAGGTGGGAACAGTAATACTGGAAATCTGCAAGCGTTATTTTGAAGACAACAGACAGTTATATTGTGATAAGAAAAAGAAAATAGCTAAGTGCTGCTCAGAGCAAGCAATTAGCATAAAAGCATATGCGAAACTATACACAAGATAACATCTATTATTAAATCATCAATGGAAGACAGAATTGGTGAAATGCTACCACCAAGTATCATAACTGGAATTTAATGTACTGTATGCCTCAACAGAAGATGCTTCTTTCCTTGTCTTCCTTTCTCATATCTTCCCATTGCAGAAGACCTGACAGAAGTTAATAATGGATTAATAATAATATAAAATAATTGGACTCTTAAAGTGTTTTGTAAGTTAATGCCAAAGCGTTTTCTCCAGAATTACAACAAACTGGTCAGGCATGGCATAAGCAAAGGCTATGTACAAAAAAAAACAGCTATATAGCAGAAGACAATGTTGAGAAAGCAAACGAGTTTAGTCACTTCTACAACCAGGTTTGACTACCCTTTTCCTGCTTTAACACTAGAATCTCTGATGCCTATGAAAAAACTTGTAATCCCAGCCCACCTAAAATTCCTTCGCACCTCTCCAATAGCGTTTGTTTTATAAATGTGTCGATCAGCACAAGCAGCAAGCAGACTGCTATTCTATCCACACCCCTGCTGCAGCTCAACTCTGGCAAAAAGTTCTCCCAGCTCAAGTCTTGTTTATCTGGGTGTGAGGTGCCTGGAGTTGTATATTGTAAATAATATATCATCATTTGGTACATACATTTCATGTGCATTCTGCGTCTACAATGATCTATGTAAATGTAAGATGACAGGAAATGCAAGAAATGTTGAACACATACCTAAAACAAACTTTTTACACGCTATAGTAATAACGCAAAAATTTTGACATGAAGTGTATAATATGTGAAGACTGATTCCCAAATATCAAATAAACACTTTCACAAAAGGTACATGTATAACAAAACAAGTGCACATTTATTCAAGAATATAACCAAAGAAAAAGAAATCAGGTTAGGGCACAGTTCAATTTTATTCTCTCAGTCATGTTCACGCTTCCCTCGATCAGACACTGCTGTTTTCAAATAAAGACGTACTTTAATAGAGGTGAACTCAAATGAGGAAGAGGGTTTTACATCTGAGAAAGAGAACAGAAACTCTCCCTGCAAAAAAAGTCTACTCACACATAATAACAACGCAGCAGCACCAGGCATAAAGGCTAAAGATGACACCGTTTGGATGCAGCAAGAGGTTGCGTACTGAAGTGACTTTAGCTGCAGTTGGAAGTCCCGTTTTACTTATGGTGCCAAGCACAGTTGTGTTGCAGTGCAACAGTCCATTAGCCAGCGAAAACACTGTGAAGAAGCTGTGTGTTGTTATGGTTCTGCCTTTGTCCATTCTGATAGCAGTCACGGGACATCAAATCTTTGATTGACGGTAAAACAAATAATTCTGAGCAGGTATCAACCACAGCACTAAATGTGGTCATCACTACTCTTGTGAAATGAAGGGAGATAAAGGCCATCAATTCAGAGAGGGAGAGGCAAGTTCGTTGTACCACATGAACATCACTGAAAGAATAAAACTGAATAAATAAAAAAGCACTCATTTTTACAAGTAGCCAAAATTTAACTGGGTGTTACAGACTCAAATCAGTATGTTTTTATTATATTATAGAAATAATAATAATACGTATTAGCTTTCTGTTGATTGACATTTGAGCTTAGTTTGTAATTCGTTGACAACATGTAAATTGAATGATTTTTTTTTTTACTTTGGTTATATTCTTGAATAAAAGTGACATTTAGACTAAAGTTTTCACACATTATACACTTCACGTCATTAATAGTATAACATGGCAAAAGTTTCTGCTTTAGTTATGTGTTCAGAATTTCTTGTATTTCCTTTCATCCTACACTTACCCAGATGTGTCCAACACTTCTAAGGGTCTGTGCTGCTGAACTGGCATAACCAATTCAGCAAATCATCAACCTGAGCCTATGACTGGGGAGGGTTCCCACACCATGGAAGAACTCATGTCTCATCCCAATTCCTAAGAAAGTGAGATCCAGTGAACTGAATGACTTCAGGCCAATGGCCTTAAACTCCCATATCATAAAGACCCTGGAGCTACTACTTCTTTACCTCCTCAGACCACAAGTTACTCACGCACTAGAACCTATGCAGTTTGCCTTTTGAGATAAGGTGGGTATGAATGATGCCATTCTGTCTCTTCTCCACCAGAACAACTTGCATCTGGACAAAGGAAGGACCGTCAGGATCATGTTCTTTGACTTTTCCAGCACCTTCAACACATACTGGCCCTCCTGCTGAGGGACAAGCTGTACAGGATGGGAGTGGACTTGCACCTGGTGAACTTGGTTACAGATTACCTCACTGGCAGACTTCAGTTTGTCAGACTGGGGAACTGCACCTCACAAACTGTAATCAGTGGCACAGGAGCTCTATAGGGGACAGTTCTTTCTCCTTTCCTCTTTGCCCTATACACATCGGACTTTAGCTACAATTCAGGGACATGCCATATGCAGAAGTTCTCAGATGACACTGCCATTGTGGGGTGTGTAAGGGGTGAACAGGAGGAGGAGTGTAGGGGTCTGGTGAATGACTTTGTTGGATGGTGTTCTTCAAACCAACCGCTGTTGAACACTTCCAAACCAAGGCAATGGTCATGGGCTACCATAGATTTAGACTACCATTGACACCTGTCTCATTTGAAAGGGTTGATGTGGAGTGGGTCATGACCTATAAATACCTTGGAGTACAGTTGAATGACAGGATGGACTGGTCAGTGAACACAAAGGCTCTGTTCAGGAAGGGGCAAGCTGGTTCTGTTTTCTGATAAATCAAGGATCTTTTAACATATGTAAGAAACTCATGCAGATGTTCTCTAAGTTGGTGGTTGCCAGTACTCTCTTCTATGCAGGGCAAGTAGCTTGAAGAAGAGAGATGCTGATTGTATTGACAAGCTGATTAGGCTTGCAGAATTTGTGGTTGGCATGGAAATGGACTCTCAGGTGACAGTGGCAGAGAGGAGGACACTATGGAAGCTGCTATCTATTATGGACAATGAACATCACCCACTATACACCACCATAATAAAGTAGAGGAGTTGTTTAGTGGTAGGCTACAATCACAGAACTGCAGTACGGGAAGTTACAAAAGATATTTTGTCCCCAGAGCCATTAGACTCTTTCATTTTTCCCAAACGGGACAGGAGCTGATTGAATTCTGGGACTGATGCTCCTTCTCTGCTCATAAGCTATGTTAGCTATATAAGCTATGCACTACATCAGATATCTCACTACCTTTTTCATAATGTGTCACTTATCCTATCAGCATTAGCCTTGTCACTTTATTTTATTTTTACTATAATATTATGTCACTTTAGTATCTGTCACTTTATTATTATGTGCCACCTGTCACTGTGGTAGAAATATTATTTCCACAATTCCCATTGCGCTGGCACTATTGTATGCACCATCTACATTACCTGTATTGGGCTGTAAGATTACAACCCCAGTGTACTTATTTAATGTTATTTTTATAGTGCGTACTTAAATGATTGTATTTAACTTGGTATGATCCTTGGTTACTAGTGCTTAAGTTTCTATCTATCTATCTATCTATCTATCTATCTATCTAATTTACAGTCAGTTCCATAAGTATTTGGACAGTGACACAATTTTTATGGATAGCAAATTACAGTCAGGTCCAAAAGTAGTTCGACAGTGACACAATTTTCATAATTTTGGCTCTGTACACCACCACAATGGATTTGAAAGAAAGCAATCATTATGTGATTAAAGTGTAGACTTTCAGCTTTAATTTACTAAAAAGATTTTATATGCCCTTTCGGAATGACAGGCATTTTTATACATGATTCCCCCCATTTTCAGGGGCTCAAAGGTATATGGACATTTGACTGACAAACTGTACCATATCAAAGTGGGAGCAGTTCCCTCATCATTCCATTAACTATTAAGCAGCTATAAGGTCTGGCTTTGATTCCAATTGTGAACTTTGCAGTTGGAAGCTGTCACTGTGAACTCTTAATATCAAGTTCAAAGAGCTGTCCATTCAATTAAAAATAGTCCATCATTTGGCTGAGAAAACAAAACAAACCTTTTACAGAGACATGAAACTCAGTCAAATAAGCCAATATGAAATATTCTTAAAGAGAAGGAATGCACTGATGAGCTCATCAATTCCAGAAGGCCTGAAAAATAATAATAATATCTGTGCTGGATGATTGCAGAATTCTTTCCTTGGTTAAACCCCTTCACAACATTTTGTCCAAACCATGAACACTCCCTGGGAGGTAGACCTATCATTGCCAAAGTCTACAATCAACAGAAAACTTAAAGTAAATATAGAGGGTTCACCACAAAGTGCAAACCACTGTTAAACCTCAACCATAGGAAGAACAGATTAGACTTTACAAGAAAACATTTTTTAAAAGCCTTTTCATTCCTGGAACGATTTTCTCTGAACAAAGGAAACTAAGATCAATATATATCAGATTCGTAAAAAAGAGAGTATGGAGAAAAGAAGAAACGGTTCATGAACCGATGAATACCACATTATCTATTCAACATGATGGAGGCAGTGTTATGGCATGGGCAGGCCAGACTGCTATTGGAAATCAGTCCCTAGAGTTTACTGATGACATGACTGCTGGCAGAAGAAGCAGGATGAATTCTGTATAGGGCTATACTATCTGCTCAGATTCACCCAAAAGCTGTAAAACTGATAGGACGACTGTTCGCAGTACAGATAGACAATGAGCCAGAACATACTGCAAAAGCAATTCAAATGCTTTTCAATGCAAAGTAGTAGAAGATTCTTCAAAGGCGAAGTCAGTCAACTGACCTCAACTCAATTGGAGGTGTGTTCCATTTGCTGAAGACAAAACTAATGGCAGAAAGTCCTTTGAACAAGCAGCAACTGAAGACAGCTGAAGTAAAGGCCTGGCAAAGCATCACTAGGGTGGAAACCAAGCTCTTGCAGATGGCCATAGGTTCCAGACTTCAGGCAGTCATTTACTGTAAAGGATTTTCAACCAAATATGAAAACGATCATAATATGTATGATTATGTTAGTTTGTCCAAATACTTTTGAGCCCCTGAAAATGGGGGGACCATGTATAAAAATATTTGTCATTCCTAAACTGCTCATGCAACATTTTTGGTAAACCCCTTAAATTAAAGTTGAAAGTCAACACTTTAATCACATAATGATTGCTTTATTTCAATTACGCTGTGGTGGCATACAGAGCCAAAATTATGAAAATTGTGTTACTGTCAAAATACTTATGGACCTGACTATAATTTACTATCCAAGAAAACCTCTGTCTTAATGTTAATTAACAGTTATGATTGAGTTTGCAGTGATCTGATTAGGTATGTTTAATTAGTGCAATTTCTGTTGTTTCAGATTATTTCTTTTCATTACCACTGCATAAAACCTTGTGTCTGAAACCAAAAAAAAGGTTATATTCACACTACAACTTCATTCACATTTTTTCACATGAGCAACATATCTGTTGCTTTTGCAGAATTGTGATTAGGACTTGGAATCAGACCTTTTCAAAATGGATGTCCATTACTCTAAAATCAAATGCTTTGCATCCAGACCTGGACCTTATTGTTTGTACAACTCATGTCTTCTGTCCTTTGGTTAATTGGGTCTATTTATGGAACACAGGTAGTTTTTTCTCAGATTTTTCTCTGATCTTTTGCTTCCTGTTCTTGTTGTTGCCATCACAAGCTTACGAATTCTGAGATGTTCAGCACGGAAAAAATATAAAGTAGTACAGCAAACGGTATCTGTAAGTTTTCATTTTGGGAATGTGGGACATATTCAGGATAGACATTAGCACTCACATTTGATATGGATCAGTCACAGAATTAATTTGAGCAATCAAAAAAAAATCAAGTGCAAGGCAAAAATCAGGATAGAGTAATTTTTAGCTGCAGTGCATCTAAGTATAGTATCATCAAAAGATTTGAGCATCTTTAGACAATGGCTGAAAAAGTGTTAAACACTAAATATGGGACGTTAAATTTGGAAAAAAAAATTTCAGCGAGGTCAAAGAAATTTGCGCTACGCCAGTGATGAGTATGGCAGTCATTTGCTCTGAAACAAAGCATTTTGGATATTCAAACTTAACACTTCTACCTCAGTAAGTCTTAGTGAGTTGATTTGCTTCACATACTGTATCTCCACCAAATTCCATCGGTTTTGCTTTTTATTTTTGATGGTACTTCATTACTTACTGTTTTTTCAATCTGTGTTATACAGTGGCATTTAATTCTACTGCATCATGACTCCAGTATACTTGATTTACGACTGCAGGTACTTTGCACATTTTCCTATAGTCTAGGAAGGATTCACAGCTAGAAATATTGGACTTTAATCCACGCTATCTATGTGGAATAGCCATATTAAAACTGTGACTAATAGTTTTTCCAAAGCACTTTAATTTCCTCCTACATCCCCAAAAAGTGTTAAGAATTGAAACACTTTATAAAATTTGTTATAAAATGTTTGTTGCATCAGGTATGTTTTTCTGTTCATCTGCTATGGATATTTTGAAAGCTTAAGCCTCAAGGAATATAACCACACACTTGTTGCGTGTAAATAATCATTTAAGGAAAACATATATGGTTTTATTGTATAGTTTCATGTGTATTATGATGCTATTTTGCAACTTCAAAGTATTGTTAGTAAGTTATTAGGACACGCTGGAATTTTGCTAAAGGGCTACCTTCGTAGATGCACTACTTACAATTTCATAAAGGCTCCTTAATCTAATGCTCTTACTGTCTGGTTTTCTGGATAATGAATTAATACCATTTAATTTCTCAATTTAGTTCATAGTTTCAGCATCCAGTCTCTGCCTTTTTGTAAATGACTCTTAGCAGTTCTTGTTAAGAGTCCATTTCTGGTTTAGCCATCTGTTTATTTTATGGTGTATCTGAACTTTTAGATTTTGAATTTCACTTTTGTTTCTCGAAAACATAGACATCACCCAATCTGTTTTAATACACCCATTTACATTCAGAAAGGTTAGCTGGAACTAAAAATGCATGTGGACCTGGGGCCTCATGTATAAACGGTGCGTACGCACAGAAATGTTGCGTAAGAACTTTTCCACGTTCAAATCGCGATGTATAAAACCTACACTTGCCGTAAGCCACGCACTTTTCCACGGTACCTCATACCTTGTCGTACGCAAGTTCTCAGCTCAGTTTTGCAGACTGACGGCACCCAGCGTCAAAGCAGTGCTACTGTTTCTGTGTAGTTACTCCTCATTTTCCTGACACGGCTTTATGAATACACTGAAACTAACTGCATATTGTTTATTAGTGTAATACATCTGATTGTAATTAACTTGTAACAATATAATGGGCCAGGGAATAGGCATAGTATTCCAAATACCATAACTGCTTTAGCATTGTTACTCTCACTGCACCTTCTTCTTCTTCTTGTTTCAGCTGCTCCCGTTAGGAGTTGCCACAGCGAATCACCTTTTTCTATGTTACTCTAACTGCACAACTTGGAGTATTTATATCACTGTATCTGAGTGTGAATCACAGCAGCAGCTTATCGGAAAGAGAATTATCGGGATACAGAATCAAGCACACGATACCTCAGCCACGGCAAAACGTTTCAAAGCCTTTCCAGTACAGACCTCGCAGTTCAGAAACAGTTTCATCTCAAGAACTATAAGCGCACTCAATCAAGTGCTCCTTGTAGAACTGTTCGTACTTATAAGTACAATTACCTCACTGTAAACTTGCACCACGGTTATAATATTGCACAACCTGAGCCACTTTATAAAGCGCGTATTTACATATGATGATGATATCATTTTTAAGATGAAATGCAGCAAAATATGTTTGTTAAATTATACACATAAAACTTTAACTTCATTTAAATAATCTATATTCTTCACTGGGAGTGTCGTGAAGGATAGAATAATTAAACATGTACTACGAAGATAGTTCAATGTTCCTTAAACGTTTTGAAGAATCCGCACTCTAAGTTTACAGATGGCTTAACATCTATTACAGAGCTGATTGTGTGGCAATCAGTTACTTGGAGAAAGAAAAGCAAGGACTGCAGGGGCGGCCATGCCAATATATATTGAATATAAAACAGAAAGAGAAAATAACGACACAGCTAAAAACGCAGTGGCAAATTTCGGCAAAAGTTAAACGCTTGTGTCATGAGCACAAGGAGGCTATACCATATTGACTTTTGCGGGCGAAGGGGCCACCAATTCTTTCTCTGCTTAGAGCCGCCCATGAGTACTGCAGCAATAAATAATTTCATTGAAGGTCGCACACAATCACTGCGCCGTGAAACCCATGTTTAATAACGTGCTTCAACTCCTATCATCATGAAAATGATATCACGTATACATCTCAGCATTTTAGTTATTCAGAGCTGTAATATCACGAATGTAATGGATTCTGTGTCCTGATGGAGGAAGAGAGCCGGTTTAAGAAGCAAGTAGTGATTCACACACATAGATGATCACATACAAAACAAAGCATTTAACATGCTACCTTAATTACGATTGTGATTTGAGAAACTGGTTAATTAAACGATTTTAAGATGACGTTTATGATGTTCTACTTTAATGACAAAATGAACTACATGATTAAAGTGGAAATTTCAAGATTGGAGTTGACATTTTGTGCTTTTTCCTCACTGCGTGCCTTGTTTTTCTCTGTACCCTAATAAGCTTTCATATGACACTCAGAAGGTGGGCTACGACTTGCCTTTTCACGGCGACTTTGATATCTGAGCTTTCAAGTTTCTCCAACACGCTGTCACTCGATCAACTTCCTTTTGTTGATTATACCACGGTTTAATTAAACAAATAGTACGTTTTTCCTTTGCCTGCACTTGGTATTCGCTGAAATTCTTATATTTTCCCCCGTGCTTTTCCCATTGTCTTTTCACAGAAGGCTGAGCTTAAGGGCGATTTATATTGATTTGCATATTCAAAGAGGTGTCATTTCTGGGAGGAGTTAGGGGGGGTACATAAGGTGCGTGCACGAGCGTTAGTTTTCACGCTGACCGGGATTTATGTAGCGGAAGAACGTGGAAATTGGAGTACGCACAGATTCCTGCATCTTCTGCATCAGCTTATGCCATGTTATAATGAGAATTTAAAATGAGGCCCCTGGTCTGTGGTTCGGTTCCCCATTGGATACCTGCAACTGGCATAAGAAAATGTGCAAGTTCTGTTGACTGGAACTCTACAGTTAGTGAGAAATTTAATAGGAGCATCTGTACACATGCTAATCTATGCAATTATCTAATCCGTCAATCATGTGGAGGCTGCATAATGCATAAAATAATACAGATACAGATCAGAATCTTCAGTTAATGTTCACATCAAAAACCAGAATGGGGAAAAAATGTTATCTCAGTAATTTTGATTGGCATGATTGTTGGTTCCAGATGGGCTGGTTTGAGTATTTCTGTAACTGCTGATCTCTTCGGATTTTCACACACAGAAGCCTTTAGTTTTTACTCAGAATGGTACAAAAAAACAAAAAAGAAACATCCAGTGAGTAGCAGGTAGCTGGACAGAAATGCCTTGTTGATGAGACTGGTTAGAGAAGAATGGCCAGAGTGGTTTGAGCTAATGGAAAAGCTGCCGTAACTCAAATAACCACTCTCTACAGCTGTAGTGAGAATAAAAGCATCTCAGAATACATCACATGGTAAATCTTCAGGTAGATGGCTTACAACCGCAGAAGACCATGTCGAGTCCCATTCCTGTTAGCCAAGAACAGAATGATAAGGCTGCAATGGATACAGGCTCATTAAAAAAATGACAGCTGTGGACTACAAAAAAATAGCCTGGTCTGATAAATACTGATTTCTGCTAAGGCACACAAATGTTAATGTTTGAATTTGATGCCAAAAGTATGAATCCATCTACCCAACAGTGCAGGCTGGTGGTGGTGTAATGGTGTATGGAATTTTTTATTGGAATGTTTTGGGCTTGTTAATGCTAATCAATCATTGCTCTAATGCCACAGCCTATCTGTTCCTGACCACGGACATCATTTCATGGTCTCAATTTACCCATCTTCTACATACTACTTTCAGCATGATAATGCACCATGTCATAAAGCAAAAGACACCTCAAACTGTTTTCATGAACATGACAATTAGTTCAGTGTTCTTCAATGTCAGTCAAAGGATCTGCATTCAATAGAACACCTTTTGGATCTGGTAGAATGGGGGATTTGAAGCAGGAATGTGCAGCTGAGAAAGCTGCAAAAATTGCATGATGCAATCATGTTAACATAAACCAAAATCTCAAAGGAATGTTTCCAACAACTTGTGGAATTAAGGCCTTCAAGAATGGAGGGTGTTTTGGGAGAAAATGAAGGCCCTTCCCAGTATTAGTTTAGTATTTCTAATAATTTGTTCAATGACTGTATATTTGCCCAGTATGAGTGAGTGTGGTTGTATACTTGAGTCTGCCCAGTAATGGAATGTCCAGAGTTGTGCAAATAATGCTTCTCTGGTACCCACTTCTCTAAACTGGAATAAGGCTGTTGCGGAAATGAATGGGGTGAGACCCTTCCGTCAGGATTACTTGACTTAGATAGCTATTTCTTTATAAACAAAAAACAGCCTGATTCAATATTCCAAAAATCTACCTAAGATGATGCAACCTATTTTAATAATAATAATAACAATAATGATTATTTATTTATTAATGCCTTTCATAACACTCCCAGAGACTGTACATAAGTAACTTAAAAGAAAGGAACAGAAAAATACAACAGATAACTGCAATAAATCAATCAAAATTAAAGTAAAATACAATCAGCACATAAACACTTGCTTAAAAATAATTCTTTAAATTACTTTTAAAAGCAGCAATTGTAGAAGACTGTTAAATGTGGAGAAGTCATGACTTCCATAATCTGGGAGTTGAAACAATAAATGATTGGTTGCCCAGTGACTTGTATTTAGCATTTGGGGCAAGGAGTAATTTTTCATTGGATGACCTCAGATTGCTTGAGGGTGTGTAATACTGTAATATGCTAGAAAGATAAATATGTCTATTGTTGAATAAAGAACTTTATATGTTCACAACAAAAAGAAAAACTGTAAAATATACATTTATTCTTTCTCTGTACCATTTTGATATGGCTCCCACATACAATTTCCTCTTGATAAGGTATCCCTTAACACTAGAATTACCAAAGCCTACGAAAAAACTTGTAAATCCGGCCCACCTTAAATCCCTTCGCACCTCTCCGTCAGCATCTTTTATCCTGTAAATGTGCCGATAAAGACAATCAGCAAGCAGCCTGCTATTCCATCCCCCACCGCCACAGAACATGCACAAAGTTCTCCCAGCTCATGCCTTGATTATCTGGGAGTGAAGTGCTGGAGTTTTAGAGTGGAAATAATAGATCGTTATTTGGAACACATGCATTTCATGTGTGTTCCTTTTCTACAATGATCTGTGTAAACACATTGTTAAAAAAGAAATGTTTTTCATATTTTAGTAATAAATGACAAAATGTAGGCATAAACTATATAAAGTGTGAAGCCTAAAGTCCAAAGATAAAATAAACACTTTCACAAAAGGTTCAAGGACAATACAACAGCTTCCGAGGTGTAGCGGTAAGAATTGCTGACTTGTAGTCAAGAGTTCCCCAGTTAGATCCTGACTGCCTCCTATATTTATCGTTTTCAGTAGTGAGCTGCTCTTATTGTTAATATTATACAATAAACACATACATTTGATTTTCGTCTGTAACAGCCAGTGTGCATTTATAGTACTTGTAAAAGTTAGCATTTCTTTTTTTCACTTTTATTCTCTCAGTCATGATCACGATACATACTACCGCCCTAGGGATCTGATGCTGTTAATTTTTATTTGAAACTGGGAATAACTGTAGATGTTAGTGGTGTTTTGAGGCAATGGAACTGAACATTCTCTGATCTGGATGGATAAAAGCTGACACACAAACGCTGGTGAATCTGCCTTCTTCGTATTTCACCGTCACTTGATTTTATTTTATTCAGTTTTATTGAGTGTTCCTGCTCACGCTGAATTAGTATGTGCTTTATGGTCCATGATGTCAAAGCTGCACTGACAAAAAACAGAGACATAGGTATATATGGTATTTGGAATTATTCATTTTATGACCTGCATAGTACATTTCGGAAAACATTGTGGCATGGATGCAACATTATTCATATTCATTCGCATATTATCTTTCACTTGTAATCAGTGAACACGTGTTTTTTTTTTCCCCCGATCTTGCCAGTCCACACATGTTGCTGTATGGCAGTGTTTCTTTTGTACTCCAGGACATGCAGAGGAAAGAATAGTACAGAGAGGTCAGTTCAGTGCTATATGCAATCATCAAAGTCAAATGTTAACAGTTCACATACACGCAAGGACCGTCCTTCCTACATTTACGACATGTGTACCTGTTGCAATGTAAACACTTCTCTCTATGCTGTGGTTCCTATCACATTTAAAGGGATTAGGTGTCACGAGGATGAACAGGATTAGAAATGAGTACATTAGAGGGTTGGCTAAGGTTGGATGGTTTGTAGACAGAGTCAGAGAGGTGAGATTGTGTTGGTTTGGACATCTGCAGAGGAGAGATGCTGCGTATATTGGGAAAAGGATGCTAAGGATAGAGCTGCAAGGGAAGAGGAAAAGAGGAAGGCCTAAGAGAAGGTTTATGGATGTGGTGAAAGAGGACATGCTGGTGATGGGTATAACAGAGGACAGGAAGATATAGGACAAGACGATCTGCCGTGGCAGCCGAAAGAAGAAGAAAAAGCAGTAAATATCAATGGAGTTCTTCACATCTTCTTTTATCCAATGCCACTCTGCAATGTTTCTCATCTTCTCAAGGATGCCATCAGCATTTAGTTCTCCATTCTGCAGTATCTGCAGTCTTTGATGCTAATATAAGTGTTGCACATGGGTGTCTTCCAATATTATCTTTTGTCAATGCAGATTTTTTTTATAGAAATCAATTGCAAATGTGAATGAAGTATGTTTAATTAGTGTCTTTTTCCCATCTTCATTCTTCTATGTCAGAATATCCTAGAATTTTGTGTTACTTTGCTGAAATAAACAAAGAATTGTTATATGAAGAAGAATAAATAATTATATAGAATAAATTAGTACTGCTCTATTTTTAACTGTTTTCTATTGTTTCAATTTCTAAATGATTTAATAAAAATCTAATTTGTAAAGTAAATGAGCAGGCCAAAATATTACCACATTTTCTAGTTAGATACAGTTAGTTACAAATTAAATGGAGCACAACTTGACAAATGTTTTCAAATCCCCTCAGACAGCCCTGCGGTGTGCTGTGTATTTTCAAAATACATTAAATGCCTCAGTACCTCGAAAATGACTACAAGATAATAGTAATATTTTTTAATATATGATACTCAATAAGTTTATCTAAATTAACAAAAAAAAAACTTCAACAAAAGTCTTGACAGTGATATATTGAGCAGTAAAAGTAAACAGTAATCAATAATCAATATTTGTGATTTAAAAGGCTTTGCAGACATAAAGTATATGCTCTAGCTTTCCTATATTTACATGTAGATGTACCTTAAATGTAGATGCACATCTACTATATAATAAAACGCTAAGATCTGAATATATGTCCAGTCCCTCAAAGCAATCTAATTGGTTAGTTTGCCTTTGGAGACGCAATTAAAAGCGTAAGTACAAAAAGCTTGAAATACACGAGGAAGAGTAAGAAGTAACAGTATAGGAGACACAATGAGAGTTGCCGTCAAAGATAGAAGGACAAAACTGGACAGAAGGCAAGCAAGGTGCTTCAAAATGACAGAGTCTAAGAAGCAGGCTTTATGGGAAGCCGAACATGAAAGGATGTGCCATTCAAGAGAGGATGAGACACACAATGATATCAAGGAAAGGCGCTGAAGGTACACATTGGGCAAGAGATGTCAAATATTTTTAAAACTAGCAAAATCCCAAGCTCAGAGCGGAGAAGTAGTGTGTTAAAGAAGTTATGAAAAAGAAAAGGAAACATTTTAAAAATAATGTAACATGATTGTCAATGTAATTGTTTTGTCACTGTTATGAGTGTTGCTGTCACACACACAGACACACACATATAAACATATATACATATACATATTAACATATCTACATATACACATACCTACCCATACACATATCTATATATATATATACATATACACATCTACATATATATACATATCAACATGTATATACACATACACACACACACACATATACATATATACATACATACATACAGATAAATATACATATACATACACACACACACACACACATATATATATTGTCACACACGCGCGAATAGGAGACCGCGGATGAACCTTAACAAGCTTCGGAAGACGTTCGCCGGCAGGGAGTGGCAGGGTACTAACCTTTCTCCTTTGCTTTCTTCCAGGAAAAAGACGCCCGCCACCATAAGCCTCATTCCCAGTACGCTACTTCCGCCTTCCTCCACCATCTTTCTTGACGTCATCAGTCCCATTCTCCCTCACGGTTCCTTCCCAGCATTCCTCCACTTCCGGCCCCTCCCTTATAAAATGGCCGCCGACGTCTTGTATGGCGTCGCGGATATGAACTGTTTGAGTTTATATAATTTGATCTGTTTGAGTTCTGATTGTGGATTTGTCTGCAATATACGGGGCCGGAAACCCCAAACCTTTATGTTGTTTTCTCTTGAGTCTTTTACAATATATACACACAGACACATATATACATATATATACAGATCTACATATATATATACATATCTACATATATATATATATATATATACACACACACACACACACATTGTCATGCACGCGCGAGTGGGAGACCACGGAAGGATCTTAACACACCTGGGAAGACATTCGCCGGCCGGAAATGGCGGGGTACTAACTTTCTCCCTCTGCTTTCTTTTAGGAAAAAAGACGCTCCGCCACCATAAGCCGGGTTTGCCCAGTGCATTCTTCGCCCTTCCTCCTCCATCTTTTCCTGACGTCATCGATCCCATCCTCCCTCACGGTTCCTTCCCAGCATTCCTCCACTTCCGCTCCTCCCTCATAAAATGGCCGCCGACGCCATGATTCGGCGCTATGCGCATATGAACTGTTTAGTTTATGTTTTGACCTGCTTTTTGCTTTCTTTATTGTGGATCGTCTACAATATACGGGGCCGGAAAACCCCAAACCTTTATGTTGTGTCCTTCTACATCTTTTACAACATACTTACATACATATATACCTACATATATATATATATATACTATATATAGCAAAATCCCCGCGTATACCACGTTGTCAGTTCAGCTGTCCGGTTGTAATATGACCAAGCTGTGAACTGAGATTACTTTTGAGAATGCAACGTATAGTTTTGTCCAGGAGGAAAGCAATGTTGCCTCAAATCAATGGCAACCTTTGTGGGTGTGTCCCTGAGACTTATTAATTGTCATCGCGAAGCAGAGCCTTACTGGAAATTTGAGGCATTTGAATTGAAATGGGAGATCAGAGGGTATAACGGTGATGTGAGGAATACATTCAGAGTGTGGCGCTCTAAAATTAAATGCAATCCAAACTGTTAAATACCTTAAAGTGCAACACATATACATAACTCAGCTCGCTTTCCACACACAAAGGGCAAATGTTGATGCCCTTTGCCCCACTTTTTGATGCTGATTGGTCGTTTGATTAGTTTTAGTTTTGGCATGTTTAACACTAGAATTACCAGAGCCTACAAAAAAACTCGTAGGTCCGTCCCACCTTAAATCGCTTCTTAAAACCGTTCTCACCTCTCCGCCGGTGTCTTTTGTTAATCTAAATGTGCTGATAAAAGAAAAGCTGCAAGTAGCCGGCTATTCCATCCCCCCAACGACTTAGAACATGCACAAACTTCTCCCAGCTCATGCCTTGATTGATTATCTGGGAGTGAAGTGGAGTTTTAGAGTGGAAATAATAGATCATTATTTGAAATACATGCATTTCACGTGTGTTCCGTTTCTACAGTAATCCGTGTAAACACATTTTTAAAACAGAAATGTTTTTCATATTGTAGTAGGAAATGACAAAATGTAAGCATAAAATATATAATGTATGAAGCCTGAAGTCCAAATATCAAACACTTTCACAAAAGGTACAAATATAACAGAACAAGCATGCTTTTATTCAAAAAATATAACTGCAGAAAAAAGCCGCCTTAGCATGCCACATTGACAGACAATTACTACAGCTGTCACAGTAGCGTAATGGTATCAGCCGCTGACTAGTATTCTAAAGGTCATGAGTTCGATTCAATTTTGAGAAGTAAACTGCTTTTGTTCTTACTATTTTAGAATAAAAATATACATTTGATTTCAGTGTGTAACAGCCAATGTAATTTATGATACTTGTAAAGGTTAGGTTTTTTTTTTATTCACTTTTCATGCTCTCAGTCGTGTTCAGGATCCTTCCCTTCCCCCCCCCATCTGAGAATGCTGTTTTCACATAAAGCGTACTTGTGACTGCATTCTCGCACAATGCTTATAACTGAAGTGCCTGTGTGCACTTTTCGTGGCATTACACATCTATTTTTTTGAGCATGCCCGTGTCGCTCAAACACAGGAACATATGTTGGTGTACAAGTAACAGTATAACAAAACAGGTGCACTTTTATTTTAGACTATAAGTGAAGAAAAAATAAAGCAAGTTACAGTATGCGGTTGATACGACAGCTTGCGTGGTGCAATGCTAAGAACTGCTGATTTCCGATCCGTGCTATATAAAATCATCACATTCAAATATTAACAATTCCCACACACCCTTCCTACATTCACGACATGTGTACTTGTTGCAGTGTACACATCTCTCTGTGCTATGGTTTGTATTACACTGAATGAACACCTGACATTGTACTTTCTTCCCTATATAAATAACATTCGAGTATAGCGCGTCTCCAAATAAATCACATTCGAGTATAGCGCGTCTCCAAATAAATAACATTCGAGCTATAGCGCGTCTCCAAATAAATAACATTCGAGCTATAGCGCGTCTCCAAATAAATCAATGAGAATGAGAATGAAAAGTGAATTAAAAAAAAAAACAAAGCTAACCTTTATAAGGATCATAAATTACACCGGCTGTTACAGACTGAAATCAAATATATGCTTTTATTCTGAAATAGTAAGACTAAGAGCAGTTTACATCTCAGAACGGAATTGTGCAGAATCGAACTTCGCGACCTTCTGATTCCCAGTCAGTAGCCGAATGTATTGCACCACGGAGGCGATCGTAATTAGTGGGTGTCAATGTCATATGTTAAGGCGGCTTTTTTTCTGCAGCTATATTTTTGAATAAAAGCGCAATTGTTCTCTTATATTTGTACCTTTTGTGAAAATATTTCTTTGATATTTGGACTTCAGGCTTCATACATTATATAGTTTATGCCTACATTTTGTCATCTACTACTAGAGTATAAAAAACGTTTCTGTTTTAACAATGTGTTTACACAGATTACTGTAGAAATGGAACAGACATGAAATGCGTGTGTTCCAAATAACGATCTATTATTTCCACTCTAAAACTCCACTTCACTCCCAGATACTCAATCAAGGCTTGGAGAAGTTCGTGCATGTTCTAAATTGGTGGGGGGATGGAATAACCGGCTGCTTCTACCTTCTCTTTATCAGCACATTTAGAAGACAAAGTACGCTGGCGGAGAGGTGTGAAGGGATTTAAGAAGCAATTTAAGGTGGGACGGATTTACGAGTTTTTTCGTAGGCTCTGGTAATTTTAATGTTTAAGCGTACTCTTGCATTGAAATTCAACACACACAGAGCTATCACTAATTGAAATGCATCTGCCTTTCTTTTAGTTATGACATGCTATCTATGAACATAAATTATAATGGGATGCGCTTTTGTATCACATTTTAATCCAACACAAAAAATGTGTGCTGTAGTGAAAAGGAATTGATCATTTGGTTCATGTTTTTAATAATGCCAGGACAAAACAGTAGCAAAATTAAATAGCCTACTTGCATATTTATTACATTTCAATATAGTTAACACATTGGATTGCATTTAATTTTGACGCAAATAATCTTCCATACAGGGTACAGGTGATATGATAACACAATTAAACACTGATATATTTTGCAGACAGGAGTGGCTGTCAGACAAGTAAAAGAGAAAATTTTACAAAATGTAAAGGATGAAGTGACCTCTGTTAAGCTAAATTTGAAATAGTAAACTAATCTGTAATTGAAGTTGTAAGGGATATTTCTCTATTTCAAGATAGGCTAATTTGCTAATTTACCAATGTTTTTAAATTAGAGGATTTGAAATTTAAAAATCTTGTATAGCACGTTGTATTGCAGATACCTCAACAAACATCAAGCTGCCCATACAAATTTCCTTAAAGAATAAGTGTGCATAGGTTTTCATGCAGACAGACAGACATACATAGCAATTACAGAAGGTATATTTAATGCAAATACACATAGAAAGAGTCATTTCAGTTTTGTAATTAGGAGAATAATGGGTTGAGAATGGTGTAGACATAAGTGAAACAAAATATAAACTTATTGAAAGATCTGGGGCCTCATGTATAAACGGTGCGTACGCAAAGAAATGTTGCGTAAGAACTTTTCCACGTTCAAATCGCGATGTATAAAACCTACACTTGGCGTAAAGCCACGACTTTTCCACGGTACCTCATGTCTTGTCGTACGCAAGTTCTCCGCTCGGTTTTGCAGACTGGCGGCACCCAGCGTCAAAGCAATGCTACTGTTCCTGTGTGATTACTCATTATTTTCATGACGCGGCTTTATAAATACACAGAAACTAACCGCATATTGTTTATTAGTGTAATGCATCTGATTGTAATTAACTCGTAACAATATAATGGTCCAGGGAACAGCCATAGTATTCCAAATACCATAACTGCTTTAGCGTTGTTACTCTCACTTCTTCTTCTTCTTCTTCTTCTTCTTCTTTCAGCTCCTCCCGTTAAGAGTTGCCACAGCGGATCATCTTTTTCCATATTTCTCTCACTGCACCACTCGGAGTATTTATATCAATGTATCTGAGTGTGAATCACAGCAGCAGCTGATCGGAAAGAGAATTATCGGTATACAGCTTTAAGGACACGCTACCTCAGCCACTGCAAAATGTTTTAAAGCCTTTCCTGTACGGACCTTGCGGTTCAGAAACAGTTTAATCCCAAGAACTTTAAATGCATTCAATCAATTGCTCCTTGTAGAACGGTTTGTACTTATAAGTACAATCACCCCACTGTAAACTTGCACTACAGTTATAATATCTCACAACCTGAGCCACTTTATAAAGCGCGTATTTACATATGATGACGATATCATTTTTAAGGTGAAATGCAGCAAAATATGTTTGTTAAATTATACACATAAAACTTTAACTTCATTTAAATAATCTATATTCTTCCCTGGGAGTGTCGTGAAGGATAGAATAATTTAACATGTACTACGAAGATATTTCAATGTTCCTTAAACGTTTTGAAGAATCGGCGCTAAGCTTAGAGATGGCTTAACTTCTATTACAGAGCTGATTGTGTGGTGATCGTTACTTGGGGAAAGAAAAGCAAGGACTCTTGGGCGCACGCCAATATATATTGAATATAAAACAGAAAGAGAAAATAACAACACAGCTAAAATCGCAGCGACAAATTTCGACAAAAGATAAATGCTTGTCATGAGCACGAGGCTCATGAAACACATGTTTAATAACGTGCTTTAGCTCCTATCATCATGAAAATGACATCACGTATACATCTCAGTATTTTAGTTATTCAGAGAGCTGTAATATCACTAATGTAATGGACTCTGTGTCCAGTTGGAGGAAGAGAGCCAGTTTAAGAAGCAAGTAGTGATTCACACACATAGATCACATACGAGTAGAAGATCAAATACAAAACAAAGCATTTAACGTGCTACTTTAATTACGATGTAATTTTGAGAAACTGGTTAATTAAACGATTTTAAGATGAAGTTTATAATGTTCTACTAAATGACAAAATAAACTACGTGATTAAAGTGGAAAATTCGAGATTAAAGTTGACATTTCGTGCTTTTTCCCCACCGTGTGCCTTTTTTCTCTGTACCCTAATAAGCTTTCATATGACACTCAGACAGTGGGCTTACAACTCTTCTTTTCACGGCAACTTTGATATGTGACTTCTTTTTTATTTCCGGCATTGTGCGATTTTGTTAATGTGAGCGTTCAAGTTTCTCCAACACGCTATGTCACTCGATCAACTTCATTTTGTTGATTATACCACGGTTTATTTGAACAAATAGTATGTTTTTCCTTTGCCTCCACTTGGTATTCGCTGAAATTCTTATATTTTACCCGTGCTTTTCCCATTGTCTTTTCACAGAAGGCTGCGCTTAAGGGCGATTTATATTGATTTGCATATTCAAATAGGCGTAATTCTGGGAGGATTTGGGGCGTTACAAAATGCGCGTGCATGAGCGTTAGTTTTCAATTTTATTACTGGGGAGCAAACATACAAAATATAAAAACCTGGACATGGACAGAAATAAATGAACATACACAGGCTTGGTCCACAATAGAAAAAAATTCCTGCAGTACTTCTTTATATTCCTTGCTTTGTACCCCAATAAATACAAGTTATTGCCAATCAATCAATCAATCAATCAACATTTATTTATATAGCACATATTCATACAAAAAAATGTAGCTCAAAGTGCTTTACAAAATGAATAGAAAAATAGAAGACACAATAAAAAATAAACATAAGTCAACATTAATTAACATAGAATAAGAGTAAGGTCCGATGGCCAGGGTGGACAGAAAAACAAAAAACTCCAAAGGCTGGAGAAAAAATAAAATCTGTAGGGTTCCAGACCAAGAGACCGCCCAGTCCCCTCTGGGTAATCTACCTAACATAAATCAAACAGTCCTCTTTGTATTTAGGGTTTTCATGGAAGGACCTGATGATGATGGTCACGTAGACTTCTGGCTTTCAGTCCATCAATGTTGGAGCATCATGATGCTTTAAGTAGGTGGTGGTGGTGGCCGCCACCACAAAGAAACCGGAAAAAGAAACAGAAGAGAGTAGGGGTCAGTATGGATTTTAGAGCCACATGAATAGTTATTATGATGAATTGAACATACAGAGTATCAGTATTAAGTTAAAGTGAAGTTATAAAAAGGCCATGTTAAAGTAATGTGTTTTCAGCAGTGTTTTAAAGTGCTCTACTGTATTTGCCTGGCGAATTCCTATTGGCAGGCTATTCCAGATTTTAGGTGCATAGCATTTTAGGTGCAAGGCCGCCTCACCACTTCTTTTAAGTTTAGCTTTTGGAATTATAAGGAGACACTCATTTGAAGATCTAAGGTTACGATTTGGAATATAACGTGTCAGGCATTCCGATATATAAGATGGAGCGAGATTATTTAAGGCTTTATAAACCATAAGCAGTATTTTAAAGTCAATCCTGAATGACACAGGCAACCAGTGTAGTGACATCAAAACTGGAGAAATGTGTTCGGATTTTCTTTTCCCAGTTAGGATTCTAGCAGCTGCATTCTGCACTCGTTGCAAATGATTTATGTCTTTTTTGGGTAGTCCTGAGAGGAGTGCGTTACAGTAATCTAGTCTACTGAAAACAAAAGCGTGAATTAATTTCTCCGCATCTTTCAATGATATAAGAGGTCTAACTTTAGCTATGTTTCTTAAGTGAAAAATGCTGTCCTAGTGGTCTGATGAATATGCGATTTAAAATTCAGATTACAGTCAACAGTTACCCCTAAGTTTTTTACTTCCGTCTTAACTTTTAATCCTAGTGCATCAAGTTTATTTCTGATAACCTCACTGAATCCATTATTGCCAATTACTAAAATTTCAGTTTTCTATTTATTTAGTTTGAGAAAATTACTATTCATCCATTCAGAAATACCAGTAAGACATTGTGTTAGTGAATCGAAAGAGTCGGAGTCATCAGGTGCTATAGATAAGTACAGCTGTGTGTCATCAGCATAGCTGTGGTAGCTCACGTTGTAACCTGAGATAATCTGACCTAACGGAAGCATGTAGATTGAGAATAACAGCGGACCCAGGATAGAGCCTTGTGGAACACCATATCGGATATCATGTGTCTTTGAGATTTGATTACCACAACTCACAAAGAATTTTCTCCTGCCAGGTAGGATTCAAACCAATTTAAGACACTGCCAGAGAGGCCCACCCATTGACTAAGGCGATTTCTAAGAATATTATGATCAATGGTGTCAAATGCAGCACTCAGATCTAAGAGGATGAGAACAGATAAATGGCCTCTGTCTGCATTTACTACTTTAACAAGTGCAGTTTCTGTACTGTGATTTGTTCTGAAGCCTGACTGAAATGTATCAAGAATAGCATGTTTATTTAGGTGGTCATTTAACTGCATAATGACTGCCTTCTCTAGAATTTTACTTAAGAAGGGCAGGTTAGAGATGGGTCTAAAATTTTCAAAGGCAGAGGGGTCAAGATTATTTTCTTGAGCAGGGGTTTAACTACAGCAGTCTTAAGACAGTCTGGAAAGACCCCGTATCTAATGACGAATTACTATGTCCAGAATATTGTCAATTAGCACGCCTGATATTTCTTTGAAAAACCTGGTTGGTATTGGGTCAAGGACGCAGGTGGAGGGTTTCAGTTGAGAGATTATACTATGTAATTCAGGTAAATCTATCCTGGTGAAAGCATTTAATTTGTTTATAATGGAGTACCGGGCTTTGGAGGTTCTGCAGTGTTGGGGAGATATACTATGTTATCTCTAATATCATTAATTTTTTGATTGAAAAATACAGCAATGTTCTCACAGGTTTCACTGGAAGTATTCTGGGGCATTCCTTTGTGTTACCTGGGTTTAACAGACGATCAATTGTTGAAAATAAGACTCTGGGATTACTAGCATTGTTATTTATAATATTAGAGAAATAGCAGCCTCTCAAGACGGACAGTGTTATTGTATTCTGTTATTTTAACCTTCAATATCTCATAATGGATAGTTAGTTTAGTTTTCCTCCATTTACGCTCAGCTCTACGACATGTTCTTTTTAAATCAGACACTCTTTGGGTCTTCCATGGAATAACAATACTAGAGATTTTTAACTGTCTTTTCAGGTGCAACTATGTCAACAGCAGTTCTTACTTTAGAATTAAAGTTTTCCACTTTACTATTTACATTATCCTCGCTATTATAGTTGGCATTATAAACGGACTGATTGCTTAGAATAGTTGTAAGTTTTAAAGCTGCTGATGAGTCAAAGTAGCGTTTTTAACAAAATGCTTCTCATGAGCGTTTTCTATCTTTATTTCTATATTAAATAGTAGAAGGAAATGGTCTGATAGACCGATATCAATGACCTGCTTTATATCAACTTTAAGTCCTTTAGTAATCACTAAGTCTAACGTATGACCTGCTTTATGTGTAGGCTGATTACGAGCTGCCTCAAATCAAAAGAGTCCAGGAGGTTCATGAATTCCTTTACCTTTTGGTCACACTGATTGTCGACATGAAAGTTAAAGTCGCCGACTATTAAGAGTGTCATAGTTTGTAACTAAAATTGACATTAAGTCAGAGAATTCCTCAAGGAAAGACGTTATATTTAGGAGGTCTATACATGGATAATACGAGAACGTGAGAATCTCCATGAATAACAACGGCGAGATACTCAAAGGACTTAAATTTACCAAAACTAACATCTTTACATTTTAATCGCTCGAGTAAATGTTTGCCAATCCGCCCCTTTTTCCCTGGCGGTCGCACGAGTAAAACTGTAATCCGGAGGCGCAGATTCGATTAAAACTGCCACCCCATTTGAATTAAGCCATGTTTCATTTAGCGCAATAAAATCAATCTTTTTATCACTAATAAGATCGTTTATAAAAAATGTCTTGTTAGTTAAAGCTCTAACATTTAATAGTGCCATATTTAATGTTTCTGAAGGGCAGAGCTGAATTTATGCGTGTTATTGGTAATCGAACAAAAATTAAGTTATTTTTGTTAACGCCGCTGTGTGTACTTTTTATGTAATCTACAATCCGTTTTATAGTCTTAATGCAGTGTTGATCTGAAGTAGTAATTTCAATTAAATTATTGGTGTTTATGCCGCACTGCCTAGATTTTTTACGTGCATTAAGATTTGTTATTAGATTATTAATGATGTGCACTTTAACGGAAGACTCTGTTAAGCCATTATGTCCTATCAAAGCAGTAGCATTACGTAAGGGGTTAACAGTAGAAGTAGACAGTCAAGATAGACGAATTACCTTAGCGATGTTTTCGGAGAGGACCCGGGCGCCAAATCTATTCGGATGCAGTCCATCCCGCTTGAAGAAGCGCGGCTTTTCCCAAAAAAGATCCCAGTTGTCTATAAACCCGATGTCTTGATTCTCGCAGAAGCCTCTCAGCCAGTTGTTTAAACCCAGCAGATGACTGCAGTATTCATTTGATCGTCTGACGAGAGGTAGTGGACCCGAGATGAAGATTTTTGCGGATGGGGTCCTCTCCTTCGTGTCTTCAACTAGTGCTGCGAAGTCAGCCTTGAGAACCTCTGACTCTCGGTGCCTTATGTCGTTTACGCCGGCATGTAGAATGATGGATCCAATTGCCCTCTTGTGCTTCTGGTAGAAGGTCGGCGCCCGCCTCATCACATCTCGAACTCGAGCACCGGGAAAACAAGAAACAAAGGATTTTCGATTAGGGCACGTGATATTCAGGTTTCGTATACAATCAATCACCTACCACGATTACATCACCCGGGGTTGAAGGCAGACTGGGGACGCGGAGAGGGTCGATTCGGTTCTGGATTTGAATGCTCGCCTGTGCCGATGGAGGTGTTCTAGCCTTGAACCCCCGCCTGCAAAGCTGAAACCCGTCGAGGTCTTCATCAGCATTGTCATTGTTCCTACGAAGCTGGGGTGAAGCTTACTTGCCCTTGGACTTGAGCGGCACGAGGTGGGGTTGATGTTATGCCGACTTCAGTTGTTTGGTGTGGTTTGTCCAGCAGCCGAGTCTTCAAGTCTCTGAGGTACCTTCATCTGGACAGGAGTTTCTGAATCTGTTTGTCAAGTGCCTGGAGTTCTTCGACAACGACGGCAACGCGATTCATCTCACTGTCGGCCATTGTCTGCTTCTACTTCCGCTTCCGCATCGTCACCTAGGAAAGAAAGAGAGAAAGTTAGTATGCCAATATACTAACAACCCAATTGTACTTCACTCAATCAGAATATGGAACCAATGTAGGAAGTATTTTAAGATAGAGAAGCTTTTAACTGCGGCACCGCTGCACAAGAACCACCTTTTCCCACCCTCTCAAGCATACGCAGGTTGTAATGCCAGGAAAATATCCGGGATTAAATTACTTAGAGATCTGTACATAGAATTGAACTGTAGTGGTGGGTGGGGGGATGGGATAGCAGGCTGCTTGCTGTTATTGACACATTTACAAGACAAAAGACGCAGGCAGAGAGATGCGAACGGATTTAAGGTGGGCTGGATTTACGAGTATTCTCATAGGCTCTGGTAATTCTAGTGTTAAGTTGAATAATTCTATGCTTTGCACATATGGAGCTCAAGTGAACTCTGTGCATTGCTACTTTCCACTCCTTTTCTGAAATGTTGAATAAGAGATCCTTTTCCCACTGTTCTCTTGGATCTTTGAAAGAGAGGGACTGTAAAATAGTTTTATATATTACAGAAATGCTGTCTGATTCCTCGAGACTGAGCAATACTTTTTCCGGTACAGAGGTAGGTGAGAAGTGAGGACTTTGTTTAACAAAGTTTCTAATTTGAAGGTAGTGAAAGAAATGTGTTGTTGGAAAGTTAAATTCGGAGTGAAACTGTTCGTAGGGTGTGAATGTGAGTGACAGATTAAAACTAAAAAAAGACGCTAACTTTGACAAGTATTATACTGTACATTTACAGCGGCTGTTACAGACGCAAATAAAATGCATGTTTTCATTGTATAATATTTACAATAAGAGCAGCTCTCTACTCAAAACGGTAAACTTGAGAAGCTGCCAGCATCCATCCCAGAAGCTCTTAATTGGAAGGCAGCAGTTCTTAGCATTGCACCACGCAAGCTGTCGTATCAACAGCCTACAGTAACCTACTTTCTTTTTTCTTTGTTTATATTCTTGAATAAAAGTGCACTTGTTTTGTTATACTTGTACCTTTTGTGAAAGTGTTTATTTGATATTTGGACTTCAGGCTTCACACATTATACAGTCAGTGACAGGGAATGTCATATCCCTAGACCTTGTGTCTGACAAACGAGATATTGACGAAGGTCAAATATTTGATGAAGACACTGTGTCTGATTATTTTCCAAATAATGTTTGATCAAACTCCACTCTGATCAGTCCCATATGCCCCAATCACATTTGGAAATCCTGGGTAATTAGAATGTTAGGCTGATTGTGAGATTCTTTATGGAACTGTGGCTGTTTTTGCCTGTGTACCTGCAATGGCATGAAATGCTTCTTTCATTGTCTGCACATGCATGTGTCCAGGAAACACTATGAAAACCCGAAGGAAATATTTCAGAGCCAAACAGACTTTACGAATTGCCTGGCAAACTACACTTTTAGATAGATTTTCCGCATCGCCTACAGTATATAAAAAAAGTGCTGCTTGCAAAAAAACTCAAAGCAATGCATACTGTCTGTGTGGTTGTGAGAGCCCGTCTTCACCTAGTTTAAGTTCGAATATAAGGTGCTCATAAGTCTTTGAGGTACAATATTCCCTCTCAGCTAAAGTGGTATCTTTCAAAAAGAATTTCCTCCGGGAGCAATAAAGGATCTTGCCCTATCTATATGAAATTCTCTTCTAATAATTTGCATACCAATATCAATTTTTAGCTCATTCATGAACAGTAAAGCCATGACTGAATGAATTCCATGCACGGGAACTGATTAAATGTGTGAGCTAATCCTTGTTTACATAGAACAAACCTGCTCCGAGCAAGTTTGAGGATTTCGATCTGCTGCTATGACAACACATCCAGCAAGAGTTTCAAAAAACCAACAGATCCAGGATCATGCCAAATCGTCAACAATAACATCTGGTTAAATAAGTAAACCACGTACAAAAAATACCCTCCAGCTCACTACTCAAAATGGTAATTTTGGGAAGAAGCTGATATCGAAACCACAACCTCTTGATTGGAAGGCAGCAGTTCTTAGCATTGCAACACGCAAGCTGTCATATCAACCGCCTGCCATAACCTGCTTTCTTTTTTCTTTGGTTAAATACTTGAATAAAAGTGTACTTGTTTTGTTATACTTGTACCTTTTGTGAATGTGTTTATTTGATATTTGTATTTCAGGCTTCACACATTATACATTTCACGCCTACATTTTGTCACTAAAACATGAAAAATGTTTCTGTGTTAACGTTTTTACAGAGATTGTTGATGACACTGAACCCACATGAAATGTATGTCTTCCAAATGATGATGTACTTTTTTACCCTATAAAGCTCCAGCACTTCATTTGAAGATAAACACTGAGCACTGACAAACTTTTTGCTAATTGAACTGCAGTGGTGGGCAGGGGGATGGGATAGCAGGCTGCTTGCTGTTATCGACACAATTACAGAACAAAAGATGCTGGCGGACAAGTGCAAAAGGATTTAAGGTTGGCTGGATTTACGAGTTTTCTTGTGGGCTCTGGTAATTCTAGTGTTAAAATTATATATCGAGTGCATCTCTCTCGTTTACAATTGTCAAAAATGTTTCCAGGGCAAGATTCAACCTGTGAACGCTGCAATCAAGCTCCAGCCTCACTGGGTCACATGTTTTGGACCTGCACCAAATTAACATCATTTTGGACCAAAATCTTTAAATGCCTTTCAGACAGCCTTGATGCCATAATCCCTCCTAATCCATTAAGAGCTGTGTTTGGTGTACTTCCAGATGGGCTTAAAGTGGAGAAGGAAAAACAAACTGTAATTGCCTTTGCTACACTATTGGCACGTAGACTTATCTTGCTCAATTGGAAGAATCCTAACTCTCCTATTCTAAGTCAGTGAGTAACTGATGTTATATACTATTTGAAACTGGAAAAAATCAAATTTGCACTTAGAAGATCTGTACAAAACTTTTTCAAAACCTGGCAGTATCTAATCAATAAAATTTTAGAATAAGAATTTAAATTGAGGAAGCAGGTTCTCTCCCCTCTTTTACTCCATTTATCTGTATTCATTTATTATTTTATCTATTCATTTGTCTTTACTAGCATAAAGTTTTACACTGCTGGCCTAGCTCTCTTTCTCAGGGGTGGGGGTTGATTTGTTTCAAACCTTTTTTTTCTTCTTGTAAAACTCAAGTTATGTGTATGGAGTGTTGTTTGATTTTAATAAATTCAATAAAATAAAAAAAAAAAATAGTAAGAAGTTAATATTAACAATTTTTCTGCATGCAGTGCAGGACTGTATCCCTGACATTGTGAATTGAATATGCATATTTTATATTTTAAATAAATTACAAATGTGTCTGCTGATTTTTCTTATTTTTGGCTTCATGAAAACACAGAGAATATGCATAATACAATCTTGTTTAACTTTTTTTATCTTGCTTGATTGCTCTCATTTAATGATAAATTTAGATCCTTCCTTGTCATCTCTTCCCTATGGCGCTGTTTTCACACATCCCAACTGTTACTTCAAGGTCATGTATCTAGGACCTCAAATAAGCATGCTGTGTCACAGCTGGAAAGTGCAGAACTATAAGGAGGTGAAAACACTTGCCTAAACATTCTCTCAGTACTGTGATGGCTGATCAGAAATGTGTATTCAGTGTTTGGCTAAATTGGAAGGAAAATCGATATATCCAGGACTAGTCGACATGTGTATTATATTATTTATTGCAATACTTTGTTTGTAGGCACCCAGAGTGAGAAGGATGACATATCGTAAAACTGTTTTTTGGGAATCAATAAGAGGGCCATCATCAAATGCTTATTGTCCTGGTTTTTGCTATTAGGGAAAAGGAAAGTCCCAGAGATAATGAGAGTTAAGTAAAACCTCACTATGGCTATGTTAGATATATTACGATTTATTAATGTTAGTAATATTTACCTTTGAATGAATTGTACAAATAGGAACAATGATATTTATAAGACCTGGCATATTTGTTTCCTCCTGTACTACCTGTATTGCATATGGTTTTAAAGATATACTTGTTTCATGGTATACTGCATAATGGGTAATTATATAACCATTACAAGATTATACAGTTCTGAAATTATTTAATTTATTAAAAGAACAAGTTATGCTCTGGGTGCAAGGCTACATCATGGTGCTTTATAACCTTACTGTGCATGGTTAAAATCAAAGTGTTGTGAGGAACAGAAATAGATTATATTTTTATAATGTTTTTATAATGTTTTTATCCATACAGACTTACACAAGAGATCAACATAATCAAGTGAACTGGGGGACTGTTTGGGAACAAGTGTTATAGGACAGGGTTACAAAATTGATCACCACAAGTTAAGAGCTCAGAACAAAATACAAGTCAATTACAACTCCTAGGTTCCACAATTCTAACAGCTAATGTTATACACAATAGAATCTTCAAATGCTTCTTAACACTACTGTAGAATCACTTAAGCCTATGAAAAAAGTTGTAGCGCCAGGCCACCTTAAATTTCTCGATACCTCTTCAGCAGCGTCTTTGTTTTGCAAATGTGTCAATCGGCACAGGCAGCAAGCTGCCTTCTAACACATCCACCATCAATGCAGCTAAAGTTCTCCCAGCTCAAGTTTCTTTATCTGAGTGTGAGGGGCATTGAGTTGCATAGGATAAATAATATATTGTTATTTGGAATATATAAATTTCATGTGTGTTCTGTGTCTGCAACGCTCTTGGTAAATGTTTGATGACAGGAAATACAAGGCAAGAAATGTTGAACACGACTAAAACAGAAACGTTTTCCATGTTATAGTAATAATGATGTGAGGCATATAATGTATGAAGACTTTAGTCCAAATATCATATAAACACGTGCTCTTTTATTCAAGAACTAGACATTAAGCCGTTACAATAACGGGCGCTAGAACAGTAATGCATAAACATTAGTAGGAACAGTCTATATTAAATGGCAAGGGACCTTGTATGTGGCTGTAATATGCGTTGCTGTATTGTGTGCCTTTCATTTTCTCTCTCAGTAATACTGGTTTGTATTTCCGTAAAATGCCTGTCATTTTGTCTGACAGTAATACAGTGGAACCTCGGTTCACGACCATAATTCATTCCAAAACTCTGGTTGTAACCCGATTTGGTCGTGAACCGAAGTAATTTCCCCCATAGGATTGTATGTGAATACAATTAATCTGTTCCCGACCGTATGAACTGTATGTAAATATATATTTTTTTAAGTTTTTAAGCACAAATATAGTTAATTACACCATTGAATGTACAGCATAATAGGAAACTAAATGTAAAAACATTGAATAACACTAAGAAAACCATGGACAACAGAGAAAACTAACACTGCAAGAGTTCGCACTATAACCTTACGACCCGCTCGCTAAAAACTGTTTTTTTTTAAATGAGTTTTAAGCACAGGGAAAAAAATGAACATTTGAAAAATCTGTAATTTAATAAACAACCAAGAAAAGTAACATTGCAACAATGCATGCGCGCGCCTGTGTGTGTGTGTGTGTCTCTCTCGCAGGCCTGCGTGTGTGTGTGTGTGTGTCTGTCTCTCTCTCTCTGCACAGGGAATGCACAGAAAGAGACTGAACTTCACCAGAAGACACACACACACGGACACCTGGACGCACACAGGGGTTTTATTAAAGAGGATATAACCAAAGAAAAATAAATCATTCAATTTACACGTTGCTGTCAATAAGTTAAAAACCCAAGCTGAAATGTCAATTGATTGAAAATGGTACAAAGATAAGAACTGCTGCCTTATAACCAAGTGGTTGCAGGTTTGAGTCCAGGTGTTCCTCATTTTGAGTAGTGAACTGCTATTATTATTATTATAACATAATAAAAGCATACATTTGATTAGAGTCTTTAACACCTGGTATAAAAATTTGCTACCTGTAAAAGATATCACTAAAGTGATATAAGCAGACACACAAATTCTGGTGAATCATGTCTTCTTGGTATCTTGTTGTCACTTGAATTTTTTGTTATTCAGTTTTATTCTTGAATAAAAACACACTTGTTTTATTATACTGTACCTTTGTGTTTATTTTATATTCCAGTAACCACTTGAATGAGATCAAACCTCTCTCTGCCACTCTCAAACATGCACACACACATCCATGCATGAAAACGTCATTATTTGAAAACGCTATGCCATTTGAACATGAGTTCTCATTTTTTTTACCCATACTCTGGATTATGGTGCATGGTACTGAGAATACACACAGGCTTCTTCTTTTTGGGCACATACACTGTCAGCCAGATCTAAACACTAGCGTGAAAAATTGTTTTCGTACTACAGTGACCTTAGCCTCTGGTGGATGTTGCCATCCCATTTTATTTATGGTGCCAAGAAGAGTTGTGTTACGGTGCAGCAGTCTATTAAACTTGAAGAAGTTGTCTGTTGTTACAGTTACTTTGTCCAGAAACAGCTCCATAAGCTTTATGACCACAGTCTCGGAAAGTCTTTCTCCGGTTGGACGACTAGGATCTTTTCCTAAATAAGGGGTGGCATTGCACATATGCTTTGTCTCCAGATTTGCCGCAATCCAAAACTTTATGCCATAATTTGTCAGACATGGCTGAGATGTATTGCAAGAAAGGACAACGGACCTTGGTTGGAAACAGTTGCCCATCAACAGTAATATATTGCCCTGGGTTGTAATTCAAAACATAGTTCTCAACAAAACGTTGCCAGATGTCCGAGATCGCAGCAAATCTGTTGTTTTTCACATGTTCTTCACAGGTGTCCTTGTTGTCAAGTGCAAGATACTCTGATAGTGGTCACAGGGCAATGTATCTTTGATTGCCAGTAAAACTCAGAGAGGGAGAGGCAAGTTCATTGTACCAAGTGAACGTCACCTACAGAATAAAACTGAATAAAAAAAACTTTTACAAGTAGCCAAAATGTATACCGGGTGTTACAGACTCAAATCAAATCAATTTATGTTTTTATTATATTTTAATAATAACAATAGCAACTCCCTAATCAAAACAGAGAGAGCTTGGACTTGAGCCTGCAACCTCTTGATTGCAAGACAACAGTTCTTACCTCTGACCTCAAGCAGACACGTTGACTTTCTGTCGATTAATATTTGGGCTTGGGTTTTTACTCATTGACAGCAACATGTAAATTGAATAATTTATTTTCCTTTGGTCATATTCCAGAATAAAAGTGCACTTGTTTTGTTACACCTTTCCTGAAAGTGTTTATTTGATATTTAGAGTATATATAACATGGAAGAAGTTTATGTTTTAGTTATGTGTTCAGAATTTCCTGCCTTGCATTTCCTGTCATCCAACATTTACCCAGGTCACTGAAGACACGGAACACACATGAAATGTATGTATTCCACATAATGATATATTATTTACCCTACACAACTCCAGGCACCTCACACTCAGATAAAGAGATCAGGGGGGTATTTTTCTTACGTGGATTACTCGTTTAGCCAGATGTAACTGTTGACGATTTGGCATGATCCTGGATATGTTGGTTTTTTGAAACTCTTGCTGGATGTGTTGTCATAGCAGCAGATCGAAATCCTCAAACCTGCTCGGAGCAGGTTTGTTCTATGTAAACAAGGATTAGCTCACACACTTAATCAGTGTCCGTGCTTGGAATTCATTCAGTCATGGCTTCGCCATTCATGAATGAGCAACCAATTGATACCGGTGTACAAATTATAAAAAGAGAATTTCATATAGAGAGGGTTTTGCGCGATCGGCAAGATCCTTTATTGCTCCCGGAGGAAATTCTTTTCAAAAGATACTGCTTTAGCTGAGGGGGAATATTGTACCTCAAAGACTTATTAGCACCTTATATTCGAACTCAAACTAGGTGAAGTTGGGCTCTCAAAAATACACAAAAAGTATGCATTGCTTTGAGTTTTTTAGCAAGCGATACTTTTTTTATATACTGTAGGCGATGCGGAAAATCTATCTAAAAATGTAGTTTGCCAGGCAATTCGTAAAGTCTGTTTGGCTCCGAAATATGGCTCTGAAATATTTCCTTCGGGTTTTCATAGTGTTTCCTGAACACCTGAATGTGCAGACAATAAAAGAAGCATTTCATGCCATTGCAGGTACACAGGCAAAAACAGCCACAGTTCCATAAAGAATCTCACAATCAGCCTAACATTCTAATTACCCAGGATTTCCAAATGTGATTGGGGCACATGGGACTGATCAGAGTGAACTTTGATCAAACATTATTTGGAAAATTTACCTCTCCTCCTGATGAATAATCAGACACAGTGTCTTCATCAAATATTTGACCTTCATCAATATCTCGTTGGTCAGACACAGGTTCTAGGGATATGGCATTCCCTGCAACTGACCTAACAAAAAAGAGGGCTATAAGAACCATACCTATGGCACACATTGAGGACAAATATATGCGATGACCATCCTTTATCTGAAATGAAGTGACCACTGCATCCTGCCACTGGTTTTGATGAGGAGCTTTTGCAGTGTTAACCCTTGTGCATATTAAATCTTGAAATTCTTCATATCCTTCGAGTAAAAGGTCCTGCTCCGCTTGTGTGAAAAAATGCATCCGTTCTTTCATCATTTTGTTACAGCCTATCAAAGACTTGCTGATCATGTTTTCTAGACTCAATATATATGGGATTGTAAATCAGCGGGGGCGCGTGCAATCATCTCGGATGATTAGGTCCAGCTAGACTAATCTACTACACAGCTGCGTTTATCCAGGATGAGTTTCACTGGCATTAACTCATCCAAGATGAGGCATCTGATCTCGGATAATTTAAGCGACGTACGGAAAATACCCCCATGAGCTGGGAGAACTTTAGCTGCGTTTGTGGAGGATGGGCTAGTGGTCTGCTTGCTGCCTGTAGTGATTGACGCATTTACAAAACAAAGATACTGCTGAAGAGGTGCGAAGGAATTTAAGGTGGCCCAGCATTACGATTTTATTCGTAGGCATCTGGGATTCTAGTGTTATGGACATTAAGGAGGTCAGGATTTTACATAGAAATGAGTAGCTTGTTCAACATCTCACAGCAACACATGAAAAGATTCTGGCTTGAGATTTGATGCCACACAGAACTGTAATTATCAGGTGCCTTTCATCAGCAGACATTAGTGGTCAAGAAGGAGGACAAGGCCTCACAAGTGTCTTCATATGTATAGGTGCTGACCCAGTAATCTTTAGGTAAGTATCACAGATTTGAACTTAATATGTGATGCTACAGGGCACCAATGTAGTGGAGTGAAATGTGTCTATGATGTGAATACTAAAACAGTCTTAAATGCTGCAAACAAAATTGTCTCTGATGTCTGCTGAACTATACAAATACAGAAATTAACTCTTTTAGGACGGATGTCGACATTTGTCGACAGGAGGGGTTGAGGGTGCATGTCGACTAAAGTCGACATCCAGGGATAGAGGGCGATAATCACCTGTTAATGGCGACAAATCTCACTGTCACATCACAGGCATTCCCTCTGTGCTTGGAGGAATGCTAGACTCGTTGACTCGGCAACTAATCCTAGCATGTGCGTGAGTTGCGAAATGTAAACAATGGCAAGATGGCATCGACATGTGACAAGGGAGTGAAGTGAGTGCAGAAAAGAAAACACACGGCAGACAATGTTTTGCGCATTATCGCGGAGTCGGACTCTGATTTTTCAGAATCGGATTTTATTGACAGTGATCAGGAGATCGAGCAAGAGATGGAGAAGCCAGCATCAGCTGATCAAACACCAGCCGATGCCGCGCCAGCGGATCTGCTGACAGTTCAGCGCCTTCGTGCAGTCGATGCATCTACGACAAGGTTCGCGTGGGATAAATACACAGACATTGATCCGTTGAGAGCCGATCTGGCTGCTGGACTTTACAAGACGGCATGGCTTGCTGTTGGACACGACAGATCACCAGCTGCTGTACTTCAGGCTGCTCTCTCCTGATGCTGCTTTTCAGCTACCGTCAGACAAGATAAACAGGTAGGCAGAGAAATTGTTTGAATCGCGGGCTGCGTTTGCATCACATTCTCGTTTTTCAAAGTGTAAACCCACAACAAAAGACGAGATGAAGCGTGCTGTGGTATTACAAATAGAGATGGGACAGAAATGGTGATATAACTTCAGGGAGCATTGGTCCAAACGTGCTTTGTCCCCTGGTGTTTTTGGACAGGTTATGCAGCAGGGTGATAGGTACGTGCTGCTGCAAAATTTTATTCACTTCTGTAACAAACAGAAGCAAATCCCATGGGGTGAGCCAGGCTATAATGCCATGCATAAAGTTCATAAAGTTTCAGAAGATAAAAAGAGGTGACAATACGGTTTTCATGCGGGCAGAAAACTTGGTGGCAGTGGAATGGCATGATGGCAAAAGGGTGACTTGTCTCTCTAAAGTACACACTAACAATATATGTGAGAAAGTGCAGCAACAGACAATTGAAAAGTAGGCACCAAAGCAACACGTATTGTAAGCAGTGCAATGTGGCAATGACTGAAATTGGCTGCTTTGCGCGAGATCAGACTTTGCAGGACTTTGCTGTGTAAAATGTATGTGATATGTATGTGAAATCATAGAGTATGCAGGCTCATACAACATGCAAGACAGTAACATTTGTCAAAAGTAAATATTTTTGTTGATTTGATATGTTAAACAATTGCATTGTGTTCTTTTTAAAAAATGTTAGTTTTTGGAAAAATATTCAGCCCTGGGAGATAAGAACCAAAAAAAAAATTAGCCCTAAAAGAGTTAATGAACTAGACATACAGACAGATAAATACTTCATTCATTCCTTCAGGGAAATTCTTTTTTTTTTTTATTTTATTTTATTTATTTATTAATTTTATTATAATCAATACATAGCAATCAAGTTTTTACAAAAAAAGAATTATGCTAAGAACAGATCGATCCCCACCCTTGAGAGAGAGAGCAAGCCAAACGGTGTAAAATTTAAGGCTTGTAAAAATACCTAAATCAACAAATTCTCTGTGCTTTATAAAATCATTTCAAAATATTACTGATTAGATCCTGCCATGTTTTGAAAAAGTCTGCACAGATCCTCTAACTGAGTATTTGATTTTTTCCAATTTTAAATAATATAACACATCAGTTTCCCACTGACTTAAAAGAGGAGAGTTTGGGTTCTTCCAGTTTATCAGAATAAGTCTGCGTGCCAACAGTGTAGTGAATGCAATCACAATTTGTTTGTCTTTCTCCACTTTAAGACCCTCTGGAAGAACCCCAAACACAGCTGTTAATGGGTTAGGAGGGATTGTGAGTCCAAGACTGTCTGAGAGGTAATTAAAATTTTTGTCCAGAATAATGTTAATTTGGAGCAGGCCCAGAACATGTGACCTAGTGAGGCTGGGGCTTGGTTGCAACGTTCACAGGTTGGATCATGCCCTGGAAACATTTTGGAGAGTTTTAGTCGAGACAGATGTGCTCGATATATAATTTTGAGTTGTATAATTGTATGCTTTGCATATGGAGCTTGAGTGAATTCTCTGCATTGCTACTTTCCACTCCTTTTCTGATATATTAATTGAGAGGTCATTTTCCCAGTGTCCTCTTGGATCTTTGAAAGGAAGGGATTGTAAAAGGATTTTATATATTGTAGAGATGGAGTCTAACTCCTTGAAATTGAGCAATAATTTTTCCAGCGTGGATGAGGGTGCAAGATGAGGAAAATCTGGAAGGTTCTGTTTAACAAAGTTCCTGATTTGAAGATAGTGAAAGAAATTTGTAGCTGGAATGTTAAATTTGGAATGTAATTGTTCATAGGATGCAAAGACGTTGTCTATATAAAGATCTCTAAGCAAGTTAATTCCAAATTTTTCCAGATATTAAAACTGCATATGTTTGTGAGGGTTGAAAGAGGTGGTTCTTTTGCAGGGTGCCACAGAAAGAAGCTTCTCCGTCTTAAAATGCTTTCTACATTGGTTCCAGATTCTAAGTGAGTGGAGCACAATTGGGTTATTAGTGTATTGCCGATAACGTGTGTTTATTGGAGCACAAAGCAAGGAATACAAAGAAGTACTGCAGGATTTTACTTCTATTGCGGTCCATGCCTGTGTATGTTCTTCTATTTGTGTCCAGGTTCTTATCGACTGTATATTTGCCCCAGTAATAAAACTGGAAGTTAGGTAGAGCCATGCCGCCTTCTGCCTTTTGTCTTTGTAGGGTCGCTCTTTTGATGCGTGGATGTTTAGAATTCCAAATAAATGAGGTTATTGTTGAATCTAATTGCTTAAAGAACGATTTATTAATGTATATTGGTATGTTTTGAAATAAAAAGGAGCTTAGGAAGAATATTCATCTTAACAGTGTTAATTCTTCCAGCTAGTGTGAGATGAAGGGTTGACCATCTATGCAAGTCTTGTTTAATTTTTTCCATGCAGACACGAAATTTTGTTGATAAAGAGCTTTATGTTTACTTGTGATGTTTACCCCGAGGTATTTAAACTGTTCTGCAATGATAAAAGGAAGGGTGTCTAATCTAATATTATATGCTTGCGAATTCACGGAAAGAGTACACTTTTATTCAGATTAATTCTGAGACCAGAGAGCTTTTGAAATTCTGTGAGTGCTGCTAAGACTGCAGGCACAGAATTTTCTGGGTCCGATATATACAGTACCATGTCATCTGCATATAATGAGATTTTCTGTTCCAGTCCTTCTCTGCTAATCCCCTTTATCTGATCAGTATTTCGACAATGTATTGCCAGTGGTTCAATGGCAATTGCAAACAGCAGTGGTGACAAAGGGCATCCTTGTCTTGTGCCACGCTCTAGTTTAAAGTAGTCTGAGCAAATGTTATTGATGCAAACTGAAGCTTCTGGGTTAGTATACAGTAATTTAATCCATGCACAAATGTTCGGCCAAACCCAAACTTCTCCAAAATAGTAAAAGGTATTTCCATTCAATCATGTCGAATGCTTTTTCTGCATCCAATGATAATAATATTTCTGGGGTGTTTGATTTAGTTGGTGAGTATATTACATTAAACAGGCGTCGAAGATTTGAAGATAAGTGTCGGCCCCTAATAAATCCAGTTTGGTCTTGTGATATTACTGAGGGGAGCACTTTCTCCATCCTTCTAGCTATGATTTTAGAGAGTATTTTAACGTCGTTATTCAGAAGTGAAATTGGTCTGTATGATGCACATTGTAATAAGTCCTTATTTTGTTTTGGAAAGACAGTGATTAGTGCTTGGCGAAAGGTTTGTGGAAGAGATTGGTTATCTCTGGCTTCTGTAAATGTTGCTAATAGGAGGGGAGCTAGCTGAGCGGAGAATTTCTTGTAAAACTCTGCAGGGTAGCCGTCAGGGCCTGCTGCTTTTCCACCTTGGAGTGACTTTATAGCATCCAGTAATTCTGATAATGACAGAGGTTTATCGAGCTCCTCCACACTAATAGCGTCAATTTGTGGTATCTGTAATTTATCCAGAAATGCATTAGATTGTATATTGTCTTCTTTAAACTCAGTAGTATATAGGGATTTATAGTAGTCTCTAAAAGTGTACATTATATTTTTGTGTTCGATGATTTTATCTCCGTTCGTGTTAGTAATTACCGAGATTGCGCTATGCATCTTGCTTGTGAATTTGTTGTGCTAAAAGCTTATTAGCTTTCTCTCATGTTCATAATAATGATGTCTGGATTTGTAAATTAGTTGTTCGGTTTCTTTAGTTGTCAAGAGGTTTAATTCTGAATGTAGAGCCTGCCTCCTCTTATGTAGAGTCTCGCTTGGTAGTCTGGCATGTTCTTCATCTATTTTAGTAATTTTGCTTTTTATCTCTGCTACTTTCTTCGCTTCGGATTTATTTCTGTGGGAAAGATATGAGATAATCTGTCCTCTTAAGAAGGCCTTAAGAGTTTCCAAGAGTATTCAGGGAAATTCAGGTGTGCAGTAGCTCGAGCACATGGGTAAAATGCAATACTCACACCATCAGTTGTAGTTACAGCATCTTTCATATTATCTGGGCTCACAAAATATTATGCTATATATCCTGGAGAGCTCTAATTAACAGAATCTGGGTGCTTTATAGACTGAACATGAGCTTCTAAGTTATTAGTACCTTTATTTACTACTGATACAAACACTCCAGCTCTGCAGAACTTTCTATCCATTGTATCCAGGCCAGAAACATAGGCATTTTTTAACTAGTCTGTAAATTTACACTTTCATTTAGTCATCTTTTGTTCTTATAATCTGGTATTAAAATCTGTCTTATCCCCCAGCTGTGAATCAAGTCCAACTGCCATGCATTATTTTCTTTAAAGAAACCTCTCATATACTATCAATGGTCTGCTACGTAGTACACAAAGTACCAAGTGACACTGCATCCAAGTTCAAAATATCTACCAGTAGTTCATGGCATGAACAAAAATACACCCAAAGTCTTTACACTATTTAAAGGGCAGTGGTCAGTGTAACACACGTGCATTTAGGAGGCAGTCAACAAGTCCGGAGGTGAGTGAAATATCGCAAGACAAGGGGTCGATTTGTGGTACTAATGCCCCTCTCTCTTTTTCATCAGACCCAAAGAAGAAAAATATTGTACCTGCCATACGTCCCAAGATGGCCGCCAAACGTCACTTCCAGCACCCTTTGGTGACGTCACTTCCGGCTGCATCCAATGACGATACTTCCGATCTCCAGAAAATGACACCACTATCTCCATCACATCACTTCTGGTTCCAATTGATGACGTCATATCTCTCTGCCAGTGTTGATGTTATCTCCTGCCACTTTATTTCCATCCACCATTTTGTCAATGTATAAAAACATATCAAATAGAAGTGACGACAAATGTGATGTGCCAACTGTGGCTGATTCTCGTCCTTGTGCGAATCCATCACCAATAACACCTAACTGGAGCCAACAAACAAGTGTACCTCAAGTTCCAGCCTTTACATCAGAAAGTAAAAGACAAAAGTGACCTTAATCCTGTGGACTTATTCTTTGAGTATTTTGATGAAACTCTGATAACTCATACAGTGTTTCAAACGAATCTGTATGCTACAGAGAAAGGAAAACCGTTTGCTCCTACAGAGAGATCAAACATGTATAGGAATGAATCTTTACATGGGCATCACTGTAAAACCAAGCTACAGAGTTTACTGGAGCACAGAACCGGACCTGGATGACAGCTACTGTATATGTCAAAACTAATGCCTGTGAAATGATTTAGCTTCTTACTGAGCCACTGAATGATAATGCTTTAACTCCCAACTGAAACAGTCCAAATTATCACAAACTGTATAAACTTCATCCATTCCTTGATCATTTGCAGGCCACATTCTTGGATTGCTACAAACCACACCAAAAACTGGCAACAGACAAGTCAATGGTGAAATTCAAAGGAAGATCGACCCTCAAACAATACATGAGGGACAAGCCCATAAAACAAGGGTAGAAAGTGTGGATGTTATGTGATCAATTGTAGTATAACCTGAAATTTGAGAGTTATACAGGAAAGAAACAAAATGCACCAGAAGTGGGGTTGGGTTCAAGAGTGGTCCAGACTTTGACAGAAGGTCTGAAAGGCAAGAATCATATTGTTTATATGGACAACTTCTTTACATCTTATCCCCTCTTCTGCTGCTTGACATCAAACAGGCAAATATATGCCTACGGGACTGTAAATCCTAGAAGGAAATACTTTCCAATACTAAAAGATGAAAAGCAGCTTCAATGAGGAGAATTAGACTATAGTGTGAGTGATGATGGTGTGGCCGTATACAGATGGAAGGATAACAGGGCAGTCAATATGATATTTACATGTCCTAGCTCCCAACATGAGGTAATGCTGCCGAATTGCCACTTGCCCTCGGACGCTCCGGTGTACCTCCCTGCCTCGCTCAGTCACCGCCACCGGGGGGTGAACTTTAACAACCTACGGCGTATCATGACAATGTCAGCCGCCACGGCTGGTGCGTCTCTGTTAACGTCGTCCCAGCCGGTTCGTTTCGCGCTGATAAATGCCAGATCGGTCGTGAACAAAACTTTCATCCTGAAAGACTTTTTTCTTTCCAATGGCCTGGATTTTCTATGTACCGCTGAAACCTGGATTTTACCGGGCAAGACGCTCCCACTCACTGAAGTTTTGCCCCCGGGATGTTCCTTTATCAACACGCCGAGAGTGCAGCGCCGCGGCGGGGGCTTATTCACCTTATTTAAATCTGATTTTATCTGCAACCGCCCTTCCCTTCCCCTTTCATTTTCCCCTTCAACTTTTGAGCTCAGTATGTTTGAACTAGTCTGCTCTCCACCACTGCTGTGCACACTCATCTATCGTCCCCCAAAATATAATAAGGACTTTTTAGATGAATTTGCAGCTTTCCTGGCTGATATTACCTGCAGATATGATCGCTTCCTTTGTTTGGGTAATTTTAATATCCATGTTTGCTGTCCTGTTAAACCTCTAGCAAAAGACATTCTGGACATTATTGACTCCTTTGGTCTCTCTCAACTAGTGAACGGACCAACACAGGGACAGGTTCACACACTGGACCTGGTTCTTTCTCGCAGTCTCAGAATCAGTGACTTGGACATTCTGCCTCCCAGCTTTTCTGATCACTCGCCTGTTCTGTTTAATTTGGAGTTGGTCTGGTAAATCCACCACTACCCGTCCCTCCCGTGTCATTAATCCCTCTGCTGCTGAAGATTTTGCAGTTGCTTTTTCACCAATCTCCACATCATGTAAATCCATGGATGTTGATGTTTTATTGCAAACCTTCTACACTTCCTGCTGTTCTGTGATGGATGTTGTAGCCCCACTCAAACGGAGACAATCCAAAGTCAAGCATGACCCATGGCTAAGCGAACACACTCGTTCCATCAGGCAAAACTGTAGGCGGCAAGAACGTAAATGGAGGAAAGATGGTCTCACTGTTACCTTCGACTGCATGAGAGACGCGTGGTCCCAATACCAGAGAGCAGTCAGAGGTGCAAGGAACCATTTTTTCGCTGACATCATCTCAAAAAACTCTGGCAATCAACGTGCCTTATACAAAACACTAAATGCTGTCCTCTCTCCAGCTGCAACTGTTTTCTCTTCTGCCTCCACTGCTCTTTGTAATCAGATCCTCACATTTTTTCTGGATAAGGTCACGAACACTAGATCCCAGATCTCCATTTCTTCTTCTGGCTCTGTTGATTTAGCCGCTCCTGCACATGGCTCCCTCACCACTTTGAACCCATTTCGCTCCCCCATCTGGAAAAAATCGTCGCCTCAATGAAGCCTTCGGGCTCTCCGGACGATGTGGTGCCGTCCAGACTGCTGAAAGATGTGTTTCCTGCAATTCGATACGATGTTCTGAAGATCATAACTAGTAGTCTATCCTCGGCTATAGTTCCTCGTGCTTTCAAACACGCAGTTGTACATCCAATCGTGAAAAAACCTGATCTTGACCCTGCCGTTCTCTCTCATCTTTGTCCAATCTCCAAACTACCTTTCTTGTCAAAAATACTCGAAAAAGTAGTTTATGAGCAATTAACTCATCACCTAGAGGACCATCGGGTAATGGACCTTTTTCAGTCAGGCTTTAGGCCCCAACACAGCACAGAAACCGTGCATTTACATGTCCTAAATGACATCCTTTTGGCATTGGACTCAGGACTCCACGTGATTATGGTTCTTCTCGACTTATCTGCTGCCTTCGACACAATCGATCACGACATCATGATCACCCGACTCGAATCCTGGGCTGGTGTATCTGGCTTAGCCCTCGACTGGTTCAGGTCATATTTCTGCAACAGGATTCTCAGAGTCATACTAGATGATTTTTCATCTGAATCAGTCCCACTCCCATGTGGGGGGCCACTACTTTTTTCAAATCTATATCCTGCCTTTAGGTGCAATTTTTAGAAAACATGAAATTTCATATCACCTATATGCTGACGACTGCCAAATTTATTTTTCCCTCAAGCCAACTGACTCTACCAAACCTCTCCTCGACTGCCTATCTGACATTAAGGACTGGCTGGCTGTAAACTTTCTTCACCTGAACGATTCAAAAACCGAGGTCATTGTTTTTTGTCCCGACTGCAAACAGACCCCACCCCTTGGCCTCGACTCTCTTCCCATTCCAGTAACTTCGTCTGTCTCCAATCTTGGGATCAAAATGGATACGGTCCTGAAAATGGATGCTCAAGTCAACAGCACAGTAAAATCCTGCTTTTTCCATCTCAGGCGAATCGCCAAACTCAAGCCTATTCTGTCTGAACACCTCCTGGAATCAGTAATCCATGCATTCATTACGTCCAAGCTCGACTACTCTAATTCCTGCCTATATGGTATCAGTAAAGCCACTCTTTCTAGACTCCAACTGGCTCAAAATGCGGCTGCAAGGCTTCTAACTGGAAGCAGCAGAAGCCAACACATTACACCGATTTTAAAAACCCTACACTGGCTGCCGGTTAGATTCAGAATCGATTTTAAGATACTCCTCTTAACCTATAAGGCACTAAACGGTCTAGCCCCCGCCTATTTGAGTGTCTTGCTCCATCATCACAATCCTCTTCGTGTTCTTAGATCCGCAGATCAGTTGCTCCTAACCATTCCCAAGGCATGTTTTAAAGCTCGTGGTGAAAGAGCTTTTTCCGTCTGTGCACCCAGGCTCTAGAACTCCCTACCTTTAGTGGTTAGACAGCCTCAGTCGCCACATTTAAATCACGCCTAAAAACACACTTCTTCACATTGGCTTTTAATTCTTAACCTGTCTCATTTCCACTTGCTTCTTCCTATTTCTCTATTTTATTGGATCCTCTGACCTGTTTTTAGTATCTTTGTTTTAATTCTCTCTTAATGTTTGTTTTTAATATTTTGTTTTTAGTCTTGCTTCTTTTTAACTGTACAGCGCTTCGGTCAGTTGTAATGCTGTGTTTTTAAGCGCTCAACAAATAAAAATGGTATGGTATGGTATGGTCCATCAGAAGTGTTAGCCGTAAATCGCAAAGAAAAAGATGGCACAATAACATCAATTAATTACCCTGTCGTGGTGAAAGACTTTAATGGAAACTTTGTAGACAACTTTGACAGACTGAAGTCAGACTATGCCACAAATAGGAAAAGCAAGAAATGGTGGATGAAACTGTTTTTCCATTTTGTACTCTGTTGTGTAACAAATGCCTTTATTTTGCACAAAAACCTTCAAATGGATCAAATGACTTTCAACTTTCAATGGAGTGTATATAAAGGTCTGTAGGCCTCAAGAATAGTTTAAATCACCACAGCAGCTTCCACTGCAAGTAGTGAGCTCTCTGGTGGCAGTCAGCTCACATAAACCTTTTGTAGACAAAAGTATCCACAATGAAAGCAGTAAGCACCAGCCTGTACATTCAACATCTCAAATATGTGCCTATTGCAGCAGAAGAAAAAACTCAGCACACACAGTGTGGATGTGCACTGTATGTAAAGTGCCACTGTGTTTAGGAGCAGGAAAAGAATGTTTTAAAAGATATCATATCTGACTAAATTGCCACTGTTAGGCTTCCTCCTGGTAACAAAATTGATTTTTTTAATGTTTTTGAAGAGAATAGCAAATGGAGACAAAAAACTATGTATTCTTTTTTGAGTGGATAGACATTAAGTTTTCTATTAGGGACAGTTTTTATTCTCATTTAATTGCTACAATTACATTTTCTTTTTGAAATAATACTGCCTTTTCAATGTTTTCATTTTTTTCTACAAAAAATACATGGATGGTATTTTAGTGGGATGGTGGTTAGTTAAAAGACCACTTTTCATACCCCCCTCCCATTGTTGTTTATGTGGAATTCAATATACAAAAAAAAAAAAAACAAAAATGGACAGAAGGAATTCTGCTATCCTGAGGAATTTAAGAATGAGTCTGACTCATCAATGGGAGCATCAGGAGAACCACTGGGCCATAGAGCAAAACCATTGCATCTTCTCAGGGATTCACCTTACTGTCTCCTTTCTTCTGGGTGGCCACCCCACAAACAACAGACGTCCCTGAGTGAAGTTCGATCTCACTGACTTCCTAGGTTTAGATAGCCAAGCTCCTTGCCTTACTGCTTCCTCCTACCCCGTTGGTCAGCCGTCCTCCTTAAAAAAAGGTTTCCCACTAAAACATCCGATTTCCTGCTATGGTTGTTATAGAAACATGACAACTGCCCTAGGCAGCTGGAATTCCAACTCAAGGGGGTCCTCTCAGACTTTGTCGTCGACTATAATGCCTGAAGGGATATTCCTTTATCATTATCCAGTATTAAAGTGATGGTGGTAGAGAAAGCAAACCTGATGTTAATACTATGTAGGCTTGCTATAGTACAGTTTGAAGATTTGCACAAAGCAGTGTAATACTTTAAATGTATACATAAGCAATAAAAAAGTATCTTTTTTTTCACAGCTTGAAGGTACCTGACTACAAGGTAAAGTTGTGCACATAGGAAATCTTTTCATTGGTCAGTATGTGGCTATATAAGAAAAATCAATATATTTACAAGTAATAAACACATGGCAATACATGGACTTGAATTGTGTATTTCATGAATATATTGCATCCAAAGCATTTAGCCTGGCCTGGGGTAAGTTAAAAGTTAGGGCAACCACAAGACCCCATTACAAATCACACAATAATGGCTTCATCAATTTCTAATTGTCCTGCTGTCTGTTCTTTACACAAGAGAAGATATATAAAGGAATACTGCAAATCACAGTTATTGTCCAGGATTTTGCCCCTAATGTCACCAAAAGACAAAAACATTTCTGTGTTATCAGGAAACTTTAAATGGAGGCACTGGTCTCAAGAGCAAACCCAGCTCATTTTGTGTCATTTTTGAAATGTCAGCAAATCACTGACCTCCAGATTTCTTTCATCTTATTTTTTATTTTATCACTACACTCAGCAATTAAAAAATATCTAATGTTATGAAAACTCCAGACTCTACCTATGTCTAAGGTTGTGTTAGGAGAAGTGGCTGTATATGTACACAATAATAGATACAGTATTTTTACTGCTATATTTTATGAATCAATTGTCTCTTTTTCTGAAGCTACTTTTCCAATTTCAGAGTTACACGGAAGTGGAGCCTACCTTAACAGTACTGGGTGCAATGTAGGAACCGAATATGGACAGGGCATCAGTCCTGAGCAGGGCACAATTACACATGCACCCATGCCAACTCTATTTTAACAATACCAACTAACTCAAGGGTAGCCCTATGATCTGTTTATAGTGTCCTCTTGATGTCCATTAGGAAGAGGGTTTAAAATATCTATGTACAGTATATTGCAATTTGAAGTGATGTTAAAATTTGACCAGTAGGGGGTGCTAAATTTTGAACCCCTTACTTGGCATCAGAATTTTATAACACATAATTGAAATATTGTAGATAGATAGGAGCTTTAGGAGTAGGACATGTTTAGGAAAGATTTAAAGGAGATTTGGGCTTAATAAATAATTAATAGAATGGGTGTATCCCCTAAAATAATTTAATTGTAGGTAGAGCAGTGTACCCATGCATTGGCCTTCGGGCCTTAATCCCTTACCCTAATCCTAACCCAAAAGTCCTGAACTGGATAACTGGACTCAAAAATGGATAGAGAGATTAAGAGATGGATGTGAAAATAGGCAGAAAATTGTGTTGTAGGGAACCTGTAAGTAGATTCAGTTCTTACCATTTTCATTACTGATTTATCGTAGAAGGGTTTTGCAGTGATCCTATCCTAAAACATTGATTATTTTAATTCCGGGCACAGTTTCTTTATTATATAGACCCATAAATATGTTCTCCACCCCAAATCTTGCTCTCTTATGTTTTCATTCACCTGAGTAGGAAGGAGTCACAACTTGCAGCCTGACTTCACCTAGAATTAGCAAAAAGCAAGAAACAAAAAAAAAGCTCAGATGTGCTGCCCCCTGGTCCTGGGTTCCTTCTATATGGGAGTCAGTCTCGTGCTCTGCTCTGTGGCTTGCTCTGGCCTTCCAAAAAGAAGCCTCTATTTAGGCTGCTGTCTTTTATGGCAACATCACTATGGGGTGGTGCTGGGTGCCCTTATTGGGCGGTTTCTTGGAACTGTGAGAGAAGAAGAGAAACAGAACAAAGTCAGTGGTTGCCTCCCCTTTCGGCTCGGTGGGTTATTACATGCCTTTACCGAGCCCTTGGAGTAGTCATCCAACGCCCATGCATGAGAATATTTTTAACCCCATTTTTGATTTTTTAAAAAGTTAATTATTTTAATATCTGCAGTTTTTTTTCCTCCAGGTACCTCTTGCTTTGTTTATGATTATGATTTTAGCAACTTCCTAGGTGCTTAACCTATGCTACTCAAATTATAACGTGTTGGCATGAATTTTTATTTGGGTAATCTGCTTGTCCTCCCACATCCTAAATATGGGGGATTATTGGCAATTCTGTCCCCATATCAATATCATATTTGGCAAAATGGACTCCATATCAGTGTGTGGGTATTTCATGGGTGGCCCTTTAATGGCACAGTAGCCCATTCAGTGTTGGTTTCTAGCTATTGCCCCATTCTGTCAGAATATGCTCCAACTTCTGCTACCCTTAACTAGATTAGGTGGATTTGGTAGTAGACGGATGGAAGATTAATTTTTATCTAGACAAAACTATGCATTAAAGTGAAGCCTAATGTGAACTCGTTTGACAAAGCTGTCAACACAGTTTTATAGAATCAAATCAAATTATTATCAAAGTACGGTTAACCCAAAGGTCATTTCCATATTGTGTTACCCAAACCACTTACAGTACTGAGAACTTTTTGCATTTGAAGTGAACTAATTCGTTCAATATTATTCTTTGACTTGATTACAGATAAATACACCCAGAAGATATCTAGATTAACTGTGCTACTGAGAGATTCTCTATTTCCCTGCTTGAACAAACCAGATTAAAAAAAATTTATAAGAGTAATAATTCTTGAATTTACACTTTTTTAGAGTTGTTCAGTCTTTTATTTACCTAGAGAAATAAATGCTATTAACTTTGTTTTGATGGACAGAAGTCTTACTCTGATCAGCAGAGCTAGCCAAGAGGTTAAAACTATCAAGTGTAACCCAGCATGTGAGATGAAGAAGAAATTATAGGGCAATTATCAAGGTGACCCAACTACTCATTGAAATGCATCTTTAAACATTCAGCCATTGTCCTGGGATGAATGTATATAAGTAACCTCCTTTCTGTAACATTCAATGGACAAAACTCTTATCAAGGAAAAAGAAAAATTGTTCATAATCCAGAAAAATATTATGTTTATCTTAGACCTTAAAAAATAAAAAAGAATGTGTGATTTTTAGATTTGGTAGTTGGAATAGATGTAATAAGGATGGACTTTGTTACAGCATGAAAGCAGATAGATTTTTTTTACTGTCATCCTTGTAGTAATAAAAGATATACCAGAAAAAAATTTTTAGACATAAAAATTTTTTACATTTTCCACTGTAATTTTCCAATAAACAGATAAGAATTTGCAAATATGCTCTGCTTACCTCATTACAGTTCAGGACCAGCCTTGATTTCAGTCCCCTTCTCTCAATGCAGTCACATGTAACAGGCCTAATAAAAACGGAGGAAAACGTGTACATTCCTAAATATATTGATTGTAAATAATTTTTTGCAAGTTATTTATTTGTTTTATCGCTGTTGTAAAATTTTAAAAAATGCTATGTTCATTTAATTATTTATTTCTTCGAATTAAAAGAAACAGATGGAGTCCCTTATAGGACACTGTACATTTTTTTTCAGGGAAACAATATGAGATAGCATTTGAAATGTACCAGGTAAATATTATGTGTACACCACTTACCTTCAGATGAGCACCAAATACTATCGTGTGTGTCTATAAACGATTTTCTATTAGCAAAACATGCTGCTGAATAGTTTGATGTTGCAAAAATGGGTATTATTAAGTGTATATAGGTATAAATTCAAAGCTAGGTCCATGGCTCCACAAAACAGTAGTGCTACTTACTGCACTACCATGTAGTAAAAGGTAATAATATTGGTAAGCTAACTACTGTGAAATAAGCCTGGACACAGACAGACACCGTGACACACGATGTCCAAAACATACACGTTTAATTTTCCATTTTTCCAATTCAGCACAGCACGCACCGTGCACAAACCCGAAATAATGCTCACAGTCGTTTCTTAAGTCTTCTTCTCTTTTCTTCTGCCGCCTCCACTCCTCTCTTGCAAGTTCTGTCTGGTGCCAACCGACTCCGGCACCCTGTTTGGAGTGAGGCGGACCCTTTTATATTGCACCTGGATGTGCTCCAGGTGCTCCCTGATGACCATCTTCCTGGTGTAGTGGAAGTGCTGCAATCCATGGCTCTGGAGCCCTCCAGGTACCCCCTGGCGGTGCCCACGGCCCCCCACAGGGTTGAGCTTCCAAGCTCTGTATCCATGGCCCTGATACAATCCAGGAAGACTGCCCTCTTGCGCCCCAGGGAAGATATTGTCCCTCTCTCAGTCCTTCCCTTCTCCATGCGTCCTGGTGGGGCAAGGTCCCCGGTCATCTGCCACACTACTCACAACTACTTATTAGCTCACAGCCAGAGTCTTATATGCAGCTATTCATAATACACATTTTGATTTTAAATGTAAATGACTGCATGTAAATTTTGCCCAATCCAAGTCTTGGATGGTCTAATTAATTTCTGTGGCAAACTTGAAACACTCACTTATCCATACCAGTTACATGTGGCATTTAACATGCACTCAAAGAAGTTAAATCACACTGAGTCTCTGTGATTGTCATTGCTTTGTGATAAGAGACATGTATTTTTTTTAAATAACATAATTTTTGCCTGGCCAAAATTCAATATCCCAGTTGAATCCACAGGCCAACCTGGCACACTGGACCATTCAAATGCAGAATAAACTGAGATATGTAAACGGCACAGATGTTTAAAGGGCACAGCAGTGGGTGAAGGCAAATTGTGACAGTTTTTATAATCAAGTTTTTGACAAGAGGAATTCCAAAGTTAAATTGCAGGTGATGTTTGCTTAGCCTGAGTGTAGGTACATTACTGTAATTCACTGGCTAACCTGCACATATCACATTTGTGATGAAGTGACAAAACTTATCAGTTTTATGGTTTTGAATATCACCGTCAAGAATGGTGATAATCTGTTTGAAAAATAAAAATATGTCTTTTCCTGAGTAGAACTTGGGGGAAAAAAAATCAGATGTGGGTCATGTACTGTACATACAGTATGCTAATATTGTAATATGGTTTACCAATGAAAAAAATCCCAATTTTTTTAAGGCTGATATCTTGAAATTGGCTAATCAAGAGTCGATCACCGTACTATGAAAGGAAAAATATACTTTATACTGTATGACATAATGTTTAGAATTTGAACTATACACCTAATCTTTAGAATACACTATTTAAATACTGTATATTGTCTAAGTGAAATCCACCAAGTTTTGCAGACGGAACGTGGATGTGATATAAAAACTAAATTTAATTGGACAAATTTAATTTAACAAAATGTATGGCGTTGGTTTATTTGTTGAAGACTGCCTTTGATAAGCAAACCTACAAAAAAAAGAACAAAAATGTATTGTGCTACATATGTGTTAAAATTAATAAATATCATTCAGAAGGCTTTGTTTTTTAAATACTAATCATTCATCATCTTCACATATGCATTTGTTTTTGTGTATCAAATAGGCTGCCTGTGATGTTTGCCAGTGCTGGTTCCACAATCACTGTGGGTGGACCATCAGATAGGGGGCTCCTTTACTGTATATGATCTGCATATTTACACAAAGTGAATTAAGTGGTTCTGTGGATTTGGCAGTGCATAAAAGTCTGTTATAAAACTTACATTATATAATGTTGTTAATTAAATTTAAAACTTTAGGCATATCTACATAAAGCAAAAGGTAATTTTGTCTCTATTATAAAAAAAAAATCCTGGAAAGGAAAAGCAGGGCAACGATACGTGATATTCATGTAAGACACTTAAAAGATCCACGACATGCAAACAATATCAAATAAGAGAGCACAGCCAGTAAACACTCAGTCGTGTAAAGGCACGTAGCACACACAGATCCTGTGCCCTCAGCACATATGAAGCATATAAGGACAATACATTCAAGATGAAAAGTCAACGATTAAGCAAAGAAGAAAGAGCAGCGTGGAGAAAAGATACCCAAAAGCGCTGAAGAGAAAAAAAGGCAGATAAGAGATTATGAAAGCATTGGAATTGGAAAAGCTCACACAAACAATGGCGTGATACACATGCAGAGAAAGGTAAAGAATATGAAAGCAGTAAAATTAAAAAGTATTGTAGCGTCCCAGCCAGATTGAAGCCTTTTTTGTTTTAAGTGACTGTTAGGTCCGATTGAGGGAGGGTGGAGTACAGCATGGAAGACTGATAGCGTGGTATTGATTGATGCGATAACTTGGATGAGACCCAAGGGATGAAGGTTTGGAGAGGGTGCTAGAAAGTTGTGTTTGAGGTTACGAAGTCGGAAATTGTTCAAGTAAAACTTTTGTGACACTGTATTATGTCAGTTGCTACAGTATCAAAAAAAAGATAGTAAAGATCACATTAGCGCAAACAAAAGGAAATTAATCATCAGGACCAGGTGTAATTGAAAAAATGGCAGGACAAAGCGAGGTCAGAAATAATAAAAGGCAAAGAGCAGAAAACAAAGTCTTTTCGTCTTTGCATCATTCAATGCACAAATCGTAGATTTACACAGTAATGGACCGTATGCTATGAGAATCTGTGGTCCTGCAATAGTTAAAGCAACAACAAGTTTACTTTCAAAGAAAACACAATTCGGTCAGGTGTATATTTATGATCACGGAGAAGCAATCACAACGCGAGCAACAGAGATACGAAGTGGCAAAAAGGACAGCAGCTGTACAGGCTTTAAAATGATCAATGCTGCCCCCCTTCACAACGCGAGCAGCGTTATACGTCCTGCGAGAAAGACATTTAACCACGCCCGAGGCTGGAAATAAAGGACAAGTATTGTTTTTACAAGGTCACGTAAGACAAGGCAGTGAGCCATCATTTAAAACAAGTTCACGGACATCTAACCTAGCAGTTGTTGGATTGCTTTTGGCAGACATGAATCATGTGCTCACAGCTCTTAAAACAATGACATGCAACAAGCAGAACAGGCAGCTCACCAGCAGCAGAAAGACAGGAGATGATCCGACGGCATATCCTTAGCATGTGTTCAGCTCCCCCCCTTCACAACGCGAGAAGCGTTATACATCCTGCAAGAAACAGACGATACCACGCCAAGGGCCGGAAATAAAGGACAATGTATTGTTTTTGCAAAAGATTTTAAAGTAAAAGTGAAAATAATGCATATATAACAATATATTATATTGTTATAAAATAACAATCTCTTTAAATTGTATATCCGGTAAAACAAACATGGGGGTGGGCGATTTTTGCAATTTTTTTATATGGTTTTTATTTATGGTTTGTAATGTTGCTGTAAAATTTATTATGAACTTAAGTGACACAGAAATAATGTGTTGCCTGACTAGTTCAGTTTGTACAGTTTATGTGTTGTTATCCTTCTTGGAGATACAAGTAATAAAAAAACATTTCTTGTGCCTGTAGTGTGAATCCTCTCCCCTTACACTGTGTAATAAGAGTACAGCTTTTTTGACTTTTTTCTGACATCAATCCAGATAACCAGAGATACAGTAGAGGTTAACATTTTGCTAACATACAGTATAATAAGTAAGTATTTAAGTAAAAAGAACAGCTCACTGCAATGCATTTGTCACTTGTACTGCATATCTTCCATACTGGAAGAAAATTGTTTCACGTTACTAATGCAATGTACAAAATAGATTAGGGTCTTCATTTTTCAGAAGAATATTTTTAAACATTTCTTTATTACAAGTGGCATCAAAATATGTCAAGTATAAATATGTCAGAAATTGTTTCATATTTTTATTAGAAAAGAGAGAAGGGTCCCCAATCTGGCAACTTCCAAATGTACACGTTTTCAGTACAAAATATGCATTTGATTACATTTTTTCAAGGTCTAATTTCAGTTCTTATTAGAAGACCAAGAAACTATGAATTTACTACTATGAAATGTCAGCTATATTACGTAAATAAAGAAATGTGACAATTTTTTAGTCATTGTTTCCAAATGTTGACAAATCTATAGTTCTATTTAAAAGGAAAGTTGGTGCTGCAAGTAAGATTTCTCTCAAAGTAAATCTGAAACAGTACTCTAATCAATAATCAAAGTCATACATAATCATTCCCTTCTATTTTGACAGATAATTTCACAAATACTTTTCAATGGGGTATTTTGAAATTTGCAAACTTTTACCTTGCAATTTGTTGGAGATATGTCAACAAAATTTATTCTGTTCCAAGAAATATCTTTGCAGATTAAGTGTGACATATTCTAGAAAGTTGTTTCAAGTGGACAAACAGACATGACAATCACAGTAAATGCCTTTCATATTATATGGAAATGCACTTAAAAAAGAACAGTATGAATTCGACAAATTGAATAGATCAAAGCAGGACAGTTTCAGACTTCATAACTAGTAATCAGAAAAATAACTGCAGTGAAACTCAAATAAAATGTAAAAATAATTTAAAAAACCCAACAAATTAAATAGATTTGTTTTCTTTTGTGCTATCTTCTGCAACTAAATTAAATACACTGCAAATCATATAACTGTTTGCATCATCTACATTCCTAAAAGAAGGTGGTATATATGCACGGATGCCAGAGGCCAGAAGCACAAAAGCGCATGCGCACAGTGCTTTAGTACCCCAGAGTCAAACCCAGCGGCTTCCCAGAGTCAACAGGTGGCACCCAAACAACACAACACAACCTGTAAACTAAACTTCAGGTCACAATACAACCAGCGCCTAAACGCGCACACCACCACATATACAACCTTCGTTTAGTAATGTTTGTATATATGCACAGATGGCAGAGGCCAGAAGCAAGCCATGCACAGTACAACTGCCGCCCGAACGCGCACACCACCGCATAGAAGCACCAAAAGCGCATGCGCACAGCGCCCCAGAGTCAAACCCAGCAGCTTCCAAGAGTCAGTAGGTAGCACCCAAACAACACAACACAACCTGTAAACTAAACTTCAGGTAAAGCGTGCACTGCCAGCAGTCAGCGTGCCTCAACAGTGCCAGCAGCTACTCCACTACACAATGCTAGCAGTATTCCACTCCACAGTACCAGGAGCTACTCCACTACACAGTGCCAGCAGTCAGTGTTGGCAGCTGTCAGTGTGGCATATTTGAATCATGTTAGGGTAATTCAGTGTTAAAAGTAAGTTCAATTATGATTCCTAACAGCAAACGACTTCTAGCTAACGACACAGCCACAGAAAAACAAAAACAAGACCGCATGGATAAAAACAATGAACGAAGGCGCCTATAACGCGCTTCTGAAACACCAGAAGCAAAGGAGTCATGGCTCCAAAAAGAAAGAGCTCAACGATCGGATTAATACAAAAACGAGCCCGCATGTATAAAAACAATGAACTAAGGCACCTACAACGAGCTTCTGAAACACCAGAAGCAAAAGAGGCACGGCTCCAAAAAGAAAGAGCTCAGGTGTCGGATAGGCGTGCAAATGAGACAACTGAACAACAGGAGAAGCGTTTGGAAAGCTTGCGCAATTGTTCATCACAAAGAATGTCAGAGGAAACTGCAGAAAGGCTAGAAAGTCATTTAAAAGGTTTAAGACGTTCAGTATTCCAACAAAGAAAAAGCCAAAGAGAGGAATGATGGATACTGTTTTGATTGCCAGAATTGACCTTATAAGTTCTGACCTGGAATTACCTTTTAAACTTAAACGACACCAATTTCCCATTAAGGCTGCATTTGCAAATGATCAACAAATCTTAAGGACAAACCATGGACAAAGTAGGGATTTACCTATCTCAGCCTGTATTTGGACATGGACAACTTTATGCTGCCTTTTCAAGAGTCCGGCGTTTGTGTGACGTTAAAGTCAAGGTTTTAACTACACCATACCAGGAAGAGCTAATTCAAGGACAGGAAACTATCTTTACCAAAAATGTTGTTTATAAGGAAATTTTTGATTAACTATTTTGAATTTACCATTTTATGAATTTTTTGTTTCCAATTTACTTCATTTAAACCTTTGCACTCCGATATTTTGCAGCAACTCAAAGACATTTTGGACTTAAATGATATCACAATTAAATTTCAATTTTAGTTTTAATAAATTGGTTACTTTTAGTACAAATATATTTATTTAATTAAGTGAAAACTTTCCCAGGACGCTCCCACCCTCCATCATTTTTCATTCCTCCAAAGATTGGACGGAACAGAAAGTGATTGGCATTCTTGGATTTGCGATTCTTTAGAGAATCAGGGGTTTACTGGTAATTAACTAAACTATTGGAACTAATGGAATGTCAATTGTTGATAAATCTTCAAAAAAAAATTATTATTAAAAACTACTAACTGGTATATTAATATCAAATTATCTTTACAAGGCATGGCGTTTTCCAAAATAGATATTCACAGAAAGTTCAATAGCCTCAATTTTGTATGGGATGCAGTTTTCACCACAATTACAATTAACAAATGAGGGTCTTCATTTCTTCATTACAGAAGTGCACACTTGGGTTCGGCCAAATCCATGTCCTCATGCAGAATATATTTTTTTAATGGCACATATTAATTCTGGAATGAATGAGGCCCCATATTTAGCTCCATCCTGTGGTAATTACCACCCCACGCATTACCAAATTTAAGTTAAAGAAGCCTTAAACTTAAAGCAGCGGTATTTATCTGCTCTGAATATATATAAAATCCTAAGCCTAAAAGTGCAACGGTGATGGTTTTAATGTCACATTTTTTGTCACACTTTAAATCAGGCTTATTTTAAAACCTACATATATATGTTTGTTATCATTCTTTTCAGAATTTATTGAACTTTAATGTGATGTTGTTAGATTTTCAGATTCTTATTCCATTTTTAAATTATAAACTAAAAAATATCAAGAACTTACATCTCGCGAGACGAGACTTTGTGCCAAAAGATTTAACCATGCTCGAGGCCGTAAATTAAACACAAGCAGGAGGACAGCTGCTGTACAGGCTTTTAAATGCTCAAAGCGCCGCACAAGATGCATATCACGCAGCATGGCAACAGCAGCAAGCCACCAGCTGATCAAGTCAAGAGGAGGTAAAAAAAACTGTATTTGTCTCTCATTATATCACTGTTTAAGAGGGGGTTTCAGAGGAATGACTGCATCTACAAAGTTGCTTGGGGCATGTTGTGGCGCGTGGCGTTAACATGCCAGCATTTACCTGGATAGGTGCGTGGGATAGACGGGGTGGCAGATTGTCTGGATAATCTTGCCGGTTATATTTAAGCATTACTGTGACTGTGGAGAGGATGCTGGCGCATGCATGTTGCTGCCGCTCTTCCCTGTCATCAACACTTTTCATTAAAATTTGCATTAAACCCAAACTTTTTGCAATTGTTCACTTTCTTTTATTGTATGTATAGTTCATGGATGCAATTGACTCGAACTGTGTTGATTTGGATTTACTTTTATGGACTTTGCCTTGACTGGGTTTGCAGCCTCGGGGACAACCAAATCTTTCTGTGGCACACTGGACGAGCTTTCTATATGTGCTTAATGACTAAGAAATGATCTGAGGTTTACACCCAGCTGGATCCATCTCTGGGCGATCCCACCTGTAATACCCAGCGTTATATGTATGTGGCTGTATGTTGGAACCTCCGAATTTTGGTATCTTCATGTGCATTTTGTAATATCTCCTGCTGTGCATTTTCTGCTGCTTGATGCTCATCTGTGCCACCTGATCTGCTGTCTCACCTTCTCCGCTGTGCTGCTTTTTTGCTACTATCAGATAAGTAATGCTCTCTACTATGATAAAATACTCCTTCATATTAAACAGTTTGTCCAGAGCAAATGGACTGGAATGTCCTAAAAGACAATGGTATTGTGCGGCGCCTGAAATATTTACATCGCGGGTCAGGTCGCCACCACAGCCATGCTGCAAATGAAAAGTTCACTGGCGGCATTTACTCAGGAATATGCCGTCCTACTCATGGCTTTGGAAATAGGAGTGTCAGTGTGCCAAATCTGCAATATGTTAAAATAAACTCTGGTCATGGATCTGTGCACAACCCACATTGGCTAATATTGCATTGTTTAACTCAAGATCTCTTAATGGCAAAGCACTGGTGCTATCAGAATTCATTACAAACTCAAACCTTACTTGCTATGCTTAACAGAAACTTGGCAAAAACCAAATAATTTTACATCTGTCACAGAGGTGACCCCACCCGGATACATTCACTTCATGGAGCCTCGCAGCTCAAGACAAGGCAGTGGAGTCGCAGTAATTGCTAAATCGAACTTGAACATCAAAAGAATCCCCACTGACGGTCCATTGTCTTTCGAGTGCCTGGCTCTTAAGCTAATAACAAAATCTGGTCGTGTCTCACTTAATGTTGTCTATCGTCCCCCGAAATACAATGTGTCTTTTTTATCTGATCTGACTGAATTATTAACCCACTTAAGTTCACTTTCCCAGCGAGTCATTCTTCTTGGCGATTTCAACATCCAAATTGACATTACTACATATAAACTGAGAAATGAATTCCAATCCTTACTGGACTGTCTTGACTTTGGTGCAGCATGTTGATTTTCCCACCCACTCTGGTGGTCATATACTGGACCTAATCTGCACATCTGGATTATCTATCAGCAACACTTATAGCAGTGATTTGTGACTCTCTGACCATAAAGCAGTGCATTTCACTGTCTCATTACCTCTTCCTCCTCTTACCTGTAATCATCAAATTTCTTTTCAAAACCTTAAAAATATCTGTCCCTCTGTTCTTGCTGGATCCATTTCTGATCTTTTTCTGTCTTCACCTATTTCATCAACTCTAGATAGTCTTGTTGACCACTATAATTCAGCCCTTCATTTGGCACTCGACAAAACAGCTCCTTTAAAACATAAGGAGGTTTCCTTTAAGCGTTCAGCTCCATGGTATAATTCAGAGCTACGATCTATGAAAGCAACTGGCTGATGCCTTGAGAGAATGTCATGTAAGACTGGCCTCATTGTTCACATCCAGGCTTTCTCTGACCATTAAAGGGCTTACAGGGGTGCATCAACTGCAGCCAAGAACGTTATGGCAGAATAATAGAAAGCGGCTGTGAAAACCCAAGGGTTTTGTTCTCTGTAGTTAATAAATTACTTCAACCTGCATCTGACCCAATTACCTCCTCTACTGAAGTCTGTGAAAAATTCCTTCACTTTTTCCGCAATAAAATTAAAGATCTAAATAATTCAACTAACATAAATACACCAGTTATTTATATCCTTCCCTGTCTTCCCACTCCATCCAGCTCCTTTTCTAAATTTTTACCAGTCACATCTGCATTTGTTAATAACCTGCTTTGTAAGATGAGGCTGACTACTTGTGTACTGGACCCCATCCCCACCCCACTTCTTAAATCCTGCTTTCATGCCATAATCCCAAATGTTACGACAATAATCAATACATCCCTCGACACTGAGTTTGTGCCAGCCACTTTTAAAATCGCTTCTGTAACCTCCATGCTAAAAAAGTCTGGTCTTGATGATGACCATCTTAACAATTTTCAGCCTATTTCCCACTTACCTTTTCTGTCAAAAGTTCTTGAGCATGTTGTAGCCTCCTAGCTCACCAATTACTTAACCTCTAATAATTTGATGGAACCCTTTCAGTCTGGTTTAAGGGTGCAGCACAGCTGTGAAACTGCTCTTCTTCGGGTATCCAATGATTTGCTTATGGGAGCAGACTCTGGACAAACCAGCATATTAATTCTGTTAGACCTCAGTGCAATATTTGACACTGTCAGACATGACATTCTACTGTCCAGAATTTAGAACATGCTGGGTATCTCTGGCACTGCCCTCCAGTGGTTCAAGTCCCATCTGACTGATAGGCAAGAGTTTGTAAGTCTTGGCAACAGCAGATCCTGCTCAGCGCCAGTCACACAAGGAGTTCCTCAGGACTCTATCTTTGGCCCTCTTCTCTTCTATATTTATATGCTTCCCCTTGGCCATAGTATTCGTAGCTATGGACTGGGTTATCATTTTTATGCAGATGACACTCAACTCTATTTCAGTGTCAAAACTTCATCAGAGTTTTCTCAGCTCACAACTTGCCTCAGTTAAATTAAAACCTGCAACAATACTGAACTCCTGAAGAAAATGAGCTCCTTTTCAGTCACTCTTGACGGTGATCTCATCAGACCTTCTTCTGATGCAACGAATGTTGGTGTCATTTTTGATTCCTCCCTTTCTTATTCCCCCACATAAACCACATTAAGAAACTTTCTTACTTTCACCTCATATCCCGTGTTCACTCATTCCTCTCCTTTTTTGATGCTGAGAAACTTGTCCATGCTTTTATCACATCCTGTGTCTTACAGGATTGAATATAAAATTCTATTAATAACCTACAAAGCTTTAAATGGCTTTGCACTGGACTACATCAGTAACCTTCTAAATCACTATGCTCCTGTTCGCCTACTAAAGTCCTCTGATTCTGGTAATCTTGTTGTGCCTCACACTAACTTGCACTCTATGGGTGACAGGGCCTTCAGCTCCATAGCACGCATACTTTGGAATGACATCCTGAAATTAATTCATCAGCTGACTCCATTCATTCTTTTAAAAAACAACTTGAAACTCATCTATTTAGGAACACTTTTAATTTAACTTAACATTTTGCCCTTTCTTTCAGTTTACCCCTCTGTACAGGAGCTCAGGATAATTTGTGTGTCTGTTATATCACAAATTAGGCTATTTGTTAGGTTTTTCTTTTAGTATTGAATTTAGTATTTTATTCTGGTTTATTGTTCTTTATTGTATTTAATGCTTTTTTTATCTGTTTCATTGTTCTATTCAGGAAAACATTTGCATCCAATTACATATACCCTGCTGTTTTTTCTAAGACTCTGTGAAGTGCCTTGAGCATGGGAAAGGCGCTATATAAATAAAATGTGTTAATAATGTATTATTATTATTAACAGGGGTCATCAGTAGACCTAAAGGCGAGTTAGGGTTAAGTACTGCTGTGCAATTGGAAGAGCAGTTATGATCTTGGTGGCTTTGTAAATATTCTTTTGTATATATAGTTATAGATCTCCTAGTGAAAATTTTTGCTGGAGGTATACAGTATATACTTATTTAGTGCTGGGATAATTTTGATTTTGGGTTTGGTGCAATTGTTTTTCTTTTTGTATATGCACACACTTGTTTTTGTTCCTGTGCATTTTTTTTCCTTTTCCAGTTGGAGGAGCTTAAAGGAAGAGATAAAGGAAAACTACCTTCATTGTTGGAGTGTGTGTGTAGTTTTTGTAGGAGTGCATTGTTTTTGTAAATACACCATATTTTTCTGTTTTTTGTTTTTATTTATTTCTGAAGAAGTGTACGTGCTGAAGGACTGTGCATCAAAGCCCACCTGACATTGCTGTATTTTTTTTGTTGTACAGCACTCTTGTAAATAAACTTGAACCATTCTCCCTTCAATTTTTGCCTGTGTCTCATCTCTCCACTGATCCCGTTCGGTTCATAAACTATCAGATGTCCACAGTGTAGGCTGGGCCCAATACAAGTTATATCACACATCCCAACTACAGTATTCTGCTGACAGTTTGAAGGGCCTTTACTGACCTTGTGTCAGTATTCCATGATATTTAAAGTGCCATGAAAGTAAGTACTCTGTGCACAGTATAGTAAAAGAAATATGGCATAAACTCCTTGGAGGCCGTTTCCAAAATACACCAGGTCTTCAAATAAGGTACTTTATAGGAAAATGGCAGGATTTGCAATCAGAATTTAATCTCTTGACTACTAAAGAAACGGAACAGCTCATCTTGGAACATCATTATTATGAGCATGGAGAGAAGGCCGATAAGTCTTTAGTTCAACAAATGCATAAGCAGGAAGTCCACAATGCAATAACAGCAATTACCATCACAGACAGAGAAAAAAATCATAGACCATGAAATTGAACCCACACATTTAGAGAATACCACAAGTACTTATATTCTACTAAGTCTAAAGAAGATATGACACAATCTAATGAGTTCTTTGACTCATTGCAGATACCAAAGCTAGATACTCTTCGTGCTGTGGAACTGGATAAACCTCTGACACTCTCAGCATTGCTTGATGCTATAAAGTCACTTCAAAGTGGGAAAGCAGCTGGCCCTGTTGGCTACCCAAAGGAAATGTATACTAAATTTTCAAATATGTTAGCTTCAGATAAGTTTACAGAGGCTAATGACAACAAAATACTACCTTAAACTTTTCACCAAGCATTAATTTCAGTCTTTCTGAAGAAAAATAAGGACTTACTGCAATATGCATCATGCAGACCAGTATCACTCCTGAATAATAATGTTATGATACTCTCCAAAGTTCTAGCTAGAAGGAATGGGAAAGTGCTTCCTTCTGTAATATCACAAAACAAAACTGGATCTATTAATGGCAAATACTTAGCTTCCAATCTTCGATGCCTGTTTAATGTAATATATTCACCCACAAAGTCTAACATCCCAGAGATATTGTTATTATTGGATGCAGAAGAAGCATTTGATTTGGTTGAATAGAACTACCTTTTCACTACATTTGAGAAATTTGGGTTTGGCCCGAACATTTGTGCATGGATCAAATTACTGTGTACCAGTCCAGAAGCTTCAGTTTGTATTAACAACATTATTTCAGACTACTTCAAAATAGAATGGAATACTCAATAAGGATGTCTTGTATCACCATCGGTTGCTTACTTTCGAAATGCATCTGAGAAAAAGGGGATTTTCAGGGAACTAGAATAGAAAATACCATTATATGCAGATGATATGGTACTGTATATAGATATGTAGATTTTCAAAAGATATCTGTACTCAAAATGAATTTGAATACAAGTGTGCTTTTTCCAGTCAATACTAGACTGAACACTTTCCTATTTATCTTAGCAGACCAGTTTAAACATCTAGGGGTAAATATAACAAGTAAACATAAAGCTCTTTTTCAACAAAATGTTGCTGTCTGCATGGAAAAATTATGTAAGATGTGAATAGATGTTCCACCCTCCATCTTACATTAGCAGGTAGAATCAACACTGTTAAGATGAAAATCCTTCCCAATCTTCATTTTCTATTTCAAACCATCTCCATATACATTCACAAATCTTTTTTTAAGAAATTAAATTCAATGATAACCTAATTTATTTGGAATTTTAAACATCCACGCATCCAAAAGGCAACTCCTAACTTCCGGTTTTATTACTGGGTAGCAAATATACAAGCTATAAATACCTGAACATCAACACACATTTATGAATATACACAAGCCTGGTCTGCAATATGATTACATTTTTCCAGTAATACTTTATATTTCCTGCTCTGTGCCCCAGTAAATATAAATTATTGTATGGGATAAAAATATTTAGAGACTTGTACATTGATAATGTTTTTGCATCCTACAAGCAATTATGCTTCAAATTGAAATACTTATTAACAAAATTTTTCCACTACTTTCAAGCTAGAAATTTTGCTAAACTGAATCTGCCCAATTTTCCTCACCTTCCACATATTTATATTCCAGAAGAAATATTGATTAGTCTTGAAAACTCTTTAAAGTCCCTTCCTTTCAAAGATCCCAAGGCACAACGGAGAAAGGAACTTTCACCTAACATTTCAGAAAAGGAGTGGAAGGTAGCCAGGTAAAGAATACACTCTAGCTTCATACGTACAAAGCACACAATTATTCAACTTAAAATCTTCTATCGAGTGCATTTGTCTTGGTTAAGACTATCCAATATGTTTCCAGGGCAAGATTCAACCTCTGAACATTGTAATCTCACTCCAGCCTTACTGGGCCACGTTTTGGGCGTGTACCAAATTAACATCGTTTTGCACAAAAATATTTGAATGCCTTTCAGCTAGCCATGGTGACACGATCACTCCTAACCCATTAACAGCTGTATTTGGTGTACTCCCAGATGGACTTTAAGTGAAGAAATACAAACAAATCATGATTGCCTTTTCCTCACTACTAGCAGATAGACTTATCTTGCTCAACTAGAAGAATCCCAGCCCACCACCTTTAAGTCAGTGGGTAACTGATGTCCAATACTATCTGAAATTTAAAAAAAATCTAATTCTTACTCAGAGGATCTGTTCAAAACATTTTTTTAAATATGGCAGAATCTAATTAATAACATTTTAGAAAAAGCTTCTATTTTGGTGAAAAGGATACATTTCCGTTCTTGCTGCTTCAAAGATTTGTTTTGTTGGCTGCCTCTCCTCTCTTTCTTTTGGGTAGGGGTTGAATTTTGGCTTTGTTAAGTTTGATTTGGTTGTGTGGAATGTTTTTTGCTTTTAATATAAATAAATAAATAAAAGGTATGTTCAGTTGCTAGTGTGGGCTCATTTAATGAACTACATGCAGGATTCCTCTTGTGTGAGCTGAAACCCCATTTTGTAATTTATGTTTTGCATATGTAATATAATAATACTCTTCAATGTAATCTTATTTTCTTTGTAAAAGGTCTCTGAGGGATGCTCATATAAAATAAACATCGACACAATATTTGACAAAGAATGAAAGCAGTGAAACAGAAACAGATTTATTTTAACTGACATGGCAATTTATTTAATGCAAAAAGACAAAGCATGTGCAAACATTCTTTAAAAAATGTAAATGTTTTCCCCCCCAAAAAATTAGATAAAATCACTATTTAAAACAATGTCAGCATTTGGTTTGGCAACACAAAACACTTTCACAATCTGCTATTAAATTCTTATTCTTTCCTTTTCCGTGGGCGAAGGAAACTTAATGAAGCCCAATTTAGAAATTAAATTGTTTCTGTGTCAATTTATTTTAAATTATGAATTCAGTACATAAATATACTTATCAGTTCCTTCCTTCCTTCCTGCATATGTTTATACACTCCAATGCCCTTTTCCACTGGCACTCCCAAGGTGAGCCATGTTGAGCTCTCACAATATGGCTTATTGCCCAAGGTCTATTTTTGTCAGACTGAGTTGTGAAACAGTTGCACACAATTGGATTCTGATTCAGTGCCAACAATGCCTGTCGGTGTGGTTAATGAAGTGGAGATGAAGCCAAACATAATAAGATTTCTTTGTTTGTATTTTTATGAAATCATGTTACTGGGCTCTTCTTTTCAACACTTACAATGAAAATGCTTGCTGTTTTTGGCACATACTCTGTTCAATTTATATATGAATAACACTGACACTTTTCTGTGCTTTATGGAAATATAACAATCAGCTAGCAATCAATCAAAATTGTTTGTTTACTGTCTCACAGTGATGAGTTTTAGAGATGTAAAAATAAACTGATTTAACATTACCATCTAAAATGCAAAGCCTTTGCATCATTGTTGGCTTATACAGTAGTATTCTGATAACTATGCTACTATTTTTTCATTTTTAAGTAAATTCTAAATATACAGTGTATCCAGAAAGTATTCACAGCGCATCACTTTTTCCACATTTTGTTATGTTACAGCCTTATTCCAAAATGGATTAAATTCATTTTTTTCCTCAGAATTCTACACACAACACCCCATAATGACAACATGAAAAAAGTTTAGTTGAGATTTTTGCAAATTTATTAAAAATAAAAAAATTGAGAAAGCACGTGTACATAAGTATTCACAGCCTTTGCTCAATACTTTGTCGATGCACCTTTGGCAGCAATTACAGCCTCAAGTCTTTTTGAATATGATGTCACAAGCTTGGCACAACTATCCTTGGCCAGTTTTGCCCATTCCACCTTGGCAGCACCTCTCAAGCTCCGTCAGGTTGGATGGGAAGCGTCAGTGCACAGCCATTTTAAGATCTCTCCAGAGATGTTCAATCGGATTCAAGACTGGGCTCTGGCTGGGCCACTCAAGGACATTCACAGAGTTGTCCTGAAGCCACTCCTTTGATATCTTGGCTGTGTGCTTAGGGTCGTTGTCTTGCTAAAAGATGAACCGTTACCCCAGTCTGAGGTCAAGAGCGCTCTGGAGCAGGTTTTAATCCAGGATGTCTCTGTACATTGCTGCAGTCATCTTTCCCTTTATCCTGACTAGTCACCCAGTTCCTGCCACTGAAAAACATCCCCACAGCATGATGCTGCAACCACCATGCTTCACTGTAGGGATGGTATTGGCCTGGTGATGAGCGGTGCCTGGTTTTCTCCAAACGTGACGCTTGGCATTCACACCAAAGAGTTCAATCTTTGTCTCATTAGACCAGAGAATTTTGCTTCTCATGGTCTGAGAGTCCTTCAGGTGCCTTTTGGCAAACTCCAGGCGGGCTGCCTTTTACTAAGGAGTGGCTTAGGTCTGGCAACTCTACCATACAGGCCTGATTGGTGGATTGCTGCAGAGATGGTTGTCCTTCTGGAAGGTTCTCCTCTCTCCACAGAGGACCTCTGGAGCTCTGACAGAGTGACCATTGTGTTCTTGGTCACCTCCCTGACTAAGGCCCTTTTCCCCCGATTGCTCAGTTTAGATGGCCGGCCAGCTCTAGGAAGAGTCCTGGTGGTTTCAAACTTCTTCCACTTACGGATGATGGAGGCCACTGTGCTCATTGGGATCTTCAAAGCAGCAGAAATTTTTCTGTAACCTTCCCCAGATGTGTGCCTCGAGACAATCCTGTCTCAGAGGTCTACAGACAATTAATTCCTTTGACTTCATGCTTGGTTTGTACTCTGACATGAACTGTCAACTGTGGGACCTTATATAGACAGGTGTGTGCCTTTCCAAATCATGTCCAATCAACTGAATTTACCACAGGTGGACTCCAATTAAGCCGCAGAAACATCTCAAAGGTGATCGGGGGAAACAGGATGCACCTGATCTCAATTTTGAACTTCATGGCAAAGGTTGTGAATACTTATGTACTGTACTTATGTATCTGCTTTCTCAGTTTTTTATTTTTAATAAATTTGCAAAAATCTCAAGTAAACTTTTTTCATGTTGTCATTATGGGGTGTTGTGTGTAGAATTTTGAGGAAAAAAATGAATTTATTCCATTTTGGAATAAGACTGTAACATAACAAAATGTGGAAAAAGTGATGCGCTGTGAATATTTTCCGGATGCACTGTATGTATGCTTCCTGAATAGTTGCAGGGTCAAATTGTTTTGAATCCAAATGTAAAATTATTCTTCTCCTAAGGCTTTTTTTTTAAATCAGACTTAAATAAACATAATATTTAACATTTTTACAAATTGATGCCGCTATTAGCATATTGTAATGGCACTGTCAAGATGCAACCGCCTGAACATGAGTCACCAATAGTATGATCTGGTATTCTTTAATACAAATAAGTAGCTTCAGAGCCAGCTTCAGTGGAGGCTAAAAAAGTGGCCAAGCATAAGAATTTCAACCAATGCTGCAACAATGAGGTGTGCTTCTAGGAGCAGTGAGCTACATAAAAGAGCAATATAAAGAAGAGAATTAAATTGGCACTTGGTGCCAGAGCTACATTGGGATGAGGAAAAGATGTACAACTTAGCAAATCACAGAGTGATGCGGAGACAAAAATGGACTTGCTGGGGTCTTCCGAGTAGTTCCTGGAGAGTCTCACGATTGAGATTTGGAATCTGGAGTGCTGGTTTCACTATCAGTACACAAAGGAAGAAGCTGAGAGACTGCTATCTCAGCTGCTCCAGCTCCATTTCCTAATCTGCTAAGGTCCATTGGCTTGTGTGAGTGGTCATTGGCGGAGCTTTGGGCTTATGAAGCTTGGGAAAACTCTGGCAGATCAAGATGCCACTTACCCCAGTTAAGCATTGGGAAGCAGGTTTGATGATAAAACTGCACAGGAAAAAGACTAGGCAGATCGTAGTGACGTTACACAGCAGCCATAGAGATAGTCTCAAAGCTGATTTCTGGAATGGAGATTGCAACACCAGTTCAGCAAGGAAAACAGCTAAGAGACCATTGCACCTGCAACTCCACACAGGAAAGTTTTCCTCCTTACAGATAATGGACATATCATCATAACGAGGTGCAGCATTAAACACTTCTGCTACACCACATGACAGTGCAGCACTCAACATTCTCGCTGCTCCACTTGACAAGAGAAGCACTCAGCTGCTTATGTGTCTTTGTTACCATCTGCATGACCACTTCGGAAATGAAGACCACCCCGATGTTTTGAAGAGTTTCTCACCTTGAAGAGAGAAGCTATGTAATGGCACTGACAAGTCACATTAGTCTGGTGATAAATCATCAACAGTATGAGCTGGCATTCCATCAAACAAATGAGCAGCTTCACAGCCAGCTGCAGGGGAAACTAGAAGAATGGCAAGCCTACCAAAAGGTAAAAGAATTGCAAGTAGTGTGGTTTCTAAGGACAGAAAGCTATTTAAGTGTGATTTAAGGTGTTACAATCCATTGGCACTTGTTGCCAGGGCTACAGTATTTTTCTGTAAGGATATAATGTTACTGGAGTCACATTGTTAATTTTCTGCTACACACAGTACTATGAATTTTGGCATAAAATGCAATATTAAACTGCACAAGAGATCGTTTCCCCCAGTCTTAATCCAGTGTAGTCTCAAATCTTCTAGCAAGCATGAGGCAGGCTTTAAGATATTTATTTTTAAGTGACACTCCTATACCGCCTATTTCTAAGATGAGCACCGTAGGTCTTTCAAAGAGACTGATAGCCTTTTAGTGGCCTCTGTCTACATGGATGCCGAGTTTTAATTGATATCCTTTTCCATGCAACGTGATGTACCTTCAGATTCTAGATCATTAAGCCCATAATGCATAAAAGTGACATACAAACACTGTAAACTTCTTTTGTGGCCTTTTCCTAATCTATACATTCCTGACATACAATGTATTACCAACAATCCCTAAACAGACTGGAGTATTTATCCAGAAAATGTGACAGTGACTTCAGTGGTGTACAAACAGCCACCAATGATAAGGCAATTATAACATCCAGTGCCACCTAAGTCTGATTCAGTTTTTGATTGCCTTTATGATATCTGCTGAAAAAAACATAACTTTATCATTTTTTGCAATTATACAGTAACTTATAATGCACCAACACTTAAAAATATTGAAGGGTTTTTTGAATACTTTTGCAAGGCTCTGTATATGCATTGTTCATATGGTGGAACCTATGGCTAAATTTAGCCTTCTGTCCTTGGGTTCTAACCTCTTTCTAAATATATGCTCCTTTTTGAAAATTAAATGTAACTAAATCTAAACAAATGCTGTCCTAATTGTTTAATTCCCATCTCACAACCTAGCTCATTATACTGCCTACCAGGCACACAACCCATACAAACAAATCATTTCAAGTAGCCAAAAAAATGGTACAGGTTTTGGTGTGTTATACCAGTGAGAGAAATAATTAAATTTATGTGAATGTTTTCCAATGAAAAGATATTAAAAAAGATTCAAGAACAATTACTATTCAATCAGTAATACACTGGCACTTAAAGCATAGACAAAGAATATGATAAGTGCCTGTGTGCACTAGAGACCCATTTTTTATGTAAAAATTTTAAAAGTGCACTTTTTGTCTGAATAGACAAATATTAAAGTGTGTACCTCCTGTGTGCTGGGTAATTTAGGAATCCACAGGACATCAGGTATGGTTGTTGCTGCATTATTTTACAGGATAATTTTCTCTGTGGGAAACTGACTATCTCAATGGTAGATATTATCATGAAACAACCGCTATCTAGTCAAGAATTCCTCACAGGCCTATAGAAAAAAAGTGAAACATGTGATTGTAAATATTAGTCTTACTTTCCTGACTACATTTTCTGCATACATACTAAATGATTTCATATGACTTAAACAATTTCTATATTCATTTACTTTTGTATATTACATATCATAAAGTAATGAAAAATAAGAAATGTACATTGCTTATATTGTACTGCTGCATTAACTTTAGTATTTTTGAACTAACTTATGTATCTATGTCTGCTAGAAATACTTGACTAAAATCCCTAAACAGCAGTCTTTATGAACATTCCGATGATTATGTACAATTCCACTTCCACAGAAGTAAAAAGGGAAAGCCACAACTAAGATGAATTCATTTTCCATTTGCATAATGTTTATACATAAAATGCTAATTTTTGTTAAAATGTAATATACTCCTTGTATATGTGAGTAAATCCATTCCTAAAAAGCTTCACTAAAAAGTCTGAAACCCACAAATGTCAAAACCATATAAATGATGACCCTCACACAACCTGTTTTCTTAGTCAAAATTTACATAGAAATAAGAAAAAGTAAGCATCCATATTATTTTCACGTAAAACAATTCAAGTGTACTGTGTGTAGCAAAACTACTAATAAAAAAATTGGGAGTGGTCTCCCCTAGATTTTCTCGTATACTCAGATATGGGGATGAATATTTGAGGAGTAAACCAAAAGACAATGATTATATTTTAAATATTATGTACATTAAAGAACCATCAACAACAAATCAAATTAATAATATATTGAACAATTATTACAAAAGTAAAGTTGAATAAATCAGACTCTGCAGTCGCATGAATAAAAAGTAAAGTACCACTCCTGGTTAGCGGAAATAGCTCAAAAGTTGATAGAAATGTACGTTTTGTATTTGTATGCCAAAATATCGAGATTCATCAAAATCTCGAAATCAGGTTTTTGGACATTTACAATACTTTTGCTACAAGAAAGTAAATCGGACTTGGGGAGGTCTAAAACGTAGAGATTCATGAAAATTTTGAGGTCGAATTTTTGGACAATTACAATACTTTCCCTATACATCGTATACGAGAAAGTTAAAAATGTAAATTTTAATAATTTTCATGTATTCTAACACACACATACACATACACTGTCACCAGGCAATTTAAACTAACTGCAAATACCTAGAAGTGGGAATGATTCATTGTTTATAGTGGAATTACTAAGTATTGTGCTTTCTGTCTTGGATTTGCTGGCTTTCTTGATTTTTTTTTTCGGTTCCATTAAAGGGTTCTGTTGTTTAGATTTTGTATTGGGACTTTGTTTGCTTAGGATTGCCTTGTGGCATCTCCTTTGTGCCTCTTTTTGCTCTTTTGAGTGTTTCTTTGCATTTTTGAGATTTTATGGGAAATATTTCTTAATTTGTAAAGATTCTTCATTTGCCTTTTAAATTTAAGCTGACAATTGATGGTGATCCTTCTCCTTATGGGGCTTTTGCTTATATGCTGAGACATTTAAGTTTCTTTTAGAGGCTTTAATTCTGTTTTGGACTTGCAAAGCCCAAGGTAGGCCAGTGAAGCTAGAATCAAGCCCAACAAGGTGAAACATTTTCCAGGTTGGCAAAGGAGGGCAGCCCTGGCCAGTGAAGCCTTTTATAAAGAATTTGAAGGCCTAATATCATTTTTGCTTTACAAACTCCCATCATAATAGCTGATATAAATCCATATCACATTGAAAATATTCATTCTGCCTTTCCACAATGGCATTCCAAGCTGCTGAACCCCCCACCCCAGTCTGAGTCTCCCTGTCTCTCACCCTGCCCTCTGTAATCTTCTCCCCTTCTTACAAAATTGAAGGACTCACTGAACTATGACATTCCTTTAACAAACATCAAGTAAAAGAATCTACAACATGCACTTTTAAGTGGACTGTCAGAATGGTTTCTCACTGTAAAGCTTTTTTCTTGAATTTCATTATCTGGTTAAATGAGTTTTTCTTTTCCTTTTCTGTATGCTTTTCACCTAGACTTGAACAAGTGATGCAGTGAAGATATCATCAATGGCTCCTCCTGAACCAGAAGTGAGCTATAATACTATTTACTATTTAATTTTTATGTCCCAGTTTTCTACTTCACCAAAATGTTAAAAAAAATACATTTGTCAGTGCATAAACAAGCCACAAGTTAGAAGGCACACTAGCTGGCAGAACGTTTAATGTAATTGATTGGAATCACAAGTTAGAACTGATTTTCCCATGTGTTTATTTTTTAAATTCTTATAACTATAACCCAAGCAAATACTGTAAATGAAAGCATAGATCAGCAAGGGCTGTTCAAAAGAGTGGATTGTGAAGCTGAAGTTGACCTAATTTGTTTTCTAAAGCCCCACCATGATCACTCTGTACTGAGCAGTTCTTTTCAGATGCTGCCAAAAATAAAATCAGCATTCTGTAGACACAAGTGACAGCTATTTGTAACTGTCCCAAAGTCACAATATTTCACAGTCTAAAATAGTGTGAGGGCCCCTGCTTCTTATAATCTGACAGCCATTTTCACTCCCTACCAACTGACTGCTGAAACTTTTGAATCAGCTGGCCATCAAACACACTAAATGACAACAAGAGACAGTTCATTGTAAGCACCATCACAGTCAGTTTCAATCTCTCGATAGAGCCTTTCCGAAAAGGAATGCCAACCATTGTATTTCAGTAGCTTTTTTCCCCAATATTCATAACAAAATGTTTGGTTAGTCTTTATTATTAAATAGAGAATTTCTGTAGCCTGTATTAAATATTAGCACAGTTCATTTATATATTGTAATACTAGATATCCAGTAAAGGTAAACAAATTCAAGGTAAAATATAAACTCCTCATCCTTGAAATTAAACAGAAAGCACTAGCCAACTGTTTAACATTAACACATGCATGAATTCAAATTGCCTTAGAGCTTAATAAAACAAATGGATCAATCAATCAATCAATCAACATTTATTTATATAGCACATATTCATACAAAAAAAATGTAGCTCAAAGTGCTTTACAAAATGAATAGAGAAATAGAAGACACAATAAAAGATAAACATAAGTCAACATTAATTAACATAGAATAAGAGTAAGGTCCGATGGCCAGGGTGGACAGAAAAACAAAAAACTCCAAAGGCTGGAGAAAAATAAAATCTGTAGGGGTTCCAGACCAAGAGACCGCCCAGTCCCCTCTGGGCATTCTACCTAACATAAATCAAACAGTCCTCTTTGTATTTAGGGTTTTCATGGAAGGACCTGATGATGATGGTCACGTAGACTTCTGGTTTTCAGTCCATCAATGTTGGTGCATCATGATGCTTTGAGTAGGTGGTGGTGGCGCAGGCCGCCACCACAAAAAAACCGGAAAAAGAAACAGAAGAGAGTAGGGGTCAGTACGGATTTTAGAGCCACCATGAATAGTTATTATGATGAATTGAACATACAGAGTATCAGTATTAAGTTAAAGTGAAGTTATAAAAAGGCCATGTTAAAGTAATGTGTTTTCAGCAGTTTTTTAAAGTGCACCACTGTATTTGCCTGGCGATTTTGGGTGCATAACAGCAGAAGGCCGCCTCACCACTTCTTTTAAGTTTAGCTTTTGGAATTATAAGGAGACACTCATTTGAGGATCTGAGGTTACGATTTGGAATATAACGTGTCAGGCATTCCGATATATAAGATGGGCGAGATTATTTAAGGCTTTATAAACCATAAGCAGTATTTTAAAGTCAATCCTGAATGACATAGGCAACCAGTGTAGTGACATCAAAACTGGAGAAATGTGTTCGGATTTTCTTTTCCCAGTTAGGATTATAGCAGCTGCATTCTGCACTCGTTGCAAATGATTTATGTCTTTTTTGGGTAGTCCTGAGAGGAGTGCGTTACAGTAATCTAGTCTACTGAAAACAAAAGCGTGAATTAATTTCTCAGCATCTTTCAATGATATAAGAGGTCTAACTTTAGCTATGTTTCTTAAGTGAAAAAATGCTGTCCTAGTGGTCTGATGAATATGCGATTTAAAATTCAGATTACAGTCAACGGTTACCCCTAAATTTTTTACTTCCATCTTAACTTTTAATCCTAGTGCATTAAGTTTATTTCTGATAACCTCGCTGAATCCATTATTGCCAATTACCAAAATTTCAGTTTTCTCTTTATTTAGTTTGAGAAAATTACTATTCATTCATTCAGAAATACCAGTAAGACATTGTGTTAGTGTATCGAAAGAGTCTGAGTCATCAGGTGCTATTGATAAGTACAGCTGTGTGTCATCAGCATAGCTGTGGTAGCTCACATTGTAACCTGAGATAATCTGACCTAACGGAAGCATATAGATTGAGAATAACAGCGGACCCAGGATAGAGCCTTGTGGAACACCATATCGGATATCATGTGTCTTTGAGATGTGATTACCACAACTCACAAAGAATTTTCTCCCTGCCAGGTAGGATTCAAACCAATTTAAGACACTGCCAGAGAGGCCCACCCATTGACTAAGGCGATTTCTAAGAATATTATGATCAATGGTGTCAAATGCAGCACTCAGATCTAAGAGGATGAGAACAGATAAATGGCCTCTGTCTGCATTTACCCGCAAGTCATTTACTACTTTAACAAGTGCAGTTTCTGTGCTGTGATTTGTTATAAAACCTGACTGAAATTTATCAAGAATAGCATGTTTATTGAGGTGGTCATTTAACTGCATAATGACTGCCTTCTCTAGAATTTTACTTAAGAAGGGTAGGTTAGAAATGGGTCTAAAATTTTCAAAGGCAGAGGGGTCAAGATTATGTTTCTTAAGAAGGGGTTTAACTACAGCAGTCTTAAGACAGTCTGGAAAGACCCCGTATCTAATGACGAATTTACTATGTCCAGAATATTGTCAATTAGACGCCTGATATTTCTTTGAAAAACCTGGTTGGTATTGGATCAAGGACGCAGGTGGAGGGTTTCAGTTGAGAGATTATACTATGTAATTCAGGTAAATCTATCCTGGTGAAAGCATTTAATTTGTTTATAACGAGAGTACCGGGCTTTGGAGGTTCTGCAGTGTTGGGGAGATATACTATGTTATCTCTAATATCATTAATTTTGATATTTGTGTTAATTTTTGACAGATTTCACAATAGAAATGTTAGTCCCTTTCTATAGTATGTTTTAAATACAAAATCAAGAAATTAATAAAAAAGTAGTAATTTGTTTCATAGCATTATACTTTTCTGTTTTCTATATTTGCTGATTGAATTGCTGCTGTCACCTTTAATTGTCAGGAAACGTGACTACAGCACATATGATGCTATTTAACACTATTTAAATTTCAACTGTACTGCAACTATATTTCTTTCAACAACTGTATTTATTTCCATAGCAGATTTTAAATTTAAAACATATAGGTTGCAAAATATTTTTTATATTACACTTTTTTTCTCTCCCCAGACCTTCGCTATTAACTCTAAATCTGTTCTGGATGAATGACAATTGAAATAGCTGTATTTTTATTCCTATAAGAATTTGTTCCTTTATGAAATATTCACAAGAAAAGAGATTCTAGGCCACTTTTATAGTAGTTAAAATGTGCAAATGCAATTTCAGGATTTTACTTGGCCTGTTGTAGAGTATCAACATAATTATTTTATTAAATAATAAAATATTCATGCATATATGTGTACAATTAGTTTGCACACAAATGTGGGTATAAATTTAATCTAGAAATAAGCAGTATTTTTGAATTCTAATGCTGCTAAACATACATCCCCTTGTTACGTTTTATTGCTTATTTTATTGTACTGTTGACCACCATGTAATCCAAGTAGTTTGTACTATTGTATTTCTGAGGTGGCAATGAAAAATTGGCCATCTAGCTGTGTGAACAGGATTACTTGTGGGTTTTTTTTATATGTTGTATATACCCCATTTTATGACACTCATTGCACATCCAACCTACCAGGATTTCTTCCATTATATTGGGGGAGTTTTATCTTTTTATTGTAAGTAAAGGCTGGGGGACTGTCAAAAAACAGGGCCTGTTAAAGCCCATTGAGGCATTCCTTGCGTGATTTTGGGCTATACAAGAAATAAATTAGATACATAGATAGATAGATAGATAGATAGATAGATAGATAGATAGATACTTTATTAATCCCAAGGGGAAATTCACATACTCCAGCAGCAGCATACTGATAAAATATATATATATATTAAATTAAAGAGTGATAAAAATGCAGGTAAAACAGACAATAACTTTGTATAACGTTAACATTTACCCTCCTCCAGGGTGGAATTGAAGAGTCGCATAGTGTGGAGGAGGAACGATCTCCTCAGTCTGTCAGTGGAGCAGGACAGTGACAGCAGTCTGTCACTGAAGCTGCTCCTCTGTCTGGAGATGATACTGTTCAGTGGATGCAGTGGATTCTCCATGATTGACAGGAGCCTGCTCAGTGCCCGTCGCTCTGCCATGGATGTCAAACTGTCCAGCTTCATGCCTACAATAGAGCCTGCCTTTCTCACCAGTTTGTCTAGGCATCTGGCGTCCTTCTTCTTTATGCTGCCTCCCCAGCACACCACCGCGAAGAAGAGGGCACTTGCCATAAACGTCTGATAGAACATCTGCAGCATCTTTTTGCAGATGTTGAAGGACTCCAGTCTTCTAAGGAAGTATAGTTGGCTCTGTCCTTTATTGCACAGCTTATCAGTATTGGCAGTCCAGTCCAATTTATCATCCAGCTGCACTCCCAGGTATTTATAAGTCTGTACCCTCTGCACACAGTCGCCTCTCATAATCACGGGGTCCAGGAGGGGCCTGGGTCTCCTAAAATCCACCACCAGCTCCTTGGTTTTGCTAGTGTTCAGGTGCAAATTGTTGAAATTGTTGAAAATTGTTGTTGTTATTGTAATCTTTTTGATTTCATTTCAAATTAACATGTACTACCAGTACCAAGGTACTTTCACTTATAACAGGAATTGTGTCATGACATGCATGTAAGGTTGCTTACAGCAATAAAGTTATATAAGGTCTCTTTCATCATTTTAAAGATCATTCAGTAAGGTCATGTGCTTCTTTCTGATTTACTGAATAGACATCCTGTTTTTCCATCAGTCTATTCAGTATTTCTTATCCCTTTCTCCAACTCCAAGTGTACTTGAAGCAGGTGGCCATTTAAACCCCTCCATAGGACTTTCTTCTTTGTGACTTCATATGTTTTAGGCCACTAGTCCACAGCAGAAAATTCAAGGTCTATCTAAATACTCCACAGCCCTAAGCAGTGATATAAACTTAAAAGATCCAAGAGATCAGGGGCCTCATGTATAATGCCGTGCGTAGAACTCGCACTATAACATGGCGTAAGCACAAAAGCCGATATGTGCTTACGCACAGAAAAATCCAGATGCAGGAATCTGTGCGTACTCCATCTTCCACGTTCTTCCGCTACATAAATCCGATCAGCGTGAAAACTAACGCTCGTGCACGCGCATTATGTAACGCCCCAAATCCTCCCAGAATTACGCCTATTTGAATATGCAAATCAATATAAATCGCCCTTAAGCGCAGCCTTCTGTGAAAAGACAATGGGAAAAGCACGGGCAAAATATAAGAATTTCAGCGAATACCAAGTGGAGGCAAAGGAAAAACATACTATTTGTTCAAATAAGCCGTGGTATAATCAACAAAAGGAAGTTGATCGAGTGATATAGCGTGTTGGAGAAACATGAAAGCTCACATCCACAAAATCGCACAGTGCCGGAAATAAAAAAGAAGTCACATATCAAAGTCGCCGTGGAAAGCCGAGTTGTAAGCCCACTGTCTGAGTGTCATATGAAAGCTTATTAGGGTACAGAGAAAAAAGCCACACGGTGGGGAAAAAGCACGAAATGTCCACTTCAATCTCGACATTTCCACTTTAATCACGTAGTTTATTTTGTCATTAAAGTAGAACATCATAAAATTCATCTTAAAATTGTTTAATTAACCAGTTTCTAAAATCACATCGTAATTAAAGTAGCACGTTAAATGCTTTGTTTTGTATTTGATTTTCTATGTGCTCTATGTGTGTGAATCACTACTTGTTTCTTAAACCGGCTCTCTTCCTCCAACTGGACACAGAATCCATTACATTCGTGATATTACAGCTCTCTGAATAACTAAAATACTGAGATGTATATGTGATGTCATTTTCATGATGATAGGAGTTAAAGCATGTTATTAAACATGTTTCACTTCGATGAAATAATTTATTGCAGCAGTACTCAGGGGCGGCTCTAAGCTTGTGGTGGCACTGGGCAGAGGAAGAATCGGTGGCTGGCTCCTTCCCCGCCAATGTCAGTAAAGTATCTTATGCACGGTGGATGGCCACGTATGTTGCAGACACTAGCCGCCTCGTGCTCATGACACAAGCATTTAACTTTTGCCGAAATGTGTCGCTGCGTTTTTAGCTGTGTTGTTATTTTATCTTTCTGTTTTATATTCAATATATATTGGCGTAGCCGTCACTGCAGTCAGTGCTTTTCTTTCCCCAAGTAACCGATCGCCATATAATCAGCTCTGTAATAGAAGTTAAACCATCTGTAAGCTTAGCGCCGATTCTTCAAAACGTTTAAAGAACATTGAAATATCTTCGTAGTACATGTTTAATTATTCTATCCTTAAAGACACTCCCAGTGAAGAATATAGATTATTTAAATGAAGTTAAAGTTTTATCTGTATAATTTAACAAACGTATTTTGCTGCATTTCACCTTAAAAATGATATCGTCATCATATGTAAATACGCGCTTTATAAAGTGGCTCGGGTTGTGCGATATTATGACTGTAGTGCAAGTTTACAGTGGGGTGATTGTACTTATAAGTACAAACAGTTCTAACAAGAAGCACTTGATTGGCTGCATTTAAAGTTCTTGGGATTAAACTGTTTTGAACTGCGAGGTCCGTACAGGAAAGGCTTTGAAACGTTTTGCCGTGGCAGAGACAGCGTGTGCTTAATGCCGTATACCGATAATTCTCTTTCCGATCAGCTGCTGCTGTGATTCACACTCAGATACAGTGATATAAATACTCCGAGTGGTGCAGTGAGAGAAATATGGAAAAAGATGATCCGCTGAGGCAACTCCTAATGGGAGGAGCTGAAAGAAGAAGAAGAAGAAGAAGAAGAAGAAGAAGAAGAAGAAGAAGTGAGAGTAACAACGCTAAAGCAGTTATGGTATTTGGAATACTATGGCTGTTCCCTGGACCATTATATTGTTACGAGTTAATTACAATCAGATGCATTACACTACTAAACAATATGCGGTTAGTTTCTGTGTATTTATAAAGCCACGTCATGAAAATAATGAGTAGTCACACAAGAACAGTAGCACTGCTTTGACGCTGGGTGCCGCCAGTTTGCAAAACCGAGCTGAGAACTTGCGTACGACAAGACATGAGGTACCGTGGAAAAGTGTGTGGCTTTACGCCAAGTGTAGGTTTTATACATCGCGATTTGAACGTGGAAAAGTTCTTACGCAACATTTCTGTGCGTACGCACCGTTTATACATGAGGCCCCAGGTCTGGCCCTTGCCATATTACTATACTTTTCTTATAAATCCTTGACCTTTTAAATAGAAGCCCACCCTTTGGATTTGTTAACATTCTACTTAGGTGGATATAATCATCCAATGAAGCTATATAAATATACTGTAAGTATATGGCACATGTTGATTATCAAGAGTGATCTAGGATTGCATAAACAATGAATATAGAAAGAGTCTACAATTTGTTTGAAAAATACTTTACTAATCTAAATGAACAGAACATAGGATTTCAAGCTGTTCAAGAGTCAAGTCATTTTTGACCCACTTCTTCCATTAAATTGCTTATATCCAGAGCTTAAATGCTTCATTTACTATATACAATAAATGATCCTTTGTGTAATGAAATCAAACCTATATTGTTCATATTTTAAGCATCTACTGTACTATGTTTAAAATTGTTTACCCATAAAACAATATTTGATATTGGCACCATTTATTCAAGACTTACAAAGTTTCTAATGTACAAACTATGTTAATTTGACATTTTATATGAAATTTAAACCTTTTGTTAGTAGTTCAGAATATAACTTGACCTGTCACTATTGCCTATCATTTTCCATTAACTCACAAAAATGAAGCTGGTGTATATAGAAAATGAATTTCCATTTTATTGTTAACTAGCAGAATACCCGCGCTTCGCAGCGGAGAAGTAGTGTTTTAAAGAAGGTACGAAAAAGAAAAGGAAAAATTTCAAAAATAACGTAACATGATTGTTAATGTAATGGTTTTGTCATTGATATGAGTGTTGTTCTCATATCTATCTATATATATATTTCTCTATCTATCTATATATATATATACCCACGCTTGGCAGCGGAGAAGTAGTGTGTTAAAGAAGGAAATAGAAAGAAAAGGAAACATTTTATATTTCATATCTATCTATCTATCTATCTATCTATCTATCTATCTATCTATCTATCTATCTATCTATGTTGTTCTCATATCTATCTATCTATATATATATATATATATCTATCTATCTATATATATATCTCTATCTACCTATATATATATACCTCTATTTATCTATGTATATATATCTCTATCTATCTATCTATCTATCTATATATATATCTCTATCTATCTATATATATATAGCAGAATACCCAGCGCTTCGCAGCGGAGAAGTAGTGTGTTAAAGAAGGTACGAAAAAGAAAAGGAAAAATTTTAAAACTAACGTAACATGGTTGTTAATGTAATTGTTTTGTCATTGATATGAGTGTTGTTCTCATATCTATCTATATATATATTTCTCTATCTATCTATATATATATATACCCGCGCTTGGCAGCGGAGAAGTAGTGTGTTAAAGAAGGAAATAGAAAGAAAAGGAAACATTTTAAAAATAATGTAACATGATTGTCAAAGTAATTGTTTTGTGTATTTGGCAGCGTCACGAAGTTGTTTTCGGTAGCTGCATCAGAAAATGTACTACTGACGCCTGACACGCCTCCTTTTACTGTTTTCTCACAGCTTGGATTGCTGCTGTCATATATACACACACACACACACACATACATACATACATACATACATACATACATATATATATATATATATATATATACATATATATATATACATACATATATATACACATACATATACTTGTGTGTATGTTTGTATGTGTCTATATGTGTGTGTATAGGTTTGGTCACTGAGTACAAGGGAAAAATAATAAATTATAGTCTATAAGTTATTAAACAGTAAAACATTAACGTTTTAAGAAGTACAGGTACATTGAAATTACATTTTCTATGTGAACATTCAAATTTGTGCCTCTGGTAATGTACCTTACCGCATTTAAAGAAAATTAGTTTTGTGTCCTCTGCAGTGTTAAGAGAGAAAGGCTTTGGTTTGTGATAAAAGGAAAAAAGGTGTAAAGAAAGGAAAGTTGCCTTTTTCTTTTATATAGTATAAAAAATACCGCACTTACCAGCGAGAAGTAGTGTGTTAAAGAAGCAATGAAAAGAAAAGGAAACATTTTGAAAATAACGTAACCTGATTGTCAATGTAATTGTTTTGTCACTGTTGTGAGTGTTGAGTGTTGTTGTCATATATATATATATATATATATATATTTACACACACACACATAAACATATATATATATATACATATCTATACATATACACATATATACATACATATATATCTACATATATACACACACATATATACACACACATACATACATACACACACATATATACACAGAAATACATATATATATATACATACATACACACACACATATATAAGCATATATATACATATACATACATATCTACATATATACACACACAGCTATTTCGTATCAGTGCAATACGCTGTTTGTTAAAACGTTGACTCCGCTCTTACGTGCAATAACAAATCAAATCATTCAGTTGTCTTTGCTCATATGTCATTTTAGAGCTGGACGCCTGGCATCTTTTTGGCCACAAGTTCGTTTCTGTTTGGTGTGAGGTTCTGTGTTGTGGAGATTCTCAGGATGGACTGCAGGTGCTCATCAGTGAGGCGACTCCTGTGTGCTGTTTTGTTAGTCTTTATCACTGAGAAGAGCTTCTCACACAGATATGTGCTACCAAACATTGTGGTGAAATGTTCTGGTCCAAATAATTTTTCACAATACACAAACAAAGGTTTGGGGACCGTCCCCATATATTGTCGTCCAGACAATAAAGAATAAATGATTCAAAGTCTTAAATCAAAACAATGAACAGTTTAGTTCCAACAAAATGGCGAATTTATAGGAAAAGGATTATGGGACAGGAAATGGTTGGCATGAAAACAGGAACCGGAATTAACATCATAATGATGAGACGGAAGTGAGGTGCTTTGATGGAGCCGGAAGTGACGTCATCATGGTTGGCCGGAAGTGATGTCATTGCGGCCATTTTGGAAGCCGAAAGTGGAGGAACTTATTTTTCTTCAGATTTTCTGTTGAGCAAAAGAGATTTAGGTAAGTACCACGTGACAACCCTCTATCTCGCGATGTTTCACTCACCTTTAGGCTCTTTGACTGCCTCCTAATCGCACATGTGTGACATGACCCCCCTCAGCCCAGACCCATCGGGTCGGGCGACCTGCACCGAGAGGTCGTGTACCCGAGAGAGAGCATCTGCGTTGGCCTGTAAGGAACCCTTACGATAAATGACACTGAAACGATAAGGCTGAAGATCAAAAACCACCTAGTGATGCGAGGGTTAGACTCCGATGAAGGGACATCCACTGTAAAGCAGCATGATCCGTCACCAGAGTAAACTCACGCCCCAATAGGTAGTACCTTAAAGACGTGACAGCCCACTTAATCGCCAAGGCTTCTCGCCCACCGCAGCATACTTGGTCTCCGGTCCAGCAGTTTCCGCTAAGGTACATAACGGGTGTTCAGCACCATCAACGCACTGGCTCAGCACGGCACCCAATCCTGTGGCGATCGTCGGTCTGGAGGATGAAAGGAACAGAAAAATCAGGAGATCTTAAAACAGGTGCTGACGTAAGGGCCAACTTTAAGTCACTGAATGCTTTATCCACTGCATCATCCCATACCACTTTTAAAGGTGCTCGTTTCCTTGTTAAATTAGATAAGGGCAGCAATTTCTGAGAAATGCGTACAAAGCGGCGATAGTAACCTGCCAATCCCAAAATGCTTGTACCTGCCGCTTATTTATCGGACGGGCCAATTCAAAATGGCATCAATTTTAGAACATTGTGGTTTAACAACCCCTCCCACTAGGTAGCCTAAATATTTGGCTTCCTTCAACCCAAAGAAACATTTCTTTGGATTAATACGAAGACCAGCTGACGCTAGCTTGGAGAGTATTGTTTTAACCTGCCATACATGATCCTTCCACGTGCTGGAATAAATGACAACATCATCTAGGTAGGCAGCACTATATGAATTGTGGGGCCGTAGCAGTGTGTCTACCAGGCGTTGGAAGGTAGCTGGCGCCCGTGCAAGCCAAAAGGAAGGACCTTGTATTGCCAATGTCCACTGGGTGTACTAAAAGCGTTTTTTTCTTTGGCGGAGTCCGCTAAGGGAATTTGCCAATACCCTTTTGTCATGTCAAGAGTAGTTAGGAATTGAGCGTTCCCTAACCGATCAAGTAAATCATCCACTCGAGCATGGGATACGCATCAAATTTAGAGACCTGATTAAGTCGTCGAAAGTCATTACAGAACCTCCATGACCCATCAGGTTTAGAAACTAAGACAATTGGACTAGACCAAGGGCTATAGCTCTCCTCAATAACCCCAGTTCTAGCATTCGTCTAATTTCCAACTCTACTTCCGCTTTCTTTGCCTCCGGGAGCCTATAAGGTCTTTCTCTGACAATCACTCCAGGGTTAGTAATAATGTCGTGAACAATCAACGCAGTACGTCCAGGTATCTCGTCCACAACTTTGGGGACAGACAAGATAGCCGCCTCGAGGTCTTGTCGCTGTTCAAATGTTAATTCAGGGCCAAAATTAAGGTGGGCACATGACATAAAGAGAGAACGAGGCTGACTGGATGAGGGATCAGGCTCCCTGTCCTTCCATGGTTTCAGCAAATTAATATGATACACTCGTTCACTCGGTTGACGATTCGGTTGTTTAACCAAATAATCAACGAGTCCTTTTCTCTTTAATTTCATAAGGGCCTTGCCAATGAGCTAACAATTTTGAATGAGAAGTTGGGACGAGTACCATCACACGATCACCCGGGACAAATTCCCGGATGGTGGTGTTTCGGTTATAATAACGGGACTGCGCTGCTTGTGCTTTTTCCAAATTTTCTTTTAGAATCGGCCTGATTTTCTCTAGTCTATCGCGTAATTGCGATATATTCAAGAATATTTGAAGTAGGGAGGACCTCCTCTTCCCATCCTTCTTTTAGCATGTCCAAAAGTCCTCTGGGTTGTCTTCCATATAATAATTCAAAAGGAGAAAACCAGTAGAGGTCTGAGGACTTCCGATAAGCAAACAAAGCGAGAGGAAGCAACTGATCCCAGTTTCTTCCATCCTCGTTAACTACCTTACGTAACATCTGTTTTAAAGTTTGATTGAAACGTTCCACCAACCCGTCAGTTTGGGGATGATAGACAGACGTTTTCAGATGTTTTATTCGGAGTAATTTGGCTACTTCCCTGAACGTCTCCGAAGTGAAAGGAGTCCCTTGGTCCGTTAAAACCTCTTTGGGGATCCCAACACGGCGAATATCCCTACTAATTCCCGTGCGATGTTCTTCTATTAGCTGAGCGCAACGGAACAGCTTCCGGAAAGCGAGTGGCATAATCTACTAGTACCAAAATATATTTAAAGCCTTTTAACGAGGGTTCTAGTGGTCCTACGAGATCGACTCACTCGCTTCAAAAGGAATATCAATAAGGGGAATAGGAACGAGAGGAGCTCGAGTCCTTCTTGGAATCTGGCGAAGTTGACACTCTGGGCAGGAAGCGCAAAATCGCGGACCTCCTCATTAATTCCCGCCAATAGAATCGGAGTTTTATTCTTTCCAACGTTTTTTCGGAGCCTAAGTGGGCTCCTAGAAGGTGAGCATGTGCTAATTCACACACCTTTCGCCGAAAAGTGCGTGGAATTAACAACAATGATCGCACTTCTCCCTCGTGTTCTGCCACTCTATATAATAATTCATTTTAAGTACAAAGAACGGCATCGGTGGCATGGGATCCAGGGTTGTATAACCCTCAGTGGATACTACTGACATTCTAATAAATTTTAAGGAATCATCGTTCCATTGTTCTCTTTTAAAGAGGACGGGTTAATAGAATTGGGCAGTTAATTCTTGTATTGGGTCCTGTGCGACCTTAAAGGTGGGTTTTCTGTCGCCACGCCTCCACGCTAACTGTACTAGTTCCGCAGAGGTCGATGGGACATCATTCCTTCACATTGGGTACCCGTATGGGTCCGTGCTACTGTGGGACATGGCGTGGAGGCAGTCGGAGCAGTATTCTCCATTACTAAGCCTAAATATTTTTTAGGTACAGTTACGTTAATACCGCTAGTAATTTTATTCCAGTCCCTACCTAGTATAACTGGAAAGGGGGGATCCGGTAATACAGCCATGGCCATGCTCGTTAGGTTATTGTTCACCGATATCACACATCTGGCAGTTTTATAATACCGGACATCCCCATGAATACATTTAAGACTAGTTTTTACCTTAGTCCACTGTTGCGGTAAAGCGAAACGGGCAGCAACAATGGAAATGTTACTCCCGGAATCAAACATTGCTCTTACCTTCCTGCCATTTATGATAACTGCACCTGTATAGGGCAGAGATAAAGGATTAGACACTGTGGCACAATACCTTTCTCCCTTTACTAATGAGCAATCCATAGGCTCGATGTGACAGTTGGGGGACAGATGTCCAATCTCCCCACACTTGAAACAGCGGGGAAGACTAGCACATCTGTCCCATTTACGGACGGCAGGCTCGGGAGTTTGTCGGGTGGGCTCAGGAGCTGCCCCACGTGCCTGTTGGGTTCGGCGCGAGAACCGTTCTGACCGCCCTGATTTACAAGCTGCCCAGTGATGCTCCGTGATTTGTATCAAGGTGTCCATATCTTGGAAATTATGTTTCCGGACTTGCTGGGCGATGTTCTCAGGGAGGGCATGCACAAAAGTCTCGCACGCTAAAAGCTCGGCCACCTTGTGCGAATTATTGATATTGGGCCGTAGCCAGCGACATACTTTTCCCCAGGCTTCAAAGCCCTGGGTTCTTATTGGTCTTTCCGGATCGAATTGCCACTCCCTCCATTCCCTCGCCTGCTGTTCCGGGGATATGCCGTAGCGCTTGAACACCTCCGTTTTTAGAGCGTCATAATCAGCGGCCTGCTCCTCAGTTAGATCATAATAGGCCCTCTGCGCCGTTCCTTCAGGTAGGGAGCCAGTTGGTACGCCCATTCCGACCTCGGCCACGCATTCCGCTTAGCGGTACGCTCAAAAATCAAAAAATACGTTTCAATGTCATCTGTCTCCGTCAATGTAGTTAATGCAATAGGTGGTGACCGAGCGACCTCCGTCCGTATCCCTGCAGCAGCACGAGCGTTGGTTTCCGCTACTTGGGTCCTCGTCTCGCCCATCTGTAGTTTTAAAGTCTGAAGATCGCTCATGATGGTGTTTAGGACGGTGTTCAGGTCCTGTTCCTCTGACATCTTGAAAACAGACAAAAACAATCCTGCCGACTACTCCAATTGTGGTGAAATGTTCTGGTCCAAATAATTTTCCACAATACACAAACAAAGGTTTGGGGACCGTCCCCATATATTGTCGTCCAGACAATAAAGAATAAATGATTCAAAGTCTTAAATCAAAACAATGAACAGTTTAGTTCCAACAAAATGGCGAATTTATAGGGAAAAATGGTTGGCATGAAAACAGGAACCGGAATTAACATCATAATGATGAGACGGAAGTAAGGTGCTTTGATGGAGCCGGAAGTGACGTCATCATGGTTGGCCGGAAGTGATGTCATTGCGGCCATTTTGGAAGCCGAAAGTGGAGGAACTTATTTTTCTTCAGATTTTCTGTTGAGTAAAAGAGATTTAGGTAAGTACCACGTGACAACCCTCTATCTCGCGATGTTTCACTCACCTTTAGGCTCTTTGACTGCCTCCTAATCGCACATGTGTGACAACATGCACAAGGTTCGAGCCGCATGTAGACGGACTTTTTTTGTTCTACAAAGTCACCAAAGCGCCGTGCAAACTCAGTGCGCAATAACTCTAGCTTCGCAATAACTTGCAGCATCAAAAGGTAGACTTGATTAACGTGGTAAGTGTTCGGCAAGGCAGCTGAAGCGCTGCATTATGGGATCTGTAGTTTATTGTGTTACCAGCGCTTCATATACCCGGGCTTTAATAACAATAATACAGTATATAAAATGATCTTGGGTCGGATATAATTACACGCCGGGCGGATGTGGCCCGCCCTTGAGTTTGACACATATGGACTAAATAGAACTTGAAAAGATATATTTTTTCAAATGTGATCGCGCAATTCAGACAGAGTTGACGCCAGCGACTACAGCCTGCATGCCTCAATGAGTCATCCTCCCTCGCTCTTACTTTTTACCGTTCATCTAATGAATACACTGAGTATGGCTTTACCAAAACAATCATTGATGGCTTAATAAAGTATCCATTATTCGAGATGTAGAGCGGGATATATATATATACATATATATATACCCGCGTATCGCAGCGGAGAAGTAGTGTGTTAAAAAAGGTAGAAAAAGAAAAGGGAACATTTTAAAAATAACGTAACATGACTTTCAATATACAGTATTTGTTTTGTGAGTGTTACTGAGTGTTGCTGTCATCAAGGATTTGATTATCATTATTTCTTTCAATCAGGTTCGTATTTGTAGGATGTGTTGTGTTCAAGTTACATTCCGTGTTTGTCAATCGTTGTAAAGATGACAGGTTTCATTCATCGATTCGTTTCTTACTGCATCAATAAACAGCTCGTCTTCTTCTTTATCTGAGACCTGACACACTGCATGCACGGGTTTTTTACACTGTCTTCCTTTAGCGGACATTGACTTTTTCCACCGTGTGCTTTGTTTCCACAGTAGCTGCATTTATGAATATGCTTATCAGACGCTTCATATTTTTTGCTGCCTTTTCAATTGTGTAATTCGGTTTTAGTTCAGCCTCTTTGGAACTGTTGCTTTTATCTGTGCACTGCGTCAGTTCACGTGAGCCACTCGGTGTACTTGCATCAAAGGTTCCCAGCTGTGCTGGTGCCATCTCGTGCTATGTCCATAGCTTTATTTAATGTTACCTTAGTCCTGGCACTTAAAACTTTCTCTCGCAGTTTCGCTGAGTTTGTGCCAAACACCACGCTGACCATCTCATCTTCCTCTGCATAAGCACAGTCCTTAACCCGTGAATATTTAGTGGGAGTTTGCTATTGGATTGCCGCTGACGGACGGCCTTATATGGGCAGGCACTAAATTACAAACGCCAGCAGCAGCCTGTCTATAAACTTAATTTAAAGTGTAGGTTTACATTGTGCTTTGTTTCCGAAGTAGCAGAACTCATCAATATGGTTGTATATGTCACTCGCTCGCTTCTTATTGTTTCGCTGCCTTCTCAATTATATGTTTTCTTCAGCGCTTTTTTGAGGTCTTCCTGATTTTCTATGTGCTGCGTGATTACGTGGGAGGTGTGATGATGTCACACGAAACTCCGCTTCCACGGCGTTGAAGCTCATCTCCATTACAGTAAATGGAGAAAACTGCTTCCAGTTATGACCATTACGCGTAGAATTTCGATATAAAACCTGCCCAACTTTTGTAAGGAAGCTGTAAGGAATGAACCTGCCAAATTTCAGCCTTCCACCCACACGGGAAGTTGGAGAATTAGTGATGAGTCAGTCAGTGAGTCAGTGAGTGAGTGAGTGAGTGCTTTGCCTTTTATTAGTATAGATTCTAGCTTAATACTCAGTAATACTGGTTCCTTTACAAATATATTTTTCCACTTTATTTCAAATGATACCATCCATCCATCGTCTAACCCGCTGAATCCGAATAGGGTCACGGGGGTCTGCTGGAGCCAATCCCAGCCAACACAGGGCACAAGGCAGGAACCAATCCCGGGCAGGGTGCCAACCCACCGCAGGACACACACAAACACACCCACACACCAAGCACACACTAGGGCCAATTTAGAATCGCCAATCCACCTAACCTGCATGTCTTTGGATTGTGGGAGGAAACCGAGCGCCGGAGGAAACCCACGCAGACACGGGGAGAACATGCAAACTCCACGCAGGGAGGACCCAGGAAGCGAACCAGGTCCCCTAACTGCGAGGCAGCCGTGCCACCACTGCGCCACCGTGCCGCCCCAAATGATACCTGTTCTGTTAAATTTTAGAAAAACAGAAATGTTTCTAGATAAATCTGTATACATTTAAAAGGATGTTTTAGTCCAAACAAAATAATATTAGGTATTTTAGTACAGATCTTTAATATTAGGTAAAACTTGCCAGAGCAAATATTCAAGTAATATACTGTAGGTACGGAAGATATTTGACCTTTAATGATTTTCCATACAATCTTTACAGTCATTCTTTCCAACCCGCTATATCCTAACACAGGGTCAACTACAAAGAATAATTAATGGTTTTAGAAGTTATTATCTTTGTTTTCTATTAATATAAAAAGAAGCAGAGCATCTGTAATTTCAATCAAAATACAGTGCAAATTTTTTTTTTATCAGAGCAGAAATTGTGCAGAAGAGATTAGCGTAGACCCTCAAGTAGAATAAAGTAATGTTTTGGTTAAACACCTATTATGGAATTGTAATAATTGTAATTATTATTACTACAACATAAATACAACTGAATCAAACAGACTTTAAATTTCTTTAGGCATATTACCATAAAGACAACCAGCACAGTAATGCAATGCTCCAAGAGAATGGAGTGATAGATAATATCTGTCAATATCAGAATGGAGTGATAGATAATATCTGTCAATATCCAGTTCCTTCCATATCCTTCAGAAATGCTGGTAATACTGCACAACAACTTTTTTGAAACGTCTTGCTTCTTTTTTCTTTTTTGCTGATTGTGACAGGTACTTTGGTTTTACTGCATCATGTAGTAACTCTGAGAAATAGACATTTTTATGTTTACTGACAATAGCATATTTAGTCACGTTTATGTTTTGTATAAGCTATTAAATTCAATAGAATTAAAAGTGTTTTGCTCATGATTTTCTTTTGTATTCAATACCTGGTGAATCACGTTGCAGTGTCCAACAGTAGTAAGCAAGCATGAAAGATTCCAGTTGCCTTGGTATCGTTTCTCCATCGTAACAATGTCCTGGTGAAACCTTTCACTGTGTTCATCACTGACAGTACCGAAATTTGTGAGGAAGAAGTCCAAGTGTGAGTGGAGGAAATGAATCTTGAGTGACATGTTGCACTTCATTGTCTTGTATGCTTTGAGAAGTTGGTCTACCAGCTTAATGTAGTTTGTTGCTTTGTAATTGCCTAGAAAATTGTCAACAACATCTCTGAAGGCTTTCCAGGAATTTTTTTCCGGCCCAACTAACAGATCTTCAAACCACTTGTCACTCATAACATGTCTGATCTAGGGGCCAAAAAAAATGCCCTCTTTGATCTTGGCATCAGTTATTCTTAGGAACATCTGTCTTAAATAAGGAAAACCTTTGCCTTCCTTGTTCAGTGCTTTCACTAAATTCTTCATGAGTCCCAGTTCTATGTGAAGAGGAGGCAAAAAAATCTTTGTTGGGTCGACAAGCGATTCATGTGCCACATTTTTCTGTCCTGGAACTAACTTTTTACAGACTGGACAATCCTGTCGAGAATAGTTCGACTCTTTGGCAGCTTCCAACCTGGCCTGATTCCATGCCTGGACATGCCGAGGCTCCACAAACCGTTGTTGATAAGTCACTTACGGGAGTGAAAATGTTTTGATACAAATATAAGAAAAAATTATAACAAAACTGAAACGGTACATGATGGGTAAATTTTGATGTGATATTCGTGATCAGCACCCCAATGGTGTTCAAGAAGCAAAAACTTTGTTGTGCAGTGTAATTGGGAAACAACTGCAAGCATCTAGGATGGGTTGGAACAAGTTTAAAATTAAGATCAATGTAGCTTCACTGAGGAAGTGACCAGGTAATCAAACCAGCCACAAGAAAACTGTTCATTTGTCTTGGAGGGATAAGACATATAGAGCTGTTCAATGAGAAGGTACTTATTTGAGGGACAAACCAAAGGAGCCCAAAAGTACAATTTAACAATTATACCTTAACTAAGATTTTCTTACATAACCTTCATAATCCAAATTGACTGGATGTTCAACTTGAAAACAAACAAGAAACATCTGAGGAAAACTCAAAAAGAAAGTTTCAAATGGTTCTTTTCAAAGCATGCACTAATTGTTAACCTATTTGATCTATAGAAAATATAATATGCTGGTCAAACAGCTTAATATTATATTAAATACATAGAAATACAAAAATTCCAATTGTAAATTGACAATTTACTTGTCAATGCATACACACTTTTTATTTACTAGAATGGCTATCAAAGTGCTTTTGATGGTATTTCTTAACTTCTTATAAAATTTAGGAGTTTAATAAAACATACATAATTTATGCCCTTTAACAAACACTGATAAATGAAATATGATTATGCAATAAGCTAAAATTAAGTTTAGAATGTTAACCTAAGGAGCATTAAAGTCAGTTTTAAATATACAAATATTTGTAAATTAAAAAATTGTGTAACTATTTAAAATGGTTTAGCTGTGTGAGTTTACAATTTACCACTTTATGTCTGTTGAATGTGACTATACAAAAGGGTAAAAATTAGTAAAGATACAAGGTAAACCTTTTAAATTAATGGAGGAAAAAACATACACTGGTAAACAATTTTAATAACAAAAGTTTGTGAGTGATAGTAGTACCAAAAAATCTAAATGGTTCCACTCATTAACCGTGATAACGTTTAACTAGAAGAGAAGGGGTAAGCAGTGCCTCCTAAAATCCACAACTATTTCCACTATGTTCAGAGTATTCATGTTGAGGTTGATGAAGGTGCACCAACTGGCCAGCCAATCCACTTTTTTCCACTATGGCACCTAATCCCCATTTAGGATCAGGCCAAATAGGGTGGCATGATCAACAAACTTCAGCAGTTTTAAGGATGGGTCAGTGTAGGTGCAGTCATTTGTATAAAGAAAAGGAGAGCAGACTGAACACAGCCTTGAGCAGACCTTGTGCTTGGGGATAGGGGTCCTGACTGATATTTTCCCAGCTTTATTGTTTGATATCTGTTTCATACTAAGTTAGAGACCCAGAGACACAATGGATAGTTCAATTTTACATAAGAATAAGGTTCAAGTGAACAACAAAGACAAGGATGTACCAGGATCAGGATGATGTAATACACCAAATGTATGATTAAGAGATCAGCAGATGTCCTGTAAACCATAAAACCGGACAATTGTCACATACATGGACATTTCAAGGGTATTATTTAAACTATGAGATGTTGAAGAACAAGGACATAATGGAGAAAGGCTTTTATTTAGACTAGGTGTATTCTATGCTAAACATATCTTGTCTTTTAACCAATCAGGGTATGACAAGTGAACATTAATCAGAACTGTTATGTAAATTCAGTTATATTTAAGTGTGATGGATGCTCCTTCTTCAGCATGGTGCTATGAAAGAAGAAATGACGCAATGAACAACTTTCCTCTTGCCTGCTTTTTGACCGAAATAGGTGTTATCAATTTGTCCTGCAAGAGACTGTTTATTTCTTTAATTAAGATGTTTGATTTATTCCTCAATCCTCAACTGATCTGTTGGCATGATAAATAAACTGTGGTGGCTCAAGAAGAGAATTTGTGACAGATTTGAGATGATGGGGAATCAGATGTTTAAACATTTTAATTATTACAGAGGTCAGCACCACTGCCCTATAATCATTTAAACAAGAAAAGAAAAAGGAAAAATTGTGGATTCTTTGAAACAGGCAAGAACTTTTCAGTGAGCCAAAAACATGTGATCCTTAATCTCAAACCCTTTATCAACCCATCGGTCATTGAGAATTACCATATTTTTGGGCAAGACTCTAGAATGCATAGTCCAGAAAGGTCTTTCCTCTTAGTTAACAATCTATTAGACCCTGCAATCTAGATTCTGCAAGGATAATTCTACAGAGACCACAACACGTGCAGTCACAAATATTTTTACATCTACTCATGCTCTTTCTCTCTCTCCTCTGTTCTTGTTCTTCTTGACCTTTCAACAGCTTTCAATAGCTGACAAAACATTAAATTTTGAGTCTGCTTCTCTTTTTTCTCTACATTCACTCCTTAGGCAATGTTATTTCTTCTCATTGCTTATCTTACCACATCTATGTTGATGATGCACATACCTTGTTCTCATTTCCTTCTTACAACTCATAGGTTTTAGCCCAGATCTTTAGCTGTCTCTCTGACATATTAACTTGGTGAATGCTCATGATCTTAAACTTTACATTTCAAAGTCAGATATCCTGTACTTGTGTTCTAATTCTCCTTCCTCAAATTTGTCTCTAAGCATTGCTCTTGAAGACGTCACCCATTCTCCATGTTCAGGAATTTTGGTATGTCTCTGGTCCCCTTGCTTTCATTCATTGAATATATTTATTCAATAACCCAATCATGTAATTTCTTTCTTCACAATATTCAGAGGATATGACCCTTCCTCACTAATTATTCCATGCAAGCCCTTCTTCAGGCACTGGTTCTTTCTTGGCTGGACGATTGCAAATTCTTCCTGACAAGGCTTCTATCAACTGATATCAGACCTCTCAAGTTCCTCCAGAAGGCAGTTGCTCAACTGGTGTTCTCTGTTCCTCATCGTAACCTTACTCCTATGCTTTGTCCTCTTCAGTGACTTCTTGTTTCCGCAAGGATCTAGTTCAAAATCCTTGTCTTCATCTACAGTTCTCTGAATTTTCACTATCTCCAGTCTTTGGTCTCTCTTCTGCCTCTGCCTGTCTGCTGATCATCCTTCCTTTTGCGAGACATGCCAAGACTGGGCATTGCATCTTCAGTCTTGCTTCAAATCTGTGAAATGACCTCTCTTTATCACTTGAACTGCACCCAATTTACTCACATTTACACATCCTTTGACAACATGCCTTTTCATTAAATATTCTGGAACTGCTTAGTTTCTCTTCTACATGATAGCTGTTGTTGTACTCATAAAGAGTTTAGGATATTCATTTTTGTCTTAGCCTAGTTGCAAGTTTAATTAAGTAGTGGTAGAAGTAGTACAACTCCCTCTTCCTTGTTTTTGTATCTTGTTCTCTGTTGCTTTTGATACTTGCACCTTTTAATCATTCTTGTATTTAATATAATTTGTTTGTAAGTCAACCTGGGTACAGGTGACTGGTAAATTATTATTAATAATAATAATAATAATAATAATAATAATTGAGAGATAAGTCAGATGGTTCAGTGTCCTGAGTATTGGAGAGGTGCTTGTCAAATTAGCAACAGAAACTTTTCAGCTGACTAGGTACTAAGGGATTGGTATATGGAAGTGAGGACTGGTGTTTGTAACCAGAGTTGGACAAAGAGGGCATTGCCCATTCTGATAAGCTATAGTGGCACATCAGGCCTGTTAAGGCAGCAGATTTAGTAGAAAACCAGCTGTTCCTTCCCTCATGTACACTCCAGACTAATGTCCAGCTGGTACCAGGATCTGCCTGGACTTCATCTGATAACAAAGGCGTAAATCAGAGTTGAACTGACATCTTTCCAGAGGCCTCTTGGCAAATGTCTTGAGTCAGAAGACATAACATGGACTCAAGCAAGAACAAAGAGTTATAATTCAAGGAATTACAACTGAGATAGACAGAATAACTTGTGTATACTAAGACCCTGATTTTGTAACTGAAAGTGACTTTACTCCAATCAAGAGAGGTTAAAATACCTTCTTAAAAAATAACTACATCTATTCCTGGTACATAGTCTCACTGAACTCCCTGGAGACTGTATTGGGACCTTCTCTATGGGGCAGTGTGCCTAAGGGGAAAATTGTGCTCTTACTCTGCAAAATGACCTTTTGAAACCTCTCCCTGAAGCAAAAAGCTGATGAGCTGTTCTCTCATTGGGGAGCTGAGAGCTGACAACCTCTTTGTCTTTGTGGATCTGAAACTGACAATCTCTCTGTCAAGCCAACCTATGGGCCAATGGGATGAAAAAGCTGAGAAACAGCCATTACTTTAAGAACAGAACTTCAGCATCTAAATTCTTTTGCCAGAAAGAGTAATGCACTTAATGAACTTGCAGATGACTCAGCAAAAGGCTTAACCAAGGAAAGCAATGTACACCACAGACATAGGATTACACAGCAAAGAAAAAGAGAGCACTTCATTACATTCTGATACTTGAAAAATAAATATAGAGTTAGATAAATGTCAATAAAAGTTAAGTAGTGTGAAAAATGATGGCACTATTGCTCCCTTGAACCCTCAGACAATACGTCAGACACCAGAGAAAAGTCAAAAAGTTGAATTTATTATAATAATAAAGTGCACAATGCACCTTCCTCTCCACAATATTCATATAATAATAAACAATAACCAATCACAATACAATCCTCCACTCCCAGATGCATTACCACCCTGCCACCCAGCTCAGCTCATTTGTCTGGGATTTCCCAGAGTCCTTTATAATCCTTGACCCAGACGTCTTTCGCTCCTCTCAGTCCATGTGATTGGTAATACTTCCAGGTCAGATAAAAACTCTTCTTTTTCATCCCGGAAGTACGTCATTTCCTCTGTCCCTGTGACCAGGGACTTCCGGGGTATAGGGCAAATACAAGTTTCTGAGCCTCCCGGGAGTTTCCCCTTGTGACCCCCAAGGTATCTAGCAGGGTTGTGAAGGAAAACTAAAATATCCATGCTGCCGGAAGGACTCCATCTAGCGGCGTGGGGGTTATTGGCTGGGATAAACAGCCAACCATAGTTCACAGCAGGCATAATAAAATATGCATCTATGATATATCATTAATTTAAAAAGAACAAATTGATATTAGTGGGCTCCTTTCAAAAATACATTAGGGGTGCGCAATTAAAACTGTCCTGAAAACTCGGGTCGAAAATACTTAAAGGTTGAGAAACGCTGACCTAGTCTATCCTAGATCAGGCTGCTTCAATGAGTTTGCATGCACTTTGTGTGTGGAACTTGCAGACTTGGGTGTGACTTCTGATCCTAAAATGATGTGGGAGACCTTACGTGACAAGACCCTGAAGTTTGCTGAAGGTTGTGTTGGTTCTGCCAGTTTTCACAAAAGGAGGTATTTCATCTCACAGGACACCCTGGATATTATTGAGAGGAGTCACAGTACAGGGCTTGACCCAACTCCATCTGTACTGGGAACTGAGAAGGATGGCTGCAAGAGCTTTAAGGACAGATAAGGAGGAATTTGTTAGAGTAATCTGTGACCAATTTACACACCATTTATGGTGTAGTGAACCACATACTGCTTACAGAGGAATTGAAGCATTATGCACATCCAAATCTGATTCTCGGAGAGTCACAGTCAGGGCAGGTGATGGAACAGTCCTTACAGGTAACACTGCAGTTGTGACTCAATGTGGCTGGGTCATGAGGTTGCAGGAAAGAGGTGTGTGGTGTTCCTGATATCTGTGCAAAAAAAAACGAAGGTCCAAGTATTTAGAGTCCTGGGGCCTCATGTACTGTATAAACGGTGCGTACGCACAGAAATGTTGCGTAAGAACTTTTCCAAGTTCAAATCGCGATGTATAAAACCTACACTTGGCGTAAAGCCACGCACTTTTCCACGGTACCTCATGCCTTGTCGTACGCAAGTTCTCCACTCGGTTTTGCAGACTGGCGACACCCAGCGTCAAAGCAGTGCTACAGTTCCTGTGTGGTTACACCACTTGGACTATTTATATCACTGTATCTGAGTGTGAATCACAGCAGCAGCTGATCGGAAAGAGAATTATCGGTATACAGTTTCATGGACACGCTGTCTCAGCCACTGCAAAACGTTTTAAAGACTTTCCTGTATGGACCTCACGGTTCAGAAACAGTTTCATCCCAAGGACTTTAAATGCACTCAATCAATTGAACCTTGTAGAACTGTTTGTACTTATAAGTACACTCACCCCACTGTAAACTTGCACTATAGTTATAATATCGCACAATCTGAGCCACTTTATAAAGCGCGTATTTACATATGATTACGATATCATTTTTAAGGTGAAATGCAGCAAAATATGTTTATTAAATTATACAGATAAAACTTTAACTTCATTTAAATAATCTATATTCTTCACTGGGAGTGTCGTGAAGGATAGAATAATTAAACATGTACTACGAAGATATTTCAATGTTCCTTAAACGTTTTGAAGAATCGGCGCTAAGCTTACAGATGGCTTAACTTCTATTACAGAGCTGATTGTGTGGCGATCGGTTACTTGGGGAAAGAAAAGCACTGACTACAGTGACGGCTACGCAACAAAGCTAAAAACGCAGCGACAAATTTCGGCAAAAGTTAAATGCTTGTGTCATGAGCACAAGGCGGTTATGCAGTGTCTGCAATGGACGTGGCCATCCACCATACATAAGCTACCATACTGACATTGGCGGGTGAAGGAGCCACCGATTCTTCCTCTGCCCAGTGCCACCACAAGCCTAGAGCCGCCCCTGAGTACTGCTGCAATAAATTATTTCATCGAAGTGAAACACATGTTTAATAACGTGCTTTAACTCCTATCATCATGAAAATTATATCATGTATACATCTCAGCATTTTAGTTACTCAGAGCTGTAATATCACGAATGTAATGGATTCTGTGTCCATTCGGAGGAAGAGAGCCGGTTTAAGAAGCAAGTAGTGAATCACACACATAGGCACATAGAAGATCAAATACAAAACAAAGCATTTAATGTGCTACTTAAATTACGATGTGATTTGAGAAACTGGTTAATTAAACGATTTTAAGATGAAGTTTATGATATTCTACTTTAATCACAAAATAAATTACGTGATTAAAGTGGAAATGTCGAGATTGAAGTTGACATTTCTTGCTTTTTCCCCACTTTGTGCCTTTTTTTTCTCTGTACCCTAATAAGCTTTCATATGACACTCAGACAGTGGGCTACAACTCGGCTTTTCACTGCGACTTTGATATGTGACTTCTTTTTTATTTCCGGCACTGTGCGATTTTGTGAACGTGAGCTTTCAAGTTTCTCCAACACGCTATGTCACTCGATCAACTTCCTTTTGTTGATTATACCACAGTTTATTTGAACAAATAGTATGTTTTTCCTTTGCCTCCACTAGGTATTCACTGAAATTCTTATATTTTCCTCTGTGCTTTTCCCATTGTCTTTTCACAGAAGGCTGAGCTTAAGGGCGATTTATATTGATTTGCATATTCAAAGAGGCATAATTCTGGGAGGAGTTGGGGCGTTACATAAAGCGTGTGCACGAGCGTTACTTTTCATGCTGATCGGGATTTATGTAGTGGAAGAATGTGGAAGTTGGAGTACGTACAGATTCCTGCATCTGGATTTTTCTGTGCGTAAGCACATTTCGGCTTTTGTGCTTACGCCATGTTATAGTGCGAGTTCTACGTATGGCGTTATACATGAGGTCCCTGGTGTTTCCTGCTTAGCTATATGGCTGCAAGACAAGAACACAATCCAGTGACCTGAGATGAATACTGGAATCCTTCTGTACTGTGTCTCTTCAAAGAATCCTTGGGTACTGCTGGTTTGACTTGAGTCCCGAATGTGGCACATTACCTGCATTATGAGGGAGTGTCAGTTATGGCACTACAGCCATGTGGCGCAATTTCCCAAGTGTGATCTGGCTTACAGGGTCCTCATTTTTGCTGGACCAGCCCAAGGGGGCGCCCATGTAACTCCTGGTTGCACCAGACAGACAGTAATTTCTGGAGGATGGGACTGGACCTTGTGTCTACCTTGGTGGTTGCAAAACCAGGATCCCAAGCTGTCATGTTGTGTGGTGGGTGCAGCAACATGCTATATGTACCAGTGCATGCTCCCCAACCTGACCTGACCTGACCAAGTCTGTCTCTGTCCTGTCTCATATATCAATATATCCAGTTATCATTATTTCTTTAATCCTTGTGTTTATAAATAACATGTTATTCTGTATCTTAAAATGAGTGTGCTTCAGTTACCGTCATATACGTTTAAAGGCTTAAAGTTAAGGTAAATGAAATAGGAGCCTTGCCAAATTATTAAATCAATTACCAGCATTTCCGAAGGATATGGAAGTAACTGGATATTGACAGCTATTATCTATCACTTCGTTCTCTTGGAGCATTGCATTACTGTGCTGGTTGTCTTTATGGTAATATGCTTAAAGAAATTTAAAGTCTATTTGATTCAGTTGTATTTATGTTGTAGTAATAATAATTACAATTATTACAATTCCATAATAGGTGTTTAACCAAAACATCATTTTAGTCTACTTGAGGGTCTACACTAATCTGTTCTGTACAATTTCTGCCCTGATAAAAAAATTTGCACTATATTTTGATTGAAATTATAGATGCTCTGCTTCTTTTTATATTAATAGAAAACAAAGATAATAACTTCTAAAACCATTAATTATTCTTTGTAGTTGACCCTGTGTTAGGATATAGTGGGTTGGAGAGAATGACTGTAAAGATTTTGTCATGATTTTTTCTTATATTTGTATCCAAACATTTTTCCTCCCGTAAGTGACTTATCAACAACGGTTTGTGGAGCCTGGGCATGTCCAGGCATGGAATCAGGCCAGGTTGGAAGCTACCAAAGAGTCGCACTATTCTCGACAGAATTGGCCACTCTGTAAAAAGTTAGTTCCAGGACAGAAAAATGTGGCACATGACTTGCTTGTCGACCCAGCAAAAATATTTGTGCCTCCTCTTCACATAAAACTGGGACTCATGAAGAATTTCGTGAAAGCACTGAACAAGAAAGGCAAAGGTTTTCGTTTTTAAAGACAGATGTTCCCAAGAATAACTGATGCCAAGATCAAAGAAGGTATTTTTGTTGGCCCCCAGATCAGACATGTCATGAGTGACAAGCAGTTTGAAGATGTTAGTTGGGCCGGAAGAAATTGCCTGGAATGCCTTCAGAGACATTGTTGAAAATTTTCTGGGCAATTACAGAGCCCCAAACTACATTCAGCTGGTAGACAAACTTCTCAAAGCATACAAGACAATGAAGTGCAACATGTCACTCAAGATTCATTTCCTCCACTCACACTTGGGACTTCTTCCCCACAAATCTTGGTGTTGTCAGTGACAAACACAGTGAATGGTTTCACCAGGACATTGCTACGATGGAGAAACGATACCAAGGCAACTGGAATCTGTCAATGCTTGCTTACTACTGTTGGACACTGCAACGTGATGCACCAGATATTGAATACAAAAGAAAATCATGAGCAAAACACTTTTAATTCTGTTGAATTTAATATCTTATACAAAACATAAACGTGACTAAATATGTTATTGTCAGTAAACATACAAATGTCTATTTCTCAGAGTTACTATGTGATGCAGTAAAACCAAAATTTTATTTGTACATATCCAGTAAAGTACCTGTCACAATCAGCAAAAAAGAAAAAAGAAGCAAGACGTTTCAAAAAAGTTGTTGTGCAGTGTTACCAGCATTTCCAAAGGATATGGAAGGAACTGGATATTGACAGATATTATCTATCACTCCATTATCTTGGAGCATTGCATTACTGTGCTGGTTGTCTTTATGGTAATATGCCTAAAGAAATTTAAAGTCTGTTTGATTCAGTTGTATTTATGTTGTAGTAATAATAATTACAATTATTACAATTCCATAATAGGTGTTTAACCAAAACATCACTTTATTCTACTTGAGGGTCTACGCTAATCTCTTATGTACAATTTCTCTCTGATAAAAAAAATTTGCACTATATTTTGATTGAAATTACAGATGCTCTGCTTCTTTTTATATTACTAGAAAACAAAGGTAATACATTCTAAAACCATTAATTATTCTTTGTAGTTGACCCTGTGTTAGGATATAGCAGGTTGGAGAGAATGGCTGTAAAGATTGTATGGAAAATAATTAAAGGTCAAATATCTTCCGTACCTACAGTATATTACTTGAATATTTGCTCTGGCAAGTTTTACAATGTGTGGCTTGTGAGTTGCAGTGGTATATTTTACCTCCAAATATTAAAGATCTATACTAAAATACCTAATATTATTTTGTTTGGGCTAAAACATCATTTTAAATTTATACAGATTTATTTAGGAACATTTTTGTATTTCTAAAATTTAACAGAACCGGTATCATGTGAAATAAAGTGAAAAAATATATTTGTAAAGGAACCAGTATTTCTTAGTATTATGCCAGAATTTACAATAAAAGGTACATTCTTTTTCTTTATACACCCACACTTTATTTTTGTGAGATAATGGAAAATAATAGGCAATAGTGATAGGTCAAGTTATGTTCTGAACTACTAACAACAGGTAATATATTTTAACATTTAATTCTGTTGAATTTAATAGTTTATGCGAAACATAAACGTGACCAAATACATTATTGTCAGTAAACATATAAATGTCTATTTCTCAGAGTTCATGCTGTACGTGAAGCAGTAAAACCAAAGCTATATTTGTGCATAACCAGTAGGTACCTGTCACAATCAGCAAGCAAAACAGAAGAACACCGCCACAAGGTTAATATTACTGGCGTGGCAGCAGCCCTTTAATGTTGCCCGCAGGTAGTGTTATTAAACTTAATGGAAGCATGTTACAGCAGTTATCAATTACTGTAACAAGAAACAATATAACATAATTAACAAAACACATAATGGATAACTTAAATTAATGAAAGAAACAAGAAGGGCATAATCAGCCATTAGAAAACAGTTAAACAGAACTGTTTAAACAAAAAAATTAAAAATCACAATACAAAAAGGGGTAAGAAACAAAATTTAAAGGCAAGACCCAACCATAACACCCTATGTTTCTCCAGACAGCTTGTTTCTCTTTCTGGAGAACAGTTGTTGGTCCATGCAGTCTGTATTATCTTTCAGGCAGCTATTAGAAAAACATTTTTCAATTTCGGCCCTGACCACAGAAGATCCCTAATTTAGATTCTGAAATTGTTGGTCAAAAACACACCCTGTCTTTCTGGGCATTTCTATGCCTGTGCCAGCACTGTTTTATGGCTTCACTGTTTAAAATAAGATGTCTCTATTTATAGGAATTCCTTGTATTAGATCCTTCTTTTTCCAGAATATTGATTCTGCATTGCCACTTGAAAAAAACAATCAGTACAGTAGACTAAAAAGTTAAAAAGAAAGTTTAATTCCATTTCAGTTTTTCAGTTCAGTCATTATATGAGCAAGCCAACCTTACAGCATACAGTCACACCCGATAGTGCAGCTAATTTTGCTTCACATGTTATGTTCTCCTCCCTTTAATTAACCTGTTTTTTTATTTAAATACATACCATTTTATGTACATTTCACTGTTCTGCAACATCTTGTTTTAGTTTTGGCTGATTCACAGTTGCATTTGTCAGGACATTTTAGTATTCTGAAGGATCTTGCCATATTTTGGTGGAGTTTGAAATTTTTTGTATTTTTTTTTTTTTGATTATTCGTTAGTTTAGTTTGCTTTCATTTTGTCATCTAATGACTTCTTTTGTTTTTGACCATAATTTTGTCAAGAAAATATGTATGTAACCTTTACCACCCTAAGAATGGCAATGTTTTTGTTTATTAAACAATCATAATTAGCTAAATGCATCAATATTTTAAAAATTAATTTTTTTAATGGCATTTTATCAAAGTTACAGCCATCTACTCATTATTTCATCATTTGCAGTTGGACCCACATAAAACTATTAAATATACTCATTCTCTTCCCCTCATGGTTCCACCATTTGCATGTAGTTTCTCCAGTATCATTTAATACAATTTTGAGTTGAAGAATAAAATCACAATTTGCTTTTGTTCTTTTGGAAATATAGAAGCCATTACTTCAAATACTGAATACTTGAAATTAATACAGTGGGATAGGAGGATAAAGGAACTCTTGTTACTAATGTAAATGTGAAGTTTTGGTGCAGCGCAATTTAAGCTGAAGTTTGGGGATGATTTAGAAAAAGCAGGAGAATACTGTATATGTATACAGTATACAGTAATCCCTCGCTATCTCGCGCTTCGACTTTTGCAGCTTCGCTCCATCGTGGATTTTAAATGTAAGCATATCTAAATATATATCACGAATTTTTGCTGGTTCGCAGATTTCTGCAGACAATGCGTCTTTTAATTTATGGTACATGCTTCCTCAGTTTGTTTGCCCAGTTGATTTCATACAAGGGACGCTATTGGCAGATGGCTGAGAAGCTACCCAATCAGAGCACGTATTACATATTAAATAAAACTCCTCAATGATATACGATATGCTTCCCGCGTGCTGCTTCGCACACTTAAAAGCTCTAACAGCATGTATTGATTTTTCATTGTTTGCTTTTCTCTGTGTCTCACTCTCTCTGAGAAATACAGGCAGATACTTATCCATCATGCAATACCATCAGGGAGACATATGATTGGCCCCATTATCTGCTCCTGACGGAGGGGCTGTTTGCACAGTGGCTGTTTGCTTAGAAGATACGGACGCGCCTGTAAAAAAAATGCTGAAAGGCTACCTTCACATTGATCCCTTCATTGCGCCGCTTTATCGCGGTGCTTGCATACTTAAAAGCGCACCAGCCCTATTGATTTTTGATTGTTTACTTTACTCTCTCTCTGACATTCCTGAAGGCGCACTTTGAAGAGAAGATATGTTTGCATTCTTTTAATTGTGAGAAAGAACTGTCATCTCTGTCTTGTCAAGGAGCACAGTTTAAACTTTTGACTAAAGGGTGTTACTTCATGTCTAGAGGGCTCTAATAATGTTAAAAAACGTATTTAGAAGGTTGTATAAACAGGTTTTCAATGCTCTAACTGCGAAAATATTAGATTTATAAATAAAGAATCCTACTTCTTGGAAATCCATTTATCTGGCTGGAGCAGATCAACCGCTATAAACGAGGGTTTACTGTATAACTGTGCGGAGAATATTTATAAACAGTGTGGGAGAGTTTCTAAGAGCTTAAAATATATAAAAATAACCATACAAACATATGGTCTCTACTTCGCGGATTTTCACCTATCGTGGGGGGTTCTGGAACGCAACCCCTGTGATCGAGGAGGGATTACTGTATATGTTATGACTAGCATGCATGTACAAAAGTATTTTCTGGTGCTCCAAAACATGTTGCTGAGCATCCTGAACTTAACCAGCAATAGTGAGCTCAAAAAATCTAGAAAAATCCAAAGGACTTAAGTATCACGCATCTGATTCTACCCAGAAGGTTATTGCTTACAGGAATACTCCACACAAAAATGCTTTTTTGAACAACAGGAAACAATATAAAGACATCAATGAACAAAACTCATGTTATATATGTGGCATAATCCACATGTCAAGTCATCCAGTCATATGCTGGATGCAAAATGTATGTATTTTTTGCTAAAATACTGTTGAATAAAATAAGTGTTCTGGAAAAATTACAGAAGTACATGAACAGGAAATGCATTCACATGAAGTCAAGTTTTTAAATTGGCCAGCATTGGTCTCCATTTATGCCCATTCTTTGTTATTTCCATTCTTCGGAGGGTTGCAATAGGGGAGCCATTTTTGGTTCCCAGTAAATCCTTCCACATTATGGTTCCAGAAAGAACTGAATTATTTAGATCTGTAATAGGCTCCATACAGTAAATTACCATCACTAGTTGATAACAGATTTGTGAAATACCGATCAGTTCTTGATTTTAGAATTACTCTTGTACAATTGTTATACAGGCCCTGTTACACTGGCCAAGTCCAGGTTTTCTTAATCTTTTAGTGTCCTGCTAGATAGCCTACTATACATTAAAGATTTCTATTTTTTTCCATGTATTACAGATGTTTTTCAAAGCACAAAGATCAATCTTCATTTGCAAAGAACCCTTCCCAGAACAAAATATTGCTTGGTCAACAAAGGTTCAGCAAGGAACCACACAACCCAGTAAAGAAACATAAATTGCCAATAAAGAAAAATTATTTTTAAGAGTGCCCATAAAAAAAAAAAAAATTTCTCTGCCATCATTACAAACAACGTGCTGTAAGAAACATACTGCACCCAAATGGAACTTTAACTTATGCTTTGGAACACACATGGCAAAGAGTACAAACTTAACAAGGACAGCATCACATATGGGGAGCCATGACTTACTTAGACTTAGACTTAGTTCCTCCCACGCCTGGTGGCGCATTGGGCGCCAAGAGATCGCCAATGAATTCGGTCAGCTACAGCGGCTTCGGCTTCGTCCCGTAATATGTCTATAGTGCGCAGGTCTTCATTGGAAGAACATTGCCATGTTTTTTTTGGACGGCCACGCTTCGTGTACCACGGGCTGGCATCCAGCTCATAGCGATCTTTGGAAGGCAATGTATCAGTTGCCGGAGGATGTGGCCAGCAAATTGAAAGCGCTGTTCCGCTACAGTGCTCGCTAGAGGTTAGGTAGATATTCGTTGATGGATTTCGTCATTACTGACGTGGTCCTGGTAGGGGACCTTCACTATTCGCCGTAGGCAGCATTGCTGAAAGATGTTCAGGCATCTCGTAATCACTGCAGATGACTTCCAAGTTTTGCCTGTATATATCACCGGTGGGATGAAAATCGTATTTAGCAGTCGTATCTTCATTGGCAGTGTAATGGTGTTGGATCACCATATTGGTCCCAGTTGTCGCATTACTGATGATGCTTTCCCGTCGATGTCTGTCCCCCACGTTAGGTGCCATGGTGCTGCCGAGCTAGGTGAAGCGGTCGACTTCCTTAAGCTGTTGTTGGCCGATGGAGACCGGGATGTTTGCACGGGCGTGGCCGATGCACATGACCTTGCTCTTGACCTCACTAATTCAGAGCCCAATTTTTGCCGCCTCACGTAATTGAAGTTCAGTGAGATTGTGGAGGGATTGTTGGGTAGGGCCAAGTACAGCGATATCATCTGCAAATTCCAGATCTGCTATTCGTCTCCCATCACGGCTCTGAAGGCCATGGTCGGCGTGTGCAAGAGCGTGGCGCATGACGAAGTCAAGTACTCACGGAGTAGATGGTCAACAGCTTGGTGTAGGCGTCGGAGCAGGATGGAGCACAGCACTTTGCCTGGGACGGCGAGGAGGGTAATTCCACGCCAGTTGTTGCAGTATTCGAGATTCCCTTTCTTTGAAATTTTTACGATGACCCCTTTACTCCAGTCTTCTGGGAAGGACGCTGTTTCCCAGCACCTGTTAAGGAGAGATGTAAAACGGTCTATAAGTGTTTGTCCTGCGTGTTTTAACATTTTGGGAGCGATTTCGTCCATGCCAGGTGCGCAACCAGTCTTAAGGGCTGCAATCGCCAACTTGGTTTCGGCTGGCGTGATCGGTCCAACTTCAACTGGAAGGTCGTTTGCCGGTTTTAAGAGATCGTCTGTGAATGTTAATGTGGATTCTGGAGCTCAGCAAAGTGCTCGACCCATCATTTTTCTTGTGCTTTGGTGGTTAGCAACAGGTAACACGTCCTTTGCTTTGATTGGTTCACCTCTCCTGCTGGGCGTGCCACTCAGCTCTCGGACGATCCTGTATAGTGTTTTAGTGTCGTCCCTGTCCGTGGCTTCTTGCGCCTCATGTCCTTTCTTTTCGATCCAATCGCGCTAATCTTGGCGGCAGCTTCGTTTGACTATTCCATCTGCAGTTTGGTAGCGCTCCTCTGAGACCTCATGCATAACGGCGTGCGTAGAATTTGCACTATAACATGACGTAAGCACAAAAACCGAAATGTACTTATGCACAGAAAAATCAAGATGCAGTAATCTGTGCGTACTCCAACTTCCACATTCTTCCGCTCCATAAATCCCGGTCAGCGTGAAAAGTAACGCTCGTGCATGCGTCTTCTGTCCCACCCCCAACTCCTCCCAGAATTATGCCTCTATGAATATGCAAATCAATATAAATCGCCCTTAAGCTCAGCCTTCTGTGAAAAGACAATGGAAAAAGCAAGAGGGAAAATGAAAGAATTTCAGCGAATACCAAGTGGAGGCAAAGAAAAATGTACTATTTGTTGGTTTACACAGTGGTATAAGCAACAAAAGGAAGCTGATCGCCTGACATAGTTGCACAGTGCCCAAAATAAAAAATTTGTCACATATCAAAGTCGCTGTGAAAAGGCGAGCTGTAGCCCACCGTCTGAGTGTCATATGAAACCTTATTAGGGTACAGAGAAAAAAAAAGGCACACAGTAGGAAAAAAGGACGAAATTTCAACTTCAATCTTGAAATTTCCACTTTAATTACGTAGTTTATTTTGTCATTAAAGTAGAACATCATCTAAAATAATATAAAACTTCATCTTAAAATCATTTAATTAACCAGTTTCTCAAATCACATCGTAATTAAAGTAGCACGTTAAATGCTTTATTTTTTATTTGATCTTTTGCTCTATGTGTGTGAATCACTACGTGCTTCCACTTTCTCTTTCTCCAACAGGACACAGAATCCATTACATTCGTTATATTACAGCTCTCTGAATAATTAAAATACTGAGATGTATACAGTACATGATAACTTTTTCATGATGATAGGATTTAAAGCATGTTATTAAACAGGGGAATACGGTGCGTGATTGTGCGCGACCTTCAATAAAATTACTGTAGCAGTACTGTCTCTTTCAAATGTACTACTCTCCAATTCCTGTCCTTACTTTTCTTTCTCCAAATACCCAATCGCCACACAATCAGCTCTGTAATAGACGTTAAATCATCTGTAAGCTTACAACCATGATTCTTGAAAACTTTTACGGAACATTGAAATATCTTTGTAGTACAACTTTAATTATTCTATCCATCTATCCTTCCAGTGTCATGTCAGCCCCAGAAAGAATAAATCAATCCGTGAACTAGCTAGCGCTGCAGAACCGTGTCCTCAGATGTTTAATTATTAACAATACAGATTATTTAAATGAAGTTAAAGTTTTATCTATATAATATAATCAACATATTTTGCTGCATTTCATCTCAAAATTGATATCGTCATCACATGTAAATATGCGCATTATAAAGTGGTGCAGGTTGTGCAATATTATAACTGTACTGCAAGTTTACAGTGGGGTAATTGTACTTATAAGTACAAACAGTTCTACAAGGAGCACTTGATGGACTGATTGACTATTTCTGAACCGCGAGGTCTGTACAGGAAAGGATTTGAAACGTTTTGATTGGCTGAGGCAGGGTGGGCTTGATGCTGTATACCGATATTTCTCTTTCCGATCAGCTGCTGCTGTGATTCCCCACTCAGATACAGTGATATAAATACTCTGAGTGATGCAGTGAGAGTAATATGGAAAAAGATGATCCACTGTGGAAACTTCTAACAGGAGCAGCTGAAAGAAGAAGAAGGTGAAGTGAAAGTAACAACGCTAAAGCAGTTATGGTATTTGGAATACTATGGCTATTCCCTGGACCATTATATTGTTATAAATTAATTACAATCAGATGCATTACACTAATAAACAATATGCGGTTAGTTTCAATGTATTTATAAAGCCACGGCAGAAATGTGGCTCTAAGAAATAAAGATAAACCACACAGTAACAGTAGCACTGCTTTGAAGCTGGGTGCCGCCAGTTTGCAAAACCGAGCAGAGAACTTGCGTACGACATGGTATGATGTACCGTGGGAAAGTGCGTGGCTTTACGCCAAGTGTAGTTTTTATACATCGCGATTTGAACGTGGAAAAGTTCTTACAAAACATTTCTGTGCGTACGCACCATTTATGCATGGGGGCTCCCGATTGGCATCTTGTTTCCAGCGGCGCCATGCATCAATTAGGTCCCAGGTGTTATCTTTTATCCAGCATTCTCGAGATGTGCCCCGTCTTTGACCGATTGTAGTTTTGGCACTTTTGATGACAGTCTGGTGGAGTCGTGTCCAGTCATCTTTAATCGATTCTTCATCATCTGTTTCTGAGGGTATTTCAAAGCGATTTCGGAACTCAAGTTTGAACTGTTGGGTTACGGGTGTCTCTTTGAGCTTTGTAACATTGAAGGGTCTTGGTCGTTGAGGTTTAGGCGTCGATTGCATAAATTTTAGCTGGCATTTGGCGACTAGTAGATTATTGTCAGAGCCGACGTCTGCTCCTCTCTGGCTTTTCACATCTAACAAGGACGAGCGCCATCTTTTGCTGACGCAGATGTAAGCGATTTGGTTTTTGTATAGTCCTTCTGGAGACCGCCACATAATCTTATGGATCCTTTTGTGCTGGAAAAAAGTATTTCTGGTGCATACTGTAGATTGTTCATGGCACAGAGTGAGCGCAGTCGCTCGCCGTTGTCGTTTGATCGAGCCCCTGATCCATGCGGACCCATTGTTGCCTCGAAGACCGAACGGTCGCTGTTTAAGTGAGCATTGAAATCGACGACGACATGGATCAAATCATGGCGTGGTGCGATCGTCAGCTTGTCTTGGAGCTGGTCGTAGAACGCTTCCTTTGCTGCTTCGTCAGATTCCTCTGTTGGGGCGTATATCTGGATGACTGTGACTTTCACCTGTCGGGATCGGAAGGGGGCAGTGATAATTCGGCCAGAGACCGGTTTCCACTCCGTTAGCGCTGCTGTCGCCTGTGGTGATAGTACGAGTCCAACGGCAAGCGCGTGCTCGGTGCTATGACCAGAGTAGAGAAGCGTTTTTCCACCGTTAATTATGCGTCCTGACCCTGGCCTTCGTACCTCGGCGAGGCCTAAAATGTTCAGGTGGTAGTCATCGAACACTCTGAGCACCTGGGCGAGGTAGCCCATTCGACAGAGCGATCGTACATTCCATGTTCCGATTCGTGTTAGTGTCTTAGCATTGAATAGAGAGCCGCGCATCTTGTGTTGGACAGCCACAAATGGGCCAGCACCGTCACAGGGAATCGGCCTCTGTTGCTGGTTAATTGAATTTGTTGTGATTCTCTTGGCGTTTTAGTAGCAGGTTTTATTTTTATAGGGTCGGGGTGCTGGCCCAATGCCCAACCCTCCTCCTTTTCCATCTGGGCTTGGGACCAGCAATGGCGGAGTTGGAGCCACGACTACAAAATATTTATTCACAATGTAAGAAAAACTGCACGGATAACACAGTAGAGTCAAAAAATGTACATTGACTCTTCACTGCAGAACCAGATGTAATTTAAAGATAGCTGTGAAAGTTAACCAATGAATTTGTTCATCCCTATCACAGAAATTCAATGGAATTTCTCAGATTATTAGTGAACAAGTAAATTTAACTAATCCATGTAATTCACCATATTCTTCAAGTTATAAATTTAAGCTTTTGTTTCACATGTGCCCAATTAACCTCCACTATAAGCCTCTAGAGGAGATTCAGTACAGAAATGTACAAAATATAAAGTAAGTCCTGAAAACATGTGTCATTACTGAATGATGACATTTCGTTATTAAAAAAAAATGTTAGCTCCATGAACACCAAAAATGTATACTTTAAGGCTGACTCAAAGAATTCTTTCAATACTTTATTCTCCAATGTGGAGTCATGGAAAGCAAGATATCATCCCAACAACTTTGTGCACAAGGTAGGAACCAACCCTGAATAGGATGCCATTCTGTCATATGGCCCATTTACTCAAGCCAACATTCACCCAGTTTAAAGTTTCCAACCTAACAAGCATGTCTTTGACATTTGATCTAAGACCAAAGGATTGGCACCTAACTCTTTTCAAATGTGAGGCAAAAGTGTCAATATTGAACTACCACACTGCTATTTTCATATTATTCTTATTTCTGTATTATGTTTGAATAATTTGTATATTTTCAACCCAGTTAGAACTTTTTTTAATAAAGTAATCAATTAAAATTATACATCCAATGTAAACTGTAGTTATTACTAATTTCTTTTGGATCTATGCTGTAAAAGGTAAACTATCAAAGTTAACACATCTTGATTTGTTACTTTATTTTTTCTCTGAAATACTATATTTGTCAAATCGATGGGGCCTATTGTTCAATTAGCGGGAAGTAAAATGATAAAGCTAGAGATTCTAAAGGTTAATCAATTCACTTAATTTTAAATGCTCTCTCCTGCCAGTACCATAGCAGTGCCTTCTCTTTGAAAGGGTGCATCATGGGACAAGCCTACATTCCACTAGCAAAGCAGGAGAACAAGGAAGAAAAGCAGTCAGAATTCTCATTAGTTCTTTCATGTAGGGCTTCTTAATGACTCTGCCTGTGTCTGTAAATGTCAACATATTTACCACAGGGAGAGAGATGTTCCTTTCTGGCAGTTCTATCCAAGCATTTCTATAAGATGCAAACCTAGCACAGAAGCCTAATTAAAGAGGCCAGACCTGATAAACAGGAAATAATGATATTGACCAGCTGCTGTAACTGTAGGCTACATGTTTGACAGATCATTGGAGTAATCATTATAAAGAGTACTTGACACTAGTGAGAATCAGCAGTCAGGGTAACATTTTTTCCCCTTCTGCTTAACAGATCCTTGCAAGCTTGCATCAAGCAGTATCTCTTAGGCTGACAAGAGAAAACTAATGATGCTACACAGCAAGCCTTAGTAACTGATAATAACCAATTTACAAGTCAGAGCGGATATCTGAATCTGTTCCACTTGCTTTATGCATCAGCCAAGTAATATAAAATGTTACAGAAAGTAGTTATGCCACTAGATATTCAAAGCCTTCAGCTGTATTTGGTATGGGATTTTTGGCGTCAAAAGGTTTTTTTTTCATGTGGTATAAAATAAGAGCAGCACTCCTGACAATCGTTTTATTTCAAAGCTACCCTTTGCCTTGCTAAAACTTTGCTATTGAGTTATCAACATTATGCTAAAAATGCTTCCCAATAAATGTACATTACACTTTATAAAGAATAAAAAATAAAAATAACAATTTTTTCTATTAAGATATACAGCATTTTCAGGAAAAACTAATTTTGGTGCTCAGAAAGGTGCTGCCTACTTATTCTGCCTAGGAGATGTCCAAACTCAATGGGGAATTACAAAAATATTGGAGGAGCATGAAATAAAATAAACTGAAAGAGTAAATGTTAATGGAACTTCTCTGCTTTTCAAAATGGATCATCCAAAAGAAGTGTAGTAGACAATGTTTGAACACAAGGTTGTCTATAAGTGTGTCTTGGTACTGAAGCATCTTGGACCAAACATCAATAATTGACTTTATAGTCATGCTGTGTGAAATTTATTGTAGCACCTTCATGTTTGAGGTATTAGACCTCTATCAAAAAAGAGTTTCTTTCACTCTTCAGTTTAGAGGGGAGCGGTTGCTCTAAATGTACAAGTTCAAATATCATAGTGTTTTGTTCAAGTGTGGGAGTACAGGTTACTGTGAGCCTGACAATAATTCAGTGAGGCAATGTTTTGGAAACAGTATACCATATTGTGGGAAAACTATAGAAAGGATCTCAGAAACTGTTTTTACTTCCCCAGTCTCAACTGTTCTGTTAATCTCTTGGTAGTAACTGAAAAATTAGATTGTGAATACAAACAGTCAGTGGTGTACAAGTAATGGGCCATTGGGAAAAAGACTTAAGACATAGAGTAAATGATGAATTATACAGTAGTTGTCAGCTATCCACCTAGAACCTGGGATATCCTCTGTTGGGGATGGACACTAATCCTGACAAAATAGTGGCCTGGACTGCTCAGTTACATGTGTTAGCTCCACAACCCTTGTCAGAAGAAGACAATGGAAAATTAAGTGGAATTCTTTGGCATGCAGTGTCTGACCCAAAACTTGAGGCTAAGCAGAGAGCCAGAGACATGAGGAGCTGTAAAGTGAGCCAAGACCTGAGGTTAAAGAAGGATAGCAGGTGATTAGAGCTAAGAGAGAACAGAATAGTATATATATATATATATATATATATATATATATATATATATATATATATATATATATTGTCGAGGATGCCAGGGGCGACGACCCGGCCGGGACGCCTTCAAGGACCGGAAGTGGGCGTGCGCCCATCTGGGATCATGTGGGGGCCGCCATCCTGGTTGCTTTGGGGGCCACGGGTAGAGGGCTTGGAAGCCCAACCCTGTAGGGACCCGTGGTCACGCCAGGGCGCCCCAATGCCTGGGGACCCTGGACCTCAGCACTTCTGCCACACCAGGAAGTGCTGGGGGGAAGAAGAAGAAGGACACCTGGAGAGCTTCCGGGAGAACAGCCGGCATTTCCGCCACACTGGGGCGTGTCCAGAGGGAAATGCCGAGAACCACCTGGAGCTCATCCGGGAGCATATAAAAGGGGCCGTCTCCCTTCATTCAAGGCTGGAGTCGGGTGGAAGCAGGACGAGGCAGGAGCAGAGATTGTGGAGGTGGCCCAAAGAAAAGGCATTGTGTGGTCAGAACTGTGTGGGGGTTTGTTGTGCACTTAAACATTGTAATTATGGTTGTAAATAAATTTGTGGTGGTGGAAAACAACATGTCCGCCTGTCTGTGTCCGGGCCGGGTCCAGAATATATATATATATATATATATATATGTATAGAGAGAGAGAGAGAGAGAGAGAGAGAGAGAGAGAGAGAGAGAGAGAAAACTCTGAAGAAGTTAGCATAAAATGAAAGTGAAAAAATAAAATTATCCTCAGACTTCCCTACAAAATTCAGTATGATATGCCCATAATTTCTCATGGCAATCTACAGAAACTATTTACATTCAGTACTGTCCTAATTAGCCCAGCATCAGCCTCACAACCATTTAACAAAGGTGTGAATAACAGAAGCTTGTTAATTTGTAATTTGTACCTTATCAATGTGTATTATGAATATCTCAAGCCAAATGCAAAAGATCACCAGTACATATTTTGTAACACATTTAAACAAATAGAACAAAATATTTTAATATCATATAAAATAAATCTAGTAAATAACAGGTCCTATCTTACTTCAGTAATTTCTACAAAATCCACCTCCAAGCTTTCACAGTTGTGAAGTCATTAATAATGCAATGTTCACCTAACATACAAGTTCCAATTTTATCGAGAGGATCTCAGTACTGTTCAGTCTTGGAATATCATGTAGAGTAATTTTTAATCAATTTCAGTTTATTAAGATAACAATCTACTTGTGATAGGTGAAACAGGTAAGTTTTGGATACAGTTTTGCAAAACTGAGACTAACATTTATTAAAAATGTAACATGCTGCATATTCCTCCCACAGATACACACTAAAACACACCACCATGCACATTATTGTGTCTTCTTGTCACAGACAGGACACCTCTTTGCAGATTGGACTGGGGGAGCAAGCATGGGCAGAACAGCACCTCCCCCTGGGACGATAGATGGCAGCACCCATGGGTTGCAGCGGTGCCTCAGACTCCTGCAAGGCTTCATGGGAGATAGAATTGTCTACAACCCTGTTGTGATTCGGAGGAGCTGCCAAGGGTCACTGCAGCTGCTCCAGAGTTTGTATGGGGGATCCTTTCACCACACCCGGAAGTGCCGCCAGAAGTAGGACATCAAGCACCTGGAGCACTTCCAGGTAACATATAAAAGGAGCCAGCAGACAGTACTCAGGGAGCCAGATTCGGGAGGAGGGAGACGAAGAATGCCAAGAAGGAGTGGAAAAGAATTAAAAGAGAAAGAAAAGAATACAGAAAAAGAGTATTGTGCTGTGATTGTGCTTAGTGGGACTGTGTTGTGCCTGTGGGAAACAGGGAAGGCATTTCCCACGAGGTGAAGAAAAAAATAAAAAAACATTTGTGTTTTTATAAGTGCCTCTTACATCTGTCTGTGTCAGGTTGAGTGGCTGCTATGCCCTCTACACTTGTCACACTCCACAGGAAAACTCAGTACAGGAAAGTCCCCTTGGCAATTGCCTTACTGTAGTTGAGAAATTGCACACCTATGGTCATATTTTTCACTAGAGATCTTTATTTACCTACTAAATTACAAGCATTCACAGGCTGAATTAATGTATGAAAATACTTCCAGGCACAAAGTACACACCATTTTTTGTATGAATTTCACCAATTTCACTGGAAAGTGAAAAGCAGTTTATTTTGCAATTTTACTTTGTTAAGCTAAACAGTTTTGCTATGGATTTAGTTTCATGTATATTGTTTCACTCACCTCTACACTCTGCCCTGGCCATACACTGCAAAAAATACATATGCAAAAAAATTAATTTGGGAGTTGCTTTGCTTTTATTTAATAAAAAATAGACAAGATTTCTTAAAGTAAGGTAAATAATTGTAAATACATTTTTTGATAAGTCAATAATTCTTACAATAAGGAAAACAAGATTTAATGTCAAAATATAAATACTTGTCACTTGCTTAGATTTAATTTTCTGCAGTGTAGTAACTGGTAACATACAAAACTATGCAGTGCAATGCAAACATCTGGGCAAAATCTCTGAAGCGCCATTCCAAGTATGCCATTAGGAAGTTCAAAGTTCAGTTTTAGAAGTAACACAGTATATCTTCTTCAGATACGTCATAAGTTGTTGTCACATCACCAGATATTGTTATTGATTGGGTCATTACAAAAAAAATACATTTGTACCCAGACACCCCATGCACCCCATCACCCCAGGGTCCAGGAAAAATGTCATAATTTGCTAACAGATACGGCAATGCCGCAGGAATAACCATACCTCTGAAAAAAGACAAATGTGGTCTCATTTGGCTTTTCATGATCATCAAGGGAGACACAAGGTCGTTCAGTATTGTTCTTTAATGTACTATATTTGCCTATGTAGCATACAGCAGCATATATGATATTATTTGAGCAAATGAGCCCTTAAGATTAAAAATCTCTGAGGGCAAAATATTGTACATTTCTGATACACCTGTTTTGATTTTAGTTACTGTATGTCAAAGAAAGAAAGGCACAAGTTCTTTCCTAAACTTGATTGTCATATTGCCAAAGCACCGAACAACTATTTGAATGTTGGTTGTCACATTTACAGTTGCTACCTTTTGAGCAGTGGTAGTAGTAGTAGTAGTAGTAGTAATAGTAGTAGTAGTAGAATTGTCATGTGTGCAGAGTACAATGAAATTCTTATTTACACATCATACACTGTGTGCACAATTATTGGGCAAGTGAGTATTTTGACCATATCATCATTTTTAATGCGTATATTCCAACTCCAAGCTGTATTAACTTGAATGCTTATTGGATTTAAGCACGTCAGGTGATGTGTATTTGTGTAATGAGGGAGGGTGTGGCCTAAGGAGATCAACACCCTATATCAAGGTGTGCAGAATTATTAGGCAGCTAGTTTTCCTCAGGCAAAATGGGCCAAAAAAGAGATTTAACTGACTCTGAAAAGTCAAAAATTGTAAAAAGTCTCTCAGAGGGATGCAGCACTTTTGGAATTGCTAAGATATTGGTGTGTGATCACAGAACCATCAAAAATTTTGTTGCAAATAGTCAACAGGGTTGCAAGAAACGTGTTGAGAACAAAAGACGCAAATTAGCTGCCAAAGATTTGAGAAGAATCAAACGTGAAGCTACCAGGAACCCATTATCCTCCAGTACTTTCATATTCCAGAGCTGCAACCTACCTGGAGTGCCCAGAAGCACAAGGTGTTCAGTGCTCAAAAACATGGCCAAGGTAAGGAGGGCTGAAACCCAACCACCACTGAACAAGAAACATAAGTTGAAACGTCAAAACTGGGCCAAGAAATATCTGAAGACAGATTTTTTTCAAAGGTTTTATGGACCGATGAGATGAGAGTGACTCTTGATGGACCAGATGGATGGACCTGTGGATAAGTAATGGGCACAGAGCTCCACTCCAACGTGGAGGTGGGGTACTGGTATGAGCTGGTATTTTTAAAGATGAGCTAGTTGGACCTTTTTGCATTGAAGATGAACTCAAAATCAACTCCCAAACCTACTGCCAGTTTCTCGAAGACACTTTCTTCAAACAGTGATACAGGAAAAAGACCATGATTTTTATGCAGGCCAATGCTCCATCACTTGCATCGAAGTTCTCCACTGTGTGGCCAGCCAGTAAAGGCCTTAAAGATGAAGGAATAATGACATGGCCCCCTTTCCTCATCTGACCTAAACCCTATCGAGAACTTGTGGGCACTTCTTAAACGCTAGGTTTACGGGGGAGAAACAATACACCTCTCTGAAGAGTGTCTGGGAGGGCTGTAGTCACTGCTCCACAAAAAGCTGATCGTCAACAGATCAAGAAACTGACAGACTCCATGAATGGAAAGGCTTATGACTGTTATTGGAAAGAAGGGTGGCTATATTGGTCATTCATTGATTGATTTATTTTTTTTGAAATGTCAGAGATGTTTATTTGTAAATTTTGAGGTGTTTGTTTATTATTCTCACTATAACAGATGAAAATAAACAAGTGAGATGGGAAAATTTTCATTTTTCCTTTAGTTGCATAATAAATCTGCACACTAATAGTTGCCTAATAATTGTGCACACATATGTATTCCCCTGATGATGTTCACACTCACATTTCCATTGTGAAACATTCAGGTTTCAGGTTTATTAACATTTTGGATTGACTGATAGCACTGTGTTTGTTCCATATTAAAATTAATCCTCAAAAATACAACTTGCCTAATAATTCTGCACTCCCTGTACATAAATGCAACAAGTCTCCAAATCCATGTCTGATGAAGGCTTAATAGAGGTAACATTGTGTTTTTAACTTTATTTTTACTTTTAATCTAGAAGTACCTTTCATTTTCTTCTCGTGTGCCAGTCCAAGGCATAAGCAAACTAAGTGGCTGCATTGGGCCCAGCGGCCACCAGGGGATCATTTTTGTTCAGCCTGCAACAGCAAATGGGAAAGAGGATGGAAAGATCACGAATGACAACTAGACTCTGAGTCAGTGCTGGATCTAGACACGACTCTCCAATCCAAAGGGTAAATCCCTCCCTTGACATTCTAGTGCAACCTTTTAACAAGAGGCCTCCATGCTTTATTTAGCTTAGGGTCTCATCAAGCATAAAACCGGTAATGTCCAGTTCTTTTATGGATTTTACAGATCACAAGAAAACCAAAAAGTTTTTGAAAAAAATGGCTTCACAGCACTTCCACTGAAATCATATAAGGTTTAAGAATTGCACTTCCTCAGCAACATTAACATACATAAAAATTGAACTGTTTGAAAAATAGTTCAAAGTATGTTGCTTTATACTCTTCTTCCAAAAGTAGTATTATCACTACTGCACCTTTTTCAGCAATTCTGCCAGTTTAGCCTTTGTCTTTAACAATCTGGCATACCTTTGTTTTATTTTGACTTATTTTTGGCATTGGGACTCTACATTGTGACATGCGAGTCCCTGTCTTGCACCCTAAAACATGAGGCTGAGTCTCATTACTTTAGCAAAACCAGCTTTATTCAACTTGAAATGGGAACACCAGTGTGGGCAAAACAACTGTCCAAGCCAGGCTCAGCTAGGCAGGAGAGAACAGCACCATTGGTGTGTGTAGCCCTGGGATGGTGGCGAACATCAAAAGCAAAAGCTTGCAAACTAATAGACCATTGAGTAAGCCAGGCGTTCGCATACTTCTGTTTGTACAGCCATTGTAGTGGGGTGTGGTCAGTCACCAGGGTAAACCGTCGTCCCAATATATAGTAATGGAGGGCACCCACCGCCCACTTAATCACCAAGCACTCCTTTTTAATAGTTGAAAAATTATGCTCCCTGGGTAGCAGCTTTCCGCCGAGAAACGTGATGGGGTGCTCTTCCCCCTCAAAACATTGTGAGAGCACCACTCCTAAATTGAAAGCAGTAGCATCTGTTTGCAAAATAAATTCCTTTGAAAAGTCAGGATTGTGCAGAACCGGGAATGATGATAAAGATGGCTTTTAGGTCCAGAAAAGCTCTCTCATTGGCCTCAGTTCAGACAACACTATGATTCTTTCTGTTCTTTATCAAGTCAGTGAGGGGGGCAGCCCGATGTGCAAAATTGGGAATGAACCATCTATAATACCCTGCAAGCCTGAGGAATGCACAAACCTGTCTCTGTGTTTCGGGATGGGGATATGCAAGCACCTCCCTCACCTTGTCCATTTGAGGCTTGAGCAAACCCTTGCCCATGGAATATCCCAGATAATGGATTTCCAACATACCCAGCTCGCACTTCGTAGGATTGGCTGTCAGCCACACTAGCTGTAAACTGTCAACATCAGATTCCCAGTCATTACTGAAATTACCACATCAACAATATAGGCACCCATGTATGCAGAATAGGGACAAAGGATCTGGTCCATCATTTGCTGAAAGGTCAGCGGTGCACCATGGAGACCAAAAGGGAGTGCCGTAAATTCAAACAACCTCTCCAGAGTGGCAAACGGTGTCTTCTCACAACTAGACTCCTTCAAGGGGACTTGCCAATAACTCTTAGTGAGGTCAAGGGTGGAGATATATGGAGCCTGCCCAAGCCTTTCCAACAGGTCGTCCATATGCGGCATTGGGTATGCATCAAACTTGGAAATCTTATTGAAATGCCTAAAATCAAGGGGTGGGGATCGATCTGTTCTTACCTCAATTTTTCTTTTTGTAAAAACTTGATTGCTTTGTATGGATTGTAATAAAATTAAAAAAAAAAAAAAAGAAACACCTAAAATCAATACAGAACCAAACCTTTGGACTTTGAGACAAGTACAATTGGACTTCACCATTCGCTTTTGCTTGGCCGAATAACACCTAATTGCAGCATCTATTAGACTTTCTCATGTATCACTTTCCTTTGTTGCCTCTGCTAGGCAATATGGGGGCACTTGTATGGTAAAACTGGGTGGAGTGACAATCTTGTGTTCTGCAATTGTCATCCGACCAGGTGTTGCCAAAAAGATGTCAGAGTTCACCTTGATCAGCGAAAGCAATTCCACTTTCTGGGCATCAGTTAAATCATCCCCAATAGCGACCTCAGTCTGGGGGACCACTGCGGCCTTTACCAGGATTTTATTTTTAGTTGTGCCACTCCTTTAAAACATTAGTATGCAGAATTCTGCCCGGGAATTCTGACTTTATAATTCACTGGGGGAAATACTTTCTTCTATCAAAGCCAGCCCTTGCCATTCGGCCTGAAATTTATGTGGATCGGACGGGATCAACAACAGCACGTGATCTCCCTTCTTAAACTTGCGCAGTTTACTCATCCTGTTATAATTACGTTTTTGTGCCTCTTGCTCATGCTGCTGATATTCCAATGCAATAGAGGACAATCAGGCAATCTGCTCTACAGCGCAGGGAGCCTGTGGTTGCCCCGGCAACTGATAGGCTGTCTTCCACAGACGCAGCGATTATACTTCAGGATGCTCTTTGGTGTGTCGTCCCGTTGGAGGGAGTACCAAAAGAGTTTAAAAACCTTACAATATATTTTACATTTTTTGTGATTTCCTCATCAAAATTATTGACAATTCCAACCAACATTAATGAGGACCTGAAGATCACAGGCATCCAATATAGATTTTCAGTCTTTTCCCTTGCACACAGAGATTTTCCCAGATTCTCTGAATCTTTTGATGATATTATGTACCGTAGATGATGAGATATTCAAAGTCTTCTCAATTTAACATTGAACAATATTATTCTGAAACCGTCCATCAATTTTTAGATGTCTTTTTTTGCATATTGGTGAACCTCAGACCATCTTTACTTCTGAGAGACCATGCATCTCTAAGATACTCTTTTCATACCCAATCATGTTACTGACCTGTTGCCTGATTCATTGCAAAATGTTCCTCCACCTGATTCTTTTTAGTACCAGTTACTTTTCGAGACTCATATTGCCCCCGTTCCAACTTTTTTCAGATGTATTGCTGTTGTCAAATTCAAAATGAGCCATATTTCATGAAATAGTAAAATTTCTCACTTTCAACATTTGAAATGTTTTCTGTGCTTTATTGTGAATAAAATATGGGTTTATGAGATTTCCAAATCATTGCATTCTGTTTTTATTTACATTTTACATAGTGTGCTAATGTTTTTAGAATTGGGGTTGTAAAACAAACCTATACTACTATATCTCAAACAAGACAAATCAACGCTGGATTTTTTAGGAAAACCAACATTTACCTTGACAGGTTCTTTTAAAGACAGAAGTAGGTAAGAATGTTAACAAAAATAGATCTCAGGTTTCACCATGAACTCAAAGAAGTTGCTGACTGTCAGATGAGCAGGAGTGAAAACATACAGCTATTGTGGGACTTAGTCCGTGAAAGGAAAACAAAGACGGAAAAAGTGAAAAATACCAGAAAAGACATGAACTTGGGCCCTTCTTTAAACATACAAATATCATAATATAAAACACTTTTTCTGTAGTATGGTTTTAAATGTATTATGTGGAAAGAGAGGATCAATAAAATAGTTTATCTTGAGATGCAAGTGTATGTGTGCAATTTTTGTATTGTACTTAAGATTTTCCTTGATTTTATGTACTTTTAAAGGAGAAGGGAAATGAAATGAAATTTCATGTAATAAGCCAAGAAACCTTTATCTGATTCTTTAGCAAGTGCATCAATTGCTTGTTCAGAGCACTGTGTAATTAAGAATTATTTGCTTTCAAGTTTTAAGGATTTTTGTGTAGGCACAGTAAAGTAGCATGTCAATAAAATCTGAAAGAGCTCTAGGACCTTTTCAGATAAAGTAGTTATTTAAAGATAAAATATGACACTCTTAGCATTAGGTCTTGAAATGTGATTTTCAGACACATGCAACGCTGATCAAAGTCATGTCTGTAAACTCTTACTGAGCCTTTACATTTTCCATTAACATTTTTTAGACAATAACAACTTTGATTGTCTTGTATTCAGTGAATTGAAAATATCAATTTCACACAAAAATAACAAAAAATGCAATAGATCATTAATTAGGTATTTGTTTAGCTATATAATACTTCAATAATTTGTAATGTGCTGAAGTCCCAAAAGTGTGTGTTCTCTGACAAATAGATCTTTGAAAAAGAAAAAGATAAATGCATCTAAACTTTATTACAAATTACTTAAACTTACTGTAACTGTTTTCTGGAACTTTCATGGTAAATAATAGCAAGGCTCTTTTGCCTGATTTTTTTTTTCCGTGCTTTCTGCATTACAATGAAAACTGATTGCTTTTTTGTTGTGCATGCCCTATAGCACAGTTTCTTATACTACTTATCAGGTTGGAGGTTGCCGCCTATTGAGTTGCACAGGGTTGTGACTCACTTTTGTATTCAATAGGAAAGGGTCATGTGTGAATGGTTTGGGCACTGTCTCACTATGGGTCATTTTAGTAATCGAAATTGGTCCGCTAGGACAGGCAGTGGCGTCCAAAGGGGAAGCTCCCTTCTGTTTTGTTTGTGGAAGGCAACTCTCCATAGATGACCCCTTATTGTGACTGCCATTGGTGATTCTCAAACTGTCCCCAATCTAAGAGTTGTCATGAACTGGATTTTGAAGACACTAGGGTGGGCAAGATTGGGTCATGAGAAAAAGAGGTTTAAGGAAAACTGCCTTATGGAAATAATGACTTTTGAGATATAAATGTTGTATAAACCTAACTATTTACTGAACACACACTACCATTTTACAAGAAGATACTGTTTATGTAAATACATGACTCATGTTCATAGAAAAGCTATAAAATAGATTTTTTTAAACATTTGAAACTTTTAATGTCATTTGAACCCACTCCCCTATATCTGTGTTTTTCAATTGTTACATGTGCACAGCTTAGTATCTTGGCTTTTTATCACACAAGACAGTTGATTCTTTAGTTTTAAAGTATATGTCATTAATTCAGTATACCAGCTAGAGTGCTTCTCTAAAGTCCCTAATGCTGCTGGGCAAGGTTCTAGCTCCTTGTTGTTTTGAAATCAATCAATGAGTGGAAGGCAATGATTGTATTTATTTTTTGTATTTGCACTTTGATAATATTGCATTGGTTATTATTATATGGATAACATAACTATATTTAGTGAATAAGCTGTGGTTGACGCCAGGATCTTTTTTTTTCCCACAACATGCTGTGAGTTTGATCTGTAGAACTGCTAAATGTGATGTATGCATGTGAATATGCTCCACAGTCATCAAGTTTACATAAAGAATTGTGTTTATTACTGTATGGATAAAAACTGTTTACCTTCAGATTATTACTGGAAAAAGTGGGCACAGAAAATATACTGTATTGATACAAATTTAGTGGCTTCAGTGACTATTACTAATGTAAAGATTTAAGTTGCTAACCCTGGTGTGCTGCGGAATGAGGTGTGTCTTTGTTGCGCTTGCTGCATTACCCTTCAATGCTTATCATGACTACACTGTAATAAGTCTCTAGCAAGTAAACGCACTTACTAACTAAATAATTTAACGTTATTCTTACATAGCTTTTTTGCTTAGCCATCTACAATGAAACATATTCGGGGGGTGATTAGCGGTCTACTTAAAACCTAAGTATTGCAAAACTTTAAATATAGTAAGACACAGTAAAGCTGATAAACATATTCATAAGCTTGCCATTGCTGAAATTCTTTATTATTGTTTAACTGTAATTATTGTATCTTGTTTAACTTCTCATTAATATTACTTTTCCTTTCATCGCTAATCAAGAACATTTATTTATGGCATGTCGCTTTTTCTCCTCTGCACCCTGCTGCATAACAGTGTTTTCTTGTTGAACAACTTTCTTTTGACATTTTATTTTAATATACGTAGAGGTTTATACTTAAGACAACATTATTATACTATTGGTGATATTAACCTATTCTAAATGTACTTACTTTGGTCTCCTCGTAGTACTATAGTCCTGGGAACAAATCCCAGCTAGCATACTGCATGTCTGCATACTTTCCCTTACTTACATGAGCACTTTGGTTTTCCTGCCATATCACATAGATGACTGTTGTCAGGTTAATAAATGACTGACAGTTGACCTTCTATGAGAGCATAAGTACAGATTTTGAGTGTACTAATTACTGCTACCCTGTCTATGGTAGGTTTCTGCATTAAGCGAGACAGGATAGTCTCAGCCAGGTGACCCTTAATTTCCACATTTCAACTTATACTCTCCTCACAGCAACAAGTCCTCATTTCCACTGTATAATTCATAGAACTATGACCCTCTAATGGAGGAAGCTGGTTTATGAAATGAGTGGGTGGGTTACTGTTTATATAGTGTACTTTTTTCTTTTACATGGGGAATTTTGTGCAGAATTGTTGTAGCATTTTATTTTGAACATATAAATTATATTTTTCTTGTCCTCACTGTCAATAATAGAGTATTTACTTACATAAAGAAGTTGTGCTCATAACGTATACACAGTTTTAAAATTACACTATAAAATTCTAAAAATAAACATACACATATATCCAAACCCAGAATAATAATTATGACCTTTACTAAATGCGGAAAGTAAAGTAATACAAAGTCCATCCATCCATTATTCAACCCGCTATATCCTAACTAGAGGGTCACGGGGGTCTGCTGGAGCCAAACTCAGCCAACACAGGGTGCGAGGCAGGAAACAAACCCAGGGCAGGGCGCCAGCCCACCACAGAGTAATATAAAGTAAGATACATAAATAAAATTTCAAAAGTTAAGCACACCAGACATTTATTTTCTCTGTTTAAATATCTATACAAGTATAGTGACTAAGAACTAGTCATTTGCCATGTTTAGAATCACATTATAATTTTAGGTAAACCACAGCATATAAATATTTCAACTCAGTGGAGTTGTGCACTTTGGTACATCTCCCAGCTGTGATTGTATAGGAAAAACAATAAGGCAGGGAAGGCATTTTGTAGAGCAGAAGCATAATCTGAATCAACAGTCTGAATACTCGTAGAAAAATTGATTTCTGGCTAATTCAAAAGTTATTGGATAAGACACAGCTTGGTTTTTAACTATGACAGCAGCATATTTCATAGGACTACAATATACATGGCATCTAATGAACTGCAGTGTTGGAAAGTTTGGGAACTTGTGAATAATTTAGACTAACAGTTATATGTAGTTGCAATGAGGTTTCTTTTCACTTGAATCACCATTCTATTGCATGTCCTCTGTCTCATTTGTATGTAAAAGCACAGTAGCTCACCATACTCTAACCATGTGAAAAGAGACAAGGTCTGTTTGCTAGATATTATATCCATGGACTGACGGCTGTCTGATACATACAACTGATAACAGGTTACAAAATTTGTGGGGATTGCCAGAAAGTCTGGTATTAAGACTCCATCATAATATAGCATTGACAGGACTACAGTCCAAAACTAAATAAAATACAAAGAGTTGATATGTGGATCATGACTAGAAAATAAATATAGTTATAACCATCAAGACCTTTACCTCAAATATATTCCAGAAATTATCTATTTTCATCTATCATCTGGTTAATTTCATTACAAAGTTTAAAGTATTTACCTTCAGTAATCTTTATAGAGGTTGGCTAGGAAATAATCTGCAGGTGAGTTTCTTGTAGTTGTGTATAGCCAGCATGCATTGTTATTACATTTCTTGTTCTTTCTTTTACAAAAAAAACTTCATTTCCAAACATGGACATTCAGAAGTAATATGTACAATTCATTTTAAAACAATAAAAAAAATACAGAAGCCTCTGTATCTTTTCTTTGCCTACAATTAGCATTACAATTATAGCTCCATGCTGCTCTTTTGGCATAGTTTAGTCTTATTATTGCTTTTGCTCTTATTTAAATAACACTCTTCAAGTTCACTAACTGCCAGCTTACTTTACTTGCACTGTTAGCATCACTGGTTTTGTATGCATTCTGTGTTAATGGAAAATTATATTCTCATTGGGAAGTTCTGTGCACAACAAAAATATCTTTGACATAGTAAGGACTTTGTGAACCCTGGATTCAGGTTGGAAAGTCTCCCTTGGCAATTTTCACTCCAGTGTTGACATGTCTTTTCATTTCCAGCAAATGTGTAGTGCCATTCATTTGCACTTGCAAATTAAAAGGGCCAGACTTTAAGATGAACTTCCCCTGAGTGATTTTGATTTAACTGTACATGTGTCTAATAAGAATCATCACTGATTCCAAATTAAGATACTTGATAATGGAAAGGTGCAGAAATGTCTTTTTGACTTTTATTTCTATATTATTTTAACTGCTACAACAAGCAATAATGTTTATTGGGCCATCAAAAAATCATGATTACAGATAGGCACTTACCAGCAGGTTAGGAATATTGTAAAGTATTACACTGCCATTTTTAATTTTTTTTCATATTGAGGAATGTGTACTATTAACTCTTGTGGCGGATGTCCGGGATGCCCCTTTGTCACTGAATCCAGAGGAGCTGACATGGGCTGCACACTACGTCCCCCAGAACGCTTGGTGGAAGTCCCCCTGGGTTGCATCAGGACCACAATCATGGAACACCGGAGCTCAGCCCTGTTGGACTCCGTGGCCACCACCAGGGGGAGCTGCATGGCTTCCTGAGCCCGTGTGGGCTGTGATGCAGCCACAATTGGAAGTGCAGCCTGAATGAGGTCAATCATCACCTGGAGCACTTCTGGATGGGCTATAAGAGGAGCCAGAGTCAATAGGAGAAGAACAAAGCTGCCTTGGAGGAGTGGAGGAAGAAGAGTGTGTTGTGGTGTTTTTCTTTTGTGTGTTTTGGGGACTGTATAGGGCCTCTGGGACATGGGGAAGACTTGCCCCACGGCTGAAGAAAAATAAATCTTTTGTTTCATTTGTATGTGCCTCTGTTGTCAGTTTGTGTTGGGTCGACGCCTATATAGCGCATTTGCCAGACTCTACACAAATGACTGAAATTGTACTAATGCCAGTTTGCAAGACATTAATTTCCATTGATGTCTGGGGGCTCTGCTATGATTCTTCCAGTTAAGGAAGGTGGGTTTTTTGCTAGCATTATGTAGTATTGGAAACAATATGTCACATCTGATTTTATTCTGAATTTTCCTGTTAAAGGGGTGGGAACAATCTTAGTATATCTTGGAGATATGTAAACCAAACTGGTCAGAATGTAAGGTATTCCCAAAATATGAAAAATATGCCATGCCAGGTGCCTATTGACAGTAGTTTTGATCTTGACCTAGATACAGTTTGGCTGAATTTCATTTCATATCTGAAATTCTAATTGAAAGATCTTGTTCCCATAGTCCTCTGAGATCATCTGGGTGTTAAATTCCTAAACGTTCTGGAAGAATATAGCAATAATTTAGCAATACAGTAAACCCCCGTGAAGTCACGGTTCAGAGTTCGCGGCCTCAGTCGTTCACGGATTATTCCTTAGAACCTAACTAATAATTGTTAGCGGAAACTGCAAATATCCTCCACAATTTTTTATGTCTTTTTTCATGGAAGTACTGTACTGTAAAGAGAACAGGAAGCAACCGTAGAGGAAAATGCGGCTTAGGATGGTGAAAGTAGCTAATCCGAGAGCGTTGTAGCGGTGCTACTAGCATTTGAAACTGCAACTCCCAGCAGACCCTGCAGTGGCTCTGATTGGCTTTCTGCTGGGGGTGCAGGGCCTGTTGGGGTCAAAGAATGTCAGTGCGGATTTTAAAAAGAGGGCCGGTAAACAAAAGAAAAAAAGTTTTTGTAATTTGTGTTTCAAGTTCCTGTCTGTCAGCCTTCTGTTGAGTTACCTGTACTTATTTGTTTTCTCCTGTATCGTTTCATGGTTGGGGTCTGGATTGTCTTGCGTCTGCCTGTGTACATGAGGGCTGTAAGTGGATTCATGGCCATCCTGCGAAGAAATGAGCGCTCCTGAACCCGTCCACCCGTCTTCACCATTTCAGGAACTACTGGTATGACTATCTTTACATTCCCATTCAATGTGTGGATCTCTGGACTACCTATTTTGATCATTACATTTCATCTGTTGCCATATTTCAGTGACTTTACAGTGTGTGTTTAGTTTGTGCTTTGTTGTATTTAATGTATAATCACCATAAGGGGAACAGGGGTGGTATCATTGTTTTCATTTATTTAATTTGTTTTCATTACTTTCTTTATTTGCTGTTTGATTACTGGTTTACTTTGTTTTTGGCTCTGTTTGTGAGTGCGTGCGGGTCAAACCAAGACTGGGTGCGTCCCTGGAATCTCCACCATAAAAATAAATAAATCACCATCTTCTCAATGGTGTAAAATCTTAGCGGCACCGGACCGCTACAGCTTTATTCATTTCTCCTTGCTGCTGATTGACTGCTGCCCTGTAATGCATCTCCAGCTGAGTGTTCTCGTGTTTTGCCTTTTGTTTTTCTTAACTCTTAAACCACCACAACCGGCTATAATCGGTTCCCAGTGCAATTTACCAGCAAGCTGGAGCTGATCAGTCAGTGCCATACATTCGTTGAGCAGCCAGCTCATGACCATTACCACCCCCTGCAGCACTGCAGCCTCACTGTGTCTGGGATTCAGCCGCTGCACTAGACTAGCCTGCAAGCATCAGCGTTTATCTCTGTGTGCTTGCATGCAGCCAGTTCAAGCACAGTTGGCTTGGTGATTTACTGAATTTCATCAATGGCGTCAGTTGCATCTTGTACATATTGTTCCAGTAATTTTTTTAATAGTTTTTACAGTTCATTGGCAGTGTGTAAAATGATCTGTGTTGCAGTAATTGTGATGCTCTTTGCATGAAAAAAATGTGTTCCATTAAAATTTCACTTTTTATTTGTGAATTGTGATGTTTAATTAAAAAGTACAGCAAAAAAGTATTTGGCATCCAGGGATACATTAACCACCAAGTATGTGTCAGTTTAAGGTTTAAAGCCCCAAAATGCTGAAATGCCCTGCACCTTCTAAGTCTTCTGGCAATGAAAACGTGCTTGCATGAATAACAATACATATAGTGGTAACATCGGTATTTTACATTCTATCACTGCGGGGGTCATATTAGTACAGTACTGTACAGTATACAGGTTTATCTTTACATGCTTTTTTAGGTAATGTATTAAGCTGAGTTTGAAATAAAATTAAAGTGTTTTGAGAGGCATATTTAGGGTTTAATTTATAAAAATATGCATTTTTTTAACCACATCCAAAATTAGCGTTTTTTTCACAATTCGAGGGTGCTCTAGGAACGTAACCCCCACGAATTTTGGGGGTGTACTGTAATACCTATTTGAAGACTGGCCAGTATCACTTCAAGAATAGAAACTGATAGAAGAAGAGGACAATAAGGCATGTTATTTGTAGCTTGTACTGTATAAAGACAAAATCATATTGCAGCAGTTGAAATTGTGCATTGATATTGCCTATAAAGAGATCTCTAAATTAATAGTGTGGTGGATTGCCGGCATTTTACTCCCGAGAGCATATACGGGCCCTGAATTCCAGCAGGGCCTCATGGACTATGTAGTTTTTATACACAGCCCTGCTGGATACCTTGGGGGCCACTGGGAGTCGCTGTCGGGAGGCCAATGGACTCATTTGGGCACCATGACCCGGAAGTTTGTCACAGGAAGAGCGACGGGCTTCCGGGGTGAAGAAAAGTACTGTTTACCCTGACCCGGAAGGAATAAGGACTTGTGGAACTGTTGGGCAGAAAGACTTCCAGGTCAGGAGGAATAAAAGGACTCTGGGAACTCCCAGACACTGAGCTGAGCTGGGTGGTAGGAGGGCAACGCGTCTGGGAGTGGAGGATTGTGATTATTATTGATTTATTATTGTTATTGTGGTTTATGAATAGTGTGGAGTGGAGGGTGCTTGGTGCACATTATTATAATAAAAAGAATAATAGTAGCACTTTTACCAGGTGTTGCAGATTTTCAAAATAAGCAGTCTTTCAAAAGCAGTTTGAGATAATGAGATGTCTGGTATGAGTAAACTTCCACAGAAACCAGGAAAATGTATAAAAAGACCCTAAGGAAAATGAATGATTGCCTGAAAACCGTTTCAAATATACTGTATGTAAATTGTACTAAAGAACCTAGTGAGCAACTCAAACTAATGTTAGTACAATAGCAGAACATAATATTTTACTTATTTCATGTTTTAATATATCTTCATAGTATAAAAAGTATAAGCAAATCTATATTCACAATGAAAATTACCTAGCATGCTTTGGATTTGAACTTTGGAGAGTGTCAAAAGTCAATTTTATTCCAATTGCACCCATTGAAGTTCATCTGCTTTATTACACTAGACCTTGATGGTAGGTTGTGACTGCTTAACATCCTCACAATTTTTGTTATATCATAGATAGTTTAAAATGTATGTTAGCAAAGCACAGATAAACATATACTCGTTTATCAATTTCTCATAATACTGAAGAGTTACCAGTGGCATCTTTGGAATGAAAATTCTGGTGGGACATCTGGAGAGTCTAAGTTAGGGGCCTGGCTTGGAATAAATAAATTAATAGTGTGAGGCAGATCCAGCAGTGTGAATATGTAGGCGGTGTATGGCATAGAAAAGATCATTGTAGCTACTATGAAGGACATGTAAGGATCAAACCCCACAGTTGAACTAAAAAAAGAATGCCGAACCAAGTCAAAAACAGGCTAGCAACACCACGCAGAAAGAAGATTATACCTGGTCCAAAAAGAAATATCTTTCAGGAAAAAAATTACATTAAGCATACAAGGGACAATTGGAAAAAAGGCTTGAGTTTTCTAAAAATATTTTAAAAATAATTGAGACACGTTTACTACTTTTTAAGCTTTGCAAAACATTTCACAATATAAGGAGAAGGTGAGGAGTGTCCGACCTGCCCTTAATGCAGAGGTGCCGTTCATTATCACAATGTATACAACTTTGAATTCAATAAGTATTTGGTTTGTAGTGTACTAAACTAACAATTTCCTAAACATTTTTACCAATTTTCATTTCAAAACAGTTGGTTAAAAAATGAAATATCATTTTTTACAATGCCAATCATTTCCAGTGTTTATATACTGTTAGAAAAGGTTCTTTAACTATTTGAGGGCTGAATATTTTTTCAAAAAAGCACACAAAGCAATGGTTTCATACATAAGTCAACATAAAATTGTGCTGCTGTTGGCGCCAGTTCGGCATTTCTGACAGCAGTGGCTGTGCGGGTGCGCCCCGATGGTCAGCAGGAATGCACAGTGGGCACAGCAGGTGGGCAGTGATGGCAGTCGCATTGTGACGCAATATGGTTTGTACCTCTTGTCATCATAAGTGGTGGTTGTCCCAGGTGAACGCTGCTGTAGGCGTATCGGCTACTCAAACATGTTTAGCTGGGGACTGATCAGCCAATGCTAGTACCTCACTTTTGTTTTTGATCTTCATCTCCAGATCACTTGCATCAAATTGCAAGTCTGACAAGTCAGAGTCCGGTTCAGAAATAATACATAAAACATCCATGGAGCTCTCTGCTACTTGTACATGCACTGGGAATCGAGGTTAGACTAGCAAAGCTACTTAACTTTTCTTCTAGCAAAGAGAGTTGAACTAAAATGTAAGGGCGAGTTTTTTCGCAGTTTACAGTCGATTACCATCCTCTACCCCTGAGCTTCATCAAAAGTTGACATTAGCCCTGAAAGAGTTAATTTTCACTAGATATCCAAATGTTACTACTGCATATAGGAAGAAAACAGAAAATATTAAGCAGACATGCATATTATGTCCAGTCATATAAATGAAAATTGACCAACCATGTATCCCTTAATGATAAAACCATTCTTGATTTGTGCCCTATGTTCATTGATATCAGGTTAGGAATTCAGTCCTACTGAAAAAACAGAATATTCACAGGAAATGGAATTGCATAATTATACAGATACCAAATGTATTTAAGACTAAAGCCAGGAAGGCCCGGAACAAACTGCTGAGTGATAGAGTTGACAAAAAAACCTTGGCAACCTTTAAGAATCTGGATGAGATATACCTTAGATATTAGCTAAATAAAGATGTTTGGACTGAAAGGTCTCCTTTCATTTATCAGATTTTTTATGTTGTTAATGCTAATCAAAATACATAATTACTCAAACATCAATAACATGCATATATCTTTGAGTAACTATGTCTAATATATAAAGCAGAGTCGATGTATGTTTGTTTGTCCGCCATACAAATCTGCACCGGGCATCCGATCGCCACCAAACTGGGCATGGGGCTCCTTTGTGACCAGGAGGAGGTCATGGGGTATGTTTGGTTGGGAATAATGTTCGGGGTGAAGCGCAGGGCACCTTTTCACCGACAGTTCCACACACGTCCCCGTACTGCCAACAGGAGAAGGGCTACTGATGCAAGACCGGATGAATCATATCAGGAAAGGGGAAACCAACAGGAGAAGGGCTACTGATGCAAGACCGGATGAAACATCTGAAGAAAGGGAAGGGAGGCTATAGTCAGTGTATATTTGTTTGTCCGTCATACAAATCTGCACCAAGCGTCCGATCGCCACCAAACTGGGCATGTAGCTCCTTTGTGACCAGGAGGAGGTCATGGGGTGTTTGGTTGGGAAAAATGTCTGACGCAAGAGTGGATGAAACATCTCAAGAAAGGGAAACCTGGCGGTCTGCCAACAGGCGAAGGGCTGCTGATGCAACACGTGGACAAATGCAGCACAATTTAAAAAATATGGCTTTCTCATATAACCGACAAGTTGCATATCATAAACATCCTGGATTGTCACCGGGATTGTGTTGCTCAAATGGGAAGGTGAAACTGCCATCTCTAATTCGTCTACCTAAAACCTCCACACTCTTTGATGTCAGGATCAACATCAATTTCAAAGCATTTCCTGAACAACATCAGGAAGTACAATTCCTGTTTTCAAATGACTTCTTTTGGTGCAACTAAACAAATACGAGAGGATGGGTTCATGCCCACATTCAAAGTGCAAGGTCAATTACCATACAATAGGATCATTACTTCCATTAACTGATGGGACAATTGAGTTCCTTTAGATCTACTTCATGGGAGATATTTCCACAACAGCACATCATAGACACAGCAGAATACCAAACGTGAGACTGGACATTGTGATGGATTTAGAATGATTCCTTCATGAGAACAACACATGTCACCCTTTTCAAGACTGCACTTCAACGTATGTCAACAGATGATTCTAAAGTTGTCATAAGAGCTGACAAAATGCCACAGGGAGAGCATCACCGATGATTCAATGCTCCAACACTTGATGAGGTTGACATTGTAATGGTAGGCAATGACTTTGGGAAGCGGGACATTATCATTGAGAAAAGGAACAGAAGTCTTCGTATAATGCCCTTCAGTATCCACTAATTTTTTGGCATGGCGAAGATGGGTATTCCTTTGGAATTCCACAAACAGATCCATCTACGGGCAACTCTGTTGCTGGCAAGAAACTCAGTGAAATGGACTTTTATTCTTACCGACTAATGAGTAGAGTTTCTGTAGAGAATCACATCTTGAAATGCCAGCAACTTTTCCATCAATACATATTATTGAAGCAACTATCATAACAGGTTGCGCAAGACGTAAAAATGTTTTCATACCAAAAATGCTGCCGATTTACCCTTTGATTTCAAACGGCTACAATTTCCTATTCATTTGGCTTTTGCTATGTCCATTAATAAGGCTCAAGAGCAATCACTGCAAGTCACTGGCATCAAACGGACAACTCTACATAGCATGTTCTAGACTGGGCAATCCTCAGAATTTGTTCTTTTTCGCACCATAAGGGAAAAAGGCTCTGGAATAACTACTTGTATTACCTATTATAATAAAATGTGAATCAGAAAAATGTTTGTTCTATTTCTATGTTGTGTTTCTTTCATTTGGGAAATTCATTCTACATTCCCGGGCAACACTGGGTACTCCTGCTAGTACTTTATAAAATGCATCTTCCTTTGAGCAGAGTTGTAATCTGTGGATATGAACAGGGTCAAGAGCATTTAGGACAATCAAAAAATAACTTGAAATGAAAACAAGCAAACTATTATGTAGGCAGTTATACTGATAATTAATTTCAGGAAAAAATGTTTAAATACATTATATATTTCATCCTACCAGCCACAGATTTAATGGATCCCATCATAGACTGGTTAAAAATTAATCAGAAGGCACATTCTCATACAGTTGCAAAGCAAAATTAGAATAATTTGTTTCTGTAAGATAATACTTTTGTACTGCCAGAATCCTTCAGGAGATTCCAAACAAATATGAGGAGAATATACTTGGTGCAACAAGGGTATCATGGGTATCATTAACATTAGTTAGTTCTATGAAAAAACATTTCATTTTAAAAAATATGGTTAAAATAAGCTATGCCATGCATGAAATATGGTGTTTTTATAGTAGAACAATACATTACATATTAATTCATGTTGATATGAGTATCTTAAAAACTTTGTTTTAACTTACCTTATGCTGTATTTTGGACAAACCATTTTACAGCTTAGTATTCCAAGTAAAATTCTATGCATAACGGAATTATTGGTTCTTCATGCCAAATAAGACAGCCTATGGCGTTTCACGTCTAAAAAAAAGAGCCAAGATTAGAGGTATGTTTATGACAGTGGATAAAAGCTTTCAAGATGTAGGAATGCCTGAAGAGGTTGTAGAGTTGAACAACAAAATGGGTAAATTACCTTGGTAGTGCTGGTGTTGACATGAAAAGAGAAGAACAACATAAACGTGTGAAAAATTGATATGCTAAAGTTTAGTGTACATAGTACAATGAAATTTTAATTTTCGTAGTATGAATATAAATCCTCAAAAACATTCATGGTGGAAAATATTGTGATATCTGGTAGGTGGAGTGCAACTGAAGGCAAAGGAGATTTGCTCTCTTATCCACAGGCATTTATAAAGTCTTGGCATCCAGTGATGTTTACTGTATCTAAAGCTGGTAAAAAGTGGTACTGTTTTGAGAAGAACTAATAAGAAGGCATGTAATAGACAAAGAATGGAGACCAACTCAATTTAATTTTAATTTTATTTTATGAATTTGAATTGAATATTTTTTGGAGTTGGTCTCATCCATTGAGAGACATGGATATCTCAAACAGTGCTCTGCTGGCAGTTTTTTTTATTTTATCTATCCAAAATACCCTGTATTTAATCAACCTGATAGGATTCAGTTACAAGTATGGTATATTAAAAGCATGAGCAAGAGACCAAGTGTGGTCGAAATTTAACTTCTTATTAAAGAAAGAAACATTCTCTAACAGGACAATTCAGTAATCAGGCAGGAGAAAAGCTGTTCATTGTATTTTGTAATTACTCCTTGGCAAAATGCCTTGGAGAGAGCATTCTTCAAAAGCAGTTTTCTACAGCAAGGTCAGAATGATCAGAATGGTCAGAGAAACAAAGAATAGAGGTTCATTTGTGAATTTCCCCTTGGGATTAATAAAGTATCTATCTATTTTATAAACTGTTGAATTTACATACAGTGTCAATCAGTGCATACACTTCACTCTGGTTGGTTTACCCCCAAATGATTTATATAAAACTAGGGGGTTCACACCCTGCTCACTTTGGTCGCCAACCCCTGTCTCTGCTACTCTCGTTGTGAAGAGGGGGGCTGAACGCACCCCAAGGAGATGCAGTCGCTCCTCCGAAACCCCCACGTAAACGGTGATACGATGGGAAACAAATACAGTGGAACCTCTAGATATGATCACCTCTGTATACGAGAAATTCAAGATAAGAGGAAAGTATGAGCGAAAAATTTGGATCTAAATACGAGCACTGGCTCGCATAACGAGCCACGAGCCAGGCTATGATTATGCATGACGCGTTTCCCGATCTGCCTCGACTCGGGGATTCACCCAAGCCGCGTCAGCTCACTCAGTGTTCCTTGTTCTCCCGTAGCGTGAGGATCTATGTGTTTGTGCACTTGAGATTTCATTGTTTCGCTCTAGCAGTTCGCTGTATAAGCGTATCCAAAAATATCGCGGACATGCAGGCGGAGAATAGGAGACGATTGCCCTCAAGAGGACAGAGAGAGAGGCGCGAGCGAGTGAGAGAGATAAGGAGAGAGAGAGAGAGAGACGCGCGTGCGCAAGCGAGCGAGAGATGAAAGAGAGAGAGGCGCATGCGAGCGAGATAAGGAGAGAGAGAGATACGCGAGCGAGAAAGATAAGGAGAGAGAGATGCACACGAGAGAGAAGAACCATCAGCTCAGTTATGCTCACATGACGCTCAGCAGACAAAGTGTATCCATACTACTTGTATTGCAAGACATCGCTCGTTTTATCAAGTCAAAATTAATTAAAAAATTTAGCTCGTAAACCAAGTTACTTGCAAACCGAGGTTCCACTTGTATATATTATTTATCAGTGTTATTTGTTAGGAAAATTGATTTTTATGTTGATATTTTTGGGGGTGCGGAACGGATTAACTGGATTTCCATTATTTTCAATGGGGAAGTTTGTTCTAGATACGAGAAATTTGCTATACAAGCTCAGTGCTGGAACGAATTAAACTCGTATCTCGAGGTTCCACTGTACAGGTTTTTTTACTGCCTCTTTGCTTGGGTGATGAGAATTCGTTGATCTCAGGCAGGTTGTTAGAACCAAGCATGGCCCCATCTTCCTTGCTGTTAAATACTACCAACACCGCCTGTGAGTCAAAACCAGCAACTCCAACAGGATACAAAACTTCGCCTTCAGAGCAGAGAAGTTGAACAGCAAAATTTCAAAAGCTGAAAGTTAAGTGTTAGTGTTCACACTTTTAAATCTTCAGTGTTATTCAGTACAAATGCAGTCCTCACAAAGTAACATGGACTCCACCCTCCAAATTAATTTTCAGTGTAACAAACCTCCTCACCGACCCGGAGTAAACTGTACATCCAGGAAATTGACCCTGTTTTGGAGCTGCAGGGCATGCATGTTGTGGAGACCCGGTAATAATTTACAATGTGATTTGTTGGTTTATTGTTTTCTAGCTTTGACACTCTTGAATGATATACATTTTCTTAAATACTTGTTCCAGAGATTTTTAGACATACAAAAAATGTATCTGCTTTATTTAAATTAATTTCATTAATTATTTTTTCAGCATGCATACTGTTTGTTATAGAATTAAAAATTAGCTGTCCTAAAGTTATGTTATGATAGTGTGCCACTAATATTAAAATTAAATCTGTCCCATTTGAGTTTCTAACAACAAATGTTTTTGATACTTTAGTGGCTTGTGTTAGTATTGTTTGGCATTTTCAGTCTGTGAATTTCTTGACCACTGAAAACATGATGCGACCAATAGAAACGGAGCAGTTACTGGTTCAAAATAGCTGGCTTGTTAAACATGTCTAAGGTCTGTGCAATGGTGCTATTTTGTGATAGCACCAACGTTCAAATGCTGACCATATTCGACCAATAAAAATTTAATGCGTTAGACCTTGTTTTGATTACAAATAATATATTTAAAAATATACATTGTAAAAGTGTTGAAGCAGTATATATTGACACACCAATAAGCCAGTTTGACATTTTTGAGGCAGGAGAACAGTTCATGAGCCTGACATAAGACGATTAGAATTTCAGTTTTATGATTTGAAAAGATTGCTGTCATTTATCGCTAAAGTAACTGAATTAGTTCTGTCTGCTTGTAAATAAGTTTAACAGGTCAAATAAGATATATTGCCCATGATGACTTTTACTGTGTTTTTTAAATGCTTTAAAGGACAAACAGAGGACAAAAATATATATAAAGTTCAATGGAGCTTCTTTTTTAAAATTACTCACAGACGTAATATATATTCCTTTGTGATTCAGTGAATTTAACCCCTATAAGAATTGCTGAACACATATGTAGCTTTTTAAATAGGAAGAACTTATATGTTTATTTTTAATCAAACAGAAATTCAACATCATTGACTGAAGTCGATCAAGATATCTTCAGTGAACTATTAGAAGTTTGACATTTTATGGAAAGTTATTGATTGTACTGCACCTTCAGGTAAAATTAAAACAGGTTGTGTCACTGCATTAGAAAATTCTCCTTGACTTTGATTTGTGAAATGGTGTTTTAATCTCCAAAAATAAATACTGCGTTACGAAGTACCGCTGGTTTAAGAGGAATCAGTGCTTTCTTCACAACTATAATTTCAGCACTTTAATAATTTGAGACTATAAAATAGACTTCAATTTAAAGCTAACCAGTAAGAGTGAGTGATCGCATTATTTCATATCAGCAAGTAGTGTGACAGTCTAACTCTGCATTTAGAAAAGCATTGTGGCTTATCCCTAACTTATTACTGTGGTGGTTCTCTGTCAGACGTGCCTGCCTGCCAGCATGTGCATACCTGCCTGCCTGCCCATGCGTGCCTGCCTGCCTGCAAAAGAAACCCAAGAAATCACAACAGAGAAAACAACTGAAGGAAAACATCCCTCCATCGCGGAGCCGGACTCTCCCTCAAAACTGTAACCTCTTCTCCACCCAGTTCCTCCTCACTTCATGCCAGAACTCGACTCATGCAAGGTTAGTTTTCTTGGTGGTTTATAGTTTTTGTATTACAGATTTTTCAAAAGTTAATTTTTCAGTTTGTAGCGTGAATTGTTGCAATGTTACTTTTCTCTTTTTTCAAATGTTCGTTTTTTCCCTGTGCTTAAAAGAGAGAGGGGGAGGGTGCGTGCTGCTGAGAGAGAGAGAGAGAGAGAGCGAGAGCGTGCTGCTGAGAGAGGGGGGGAGGGTGCGTGCTGCTGAGAGAGAGAGAGAGAGCGAGCGCGTGCTGCTGAGAGAGAGAGAGAGAGAGAGAGCGCGTGCTGCTGAAAGAGAGGGGGAGGGTGCGTGCTGCTGAGAGAGAGAGAGAGCGAGCCAGCTCGTGCAGCTGAGCAGGGAGCCTGGGTGTTTTGTGTCAGTGTTATTCAATTTCTTTACATTAGTTTACTATAATACTGTGCATTCTATGGTGTAATTAACTATATTTGTGCTTAATCTTTAAAAAATATATATTTACATACAGTTCGTACGGTATTTATGGTCGTGAACCGAGGTTCCACTGTACTTTGACATGACTACAAACTGGGGAAGTGTTAGACTAGAGATATTAAAATTATTTAGGCATTCATAATAAAAGTGCTTAAAATATTTTTGGTTGGTGATAATAAATTGATTTTGTATGTAAACTAACTATTGTTGGTCATTAAAAAATGGCAAAAGTAACTTTATTTAGGCAAACATAGATTGCTTAAGTTTGATCTACTGCTGAAATTTGTAAGTAGGCATCCCAGATTGATGCAAACAAACACTGTGTTTCTTGGCCTATGCTAATGTAATGACCACCAAGCACAAACCAGATTAGTTTCTACTATTTTGATGCTGAGATTCAAACCTCCTTCATTTGAAGGCAAGTTCAGAGTTTAACATTATAATGTCAAAAAAATGTTTTATTCTGTTCTGTCTTATACTGCCATTATGTCTGTTTCTGTTTTAAGAATCCCCTGTACAGCCATCATCATGCACAGACAGAAGATCCATTTCACATGACAGTGAGGGTGCATCTCAGACACATAAAAGAGCACAAATTGATTCTACTTATGTAAAAGAGATATTTGCAATAAAACATAATTGTGTTGCAAATTAATACATCTGTGGTAATGTCATTTGGGGAGTAGTTGAATAAGTAGTATGCAAAGACTAAATAAACTATTTTTATATGTGGAAGAATCTGTTTTCTATTTAAGATTCTGCAGTTTCATCACATTTTGTGAATTTATTTCACAGCTTGTCAAAGACATCCTACAACAGAAGCCAGGTGGTGACAAGATATTACAAGAACATACAGGAAGTGGCACAATTACAGACAAAACTTGACGACAACTAGTTAAAATTCTAGTTTCAGCTATGACTAAAAGCATGGGTATGTATAAATTATGTTCAATTTTAATTTTCTAAATCAATTTCTTTCCTGCAATTATTTTTAATAAGTAATTTAATGCACTATCCAAATAGGTTGCCATCATATATTTTACTATATAGTGTTATCTATTTTGAATTATTTAATCACATTCTATTTAATTTTCTGCTTTTTATTTTTAAATTTAATTTTTTGACATTTTCTTTCCTCAGTCTGTGAGGACAGATTTTAAATTACTTTTTTGTGTTATTTTTCAAGGAATGTTCCTCCAAAGGATGTAAGCATTAGGTATCATAACACTGTTCCCTTTGCTGAAAGACCCCTATTCAAGAAAAGGTTATGAAAGTCTATTTCTTTTCTACCTACCTGTTTGGATAGCATCTGTAAATTGAAACATTTTGTTGTCTACATCATTTTAGTGATGTTTAATTACACCATTTTCATTTTACAGTTTTAAACAGTTGTCAGACAATTTATAGGAGACTCAATATTAAGTTTTCAACTTAACTGGGTGAAAAATTGATACACATAATGGTCCAAAAACATTAGCTTAAATTGCCATATAGTTATGTTTGCCTAATTTTTGTGTTCTCTTTTTAAAAAATTAAAAATATCACTAAAATATAGGACATTTGTAGAGTACACTGTAAAGGACATTTACTGTAAGATAATTTATTATACTTCGTATAACAATAAACATATACAAGTTTGAAGGTTTTAAAATTTTAATGGCTTATAATGTTTAGGGTGTGAGAAGGTTACATTTTTTATTTTATGCTGTGTTCCTTATCTGTTTTCAGGAGTACTTTTATGAGGGAGAAAATAACACAGGATTCATATCATGGTACTTAAAAATGGTTCAGCACAAACTATTGGGAGCATTGACAATTCAGAAAGTAAGGGGAAAGCAACTGAACGTTCATTTAACTTGCCAGAGGATTAGCTATCAGCTGTAGAGAGTCCACTGGGACCAGATTTTCTCAAAGATGAGATGAACCTTAAAGTACAGGCAAAAATTCATCCATGATGTAGAGAAGTCGACTACAGCACTTTTAGTGCTTCCAGTGTTTCTGGCTCTGAAAGGCCTGGTAAGTTTATTAATCTAATGTTTAACCTTTGACAAATTTTACACTTGTATATTTGACCTCACAGTTTTGTACTTTACAGTTGTGACAGACTGCCACAGCCATTACCTGGCCAGGATGCCAGCTGGATGGAATGATCGGGGGAGAGAGCATCTACAAGACACTACCTCCCCCAGGACGCTAAAGGGCAGTCCTCTTGGGCGGCTGTGGATTCCCTCAAGGAGAGAAGAAGAAGAAGACAGAATGGACTGTATATTTGGTGCTCTGTGTACTGTGCTGTTTAGAGGAGCAAGTGAGACACACTTCCCCTTTTGTAAATAAATGTGTACCGTGCTGGAACCTGTGTCTCTGCATGTCTGTGTTGGGGTTGGGGCAGCTGGAGCGCCCCTGGTTTCCATTGTTAAGGTTAGGGATTATGGATATTTAATATTTATTTGTGATCAGGGATTAAAGTGAAAAAAAATCTTCTGACTGAACTTTTTTCAGGCCAAGCCATATTCCTTTAACAAACACTTTATTTAAATAGTCGAGACCAATAGCGTTTTAAGGGGAGATTAAACTGCTTTAATATTGCCAGTTTGCATATTTTAAAAGCTATTTGTAATCTTTGAAAAAAAATATACCTTGACAAATAATCAACCATCTACCACACATCTTTTCAGTGCATGTTTTTATGTATCTTATAACACCAAACAATGTTTTGTGAAACTATTAATAATTAACAGGAAAAAAAGTAACAGCACCACCATTAAATTCCAAAAAGTGCTTTTCTTGTGCAAATGTCTCTAGAGTGCTTTTCACTTTTTCTGCTTTTTGGCTGTGAAACCATATTCCTGAAGCTTGGCTACACCTGACACCCGTTTTAGTGTTTGACTAGCTACATGTGCAGGAGTGGCTCCAGGAGAGGTGGAGGGGGTGGAGGCTGTAGCAGCAGTTTTGCCTTTACCTCCAACAGTGGATGAGGTGGAGACTGTAGCAGCAGTTTTGCCTTTAACTCCAGGGGTGGAGGAGAAAGAGGCTTTAGCGGCAGCTTTTCGTTTAACTCGAAGAGTGGAGGAGGTGGAGGCTGTAGCAGCAGCGCCTTTAACTGCAGGGGTAGAGGCTGTAGCAGCAGCTTTTCGTTTAACTCCAAGGGTGGAAGAGGTGGGGGCTTTAGCACAAACAGAAGAGGTGGAACCTTTCTTTACTTTTCTAACCCTAACTGCTTAAAGGACCTTCACAGCTTCCCTCAGTTTTCTTTCCTTTTGCTTGTCAAGGTTCACCTTCTTTTTCTTCAGATGATTTTGGTATGTCTCATAAGAAGACAGGCAAAATCTCCTTAATGCATGGGTAATTTGCATTTTAAATGCAGTTTTGCCCATTACCTTCATGTGGGACTTCAGAATGGCTAAGCCTTCATAAGTCTCAATGTTCAGCCTAACCCTGTCTTTCTCAATTATATCATCCATCATGTTAAACGATCCTTCGACAAGAGGGCCAACAATGACAACAATGACAGAAGAGCCTTTACCAACTTCCCTAAGATAGGGAACCTCATTCCTCCGTCTGGCATCTTCATGGCAAAAATCTTACTCCACCAGTCAACATCGATTTGTGCATTGTTCTCCTCAAAGCATTTGGCCTGTGGTCCTAGATCTGTATTAATCTGGTAGGCTCGAACCGCTTCATCCAGTTGACCCAACTCCTCTGACTTCACAGCATTTGGCAAGGCATTGGCCAAGGTGTTGAATGCACCTTGGACTGATTCATGGAGAATCAATGATGGTGTCAGCGCAGATAAAGAGGTGATGATGTTGTTGAGGAGCAGGTTTTTCAGGAGGAATGTTGCTGCCTTTATGTAGCCTTCTCTGAGAGAGCTGTAGACCTTCTGCACCCAGGGCTTCTTTTCTACTCTAGCCTTGTTTAAGGCAAAGAAGCTGAATCTCCTAACAGACAACCTTTTGTCAGTGTACTAAAGGGAAACATTAAGCTTCAACAGGGCCTTTGCACTTAAAGGAATAGTTTCAGGCTTCATAAATTTGGAGAGAAGTTCCCTAACCAGTAGCAGCATTTCAGCATGCAGCACAGGAATCATGTTGCAACTTCTTCAGGAACACCTAGAAAGTTGGAAGTACACCTGAAGATCACAATAGAACCAGATTAGAAATGGGTCTGAATATTTTATTCATTGATTAATTAATCCTCTTCCGCTTATCCAAGGTTGGGTCGCGGGGGTAGCAGCTTAAGCAGAGAAGCCCAGACTTCCCTCTCCCCGGCCACTTCTTCCAGCTCTTCCGGGAGAATCCCAAGGCATTCCCAGGCCAGCCGGGACATAGTCCCTCCAGCGTGTCCTGGGTCTTCCCCGGGGCCTCCTCCCGGTTGGGCGTGCCGGAACACCTCACCAGGGAGGCGTCCAGGAGGCATCCTGATCAGATGCCCGAGCCACCTCATCTGACTCCTCTCGATGCGGAGGAGCAGCGGCTCTACTCTGAGCCTCTCCCGGATGACTGAGCTTCTCACCCTATCTTTAAGGGAAAGCCCAGACACCCTGCGGAGGAAACTCATTTCAGCCGCTTGTATTCATGATCTCGTTCTTTCGGTCACTACCCATAGCTCATGACCATAGGTGAGGGTAGGAATGTAGATCGACTGGTAAATTGAGAGCTTTGCCTTACGGCTCAGCTTTTTCACCACGACAGACCGATGCAGAGCCCGCATCACTGCGGATGCCGCACCGATCCGCCTGTCAATCTCACGATCCATTCTTCCCTCACTCGTGAACAAGACCCCGAGATACTTAAACTCCTCCACTTGGGGCAGGATCTCCCTCCCAACCCTGAGAGGGCACTCCACCCTTTTCCGGCTGAGGACCATGCTCTCGGATTTGGAGGTGCTGATTCTCATCCCAGCCGCTTCACACTCAGCTGCGAACCGATCCAGAGAGAGCTGAAGATCACGGCCTGATGAAGCAAACAGGACAACATCATCTGCAAAAAGCAGTGACCCAATCCTGAGTCCACCAAACCGGACCCCTTCAACACCCTGGCTGCGCCTAGAAATTCTGTCCATAAAAGTTATGAACAGAATCGGTGACAAAGGGCAGCCCTGGCGGAGTCCAACTCTCACTGGAAGCGGGCTCGACTTACTGCGGCAATGCGGACCAAGCTCTGACACGGTTGTACAGGGACCGAACAGCTCTTATCAGGGGTCCGGTACCCCATACTCCCGAGCACCCCACAGGATTCCCGAGGGACACGGTCGAATGCCTTTTCCAAGTCCACAAAACACATGTAGACTGGTTGGGCAAACTCCCATGCACCCTCAGGATCCTGCTAAGGGTGAAGAGCTGGTCCACTGTTCAGCGACCAGGGCGAAAACCACACTGTTCCTCCTGAATCCGAGGTTCGACTATCCGGGACCCTCCTCTCCAGAACCCCGAATAGACTTTTCCAGGGAGGCTGAGAGTGTGATCCCTCTATAGTTGGAACTCCCCCTCCGGTCCCCCTTTTTAAAGAGGGGGCCCACCACTCCGGTCTGCCAATCCAGAGGCACTGTCCCGATGTCCATGCGATGTTGCAGAGGCGTGTCAACCAAGACAGTCCTACAACATCCAGAGCCTTAAGGAACTCGGTATCTCATCCACCCCGGGGCCCTGCCACCAAGGAGTTTTTGACCACCTCGGTGACTTCAGTCCCAGAGATGGGAGAGCCCACCTCAGAGTCCCCAGGCTCTGCTTCCTCATTGGAAGGCATGTTAGTGGGATTGAGGAGGTCTTGAAGTACTCCCCACCGACCCACAGCGTCAGTGAGGTCAGCAGCACACCATCCCCACCATATACGGTGTTGACACTGCACTGCTTCCCCTCCTGAGGCGCGGACGGTGGACCAGAATCTCCTCGAAGCCGTCCGAAAGTCGTTCTCCATGGCCTCTCAAACTCCTCCCATGCCCGAGTTTTGCCTCAGCAACAACCAAGCGCATTCGCTTGGCCTGCGGTACCTATCAGCTGCCTCCAGAGACCCACAGGACAAAAAGTCCTATAGGACTCCTTCTTCAGCTTGACGGCATCCCTCACCCGGTGTCCACCAACGGGTTGGGGATTGCCACGACAGGCACCGACCACCTTGCGGCCACAGCTCCGGTCAGCCGCCTCAACAATAGAGGCACGGAACATGGCCCATTGGACTCAATGTCCCCACCTCCCTCGGGGCGTGGTTGAAGTTCTGCCGAGGTGGGAGTTGAAGCTACTTCTGACAGGGGACTCTGCCAGCCGTTCCCAGCAGACCCTCACAACACGTTTGGGCCTACCAGGTCTGACCGGCATCTTCCCCACCATCGAAGCCAACTCACCACCAGGTGGTGATCAGTTGACAGCTCGCCCCTCTCTTCACCCGAGTGTCCAAGACATATGGCGCAAGTCCGGACACACCACAAAGTCGATCATCGACCTGAGGCCTAGGGTGTCCTGGTGCCAAGTGCACATATGAACACCCTTATGCTTGAACATGGTGTTCGTTATGGACAATCCGTGGCGAGCACAGAAGTCCAATAACAAAACACCGCTCGGGTTCAGATCGGGGGGGCCATTCCTCCCAATCACGCCCTTCCAGGTCTCACTGTCATTGCCCACGTGGGCATTGAAGTCTCCCAGCAAAACGAGGGAATCCCAGAAGGTATGCCCTCTAGCACCCCTCCAGAGACTCCAAAAGGGTGGATACTCCAAACTGCTGTTGGCATACGCACAAACAACAGTCAGGACCCTTCCCCACCCGGCGGAGGGAGGCCACCCTCTCGTCCACGGGGTAAACCCCAATGCACAGGCTCCAAGTGGGGGCAATAAGTATGCCCACACCTGCTCGGCCTCTCACCAGGGGCAACTCCAGAGTGGTAGAGAGTCCAGCCCCTCTCAAGGAGATTGGTTCCAGAGTCCAAGCTGTGCGTCGAGGTGAGTCCGACTATATCTTGCCGGAACCTCTCACCTCGGGCACTAGCTCAGGCTCCTTCCCTTCAGAGAGGTGACATTCCACGTCCCAAGAGCCAGTTTCTGTAGCCGAGGATCAGACCGCCAAGGTCCCGCCTCGGCCACCACCCAACTCACACTGCACCCGACCTCCTTGGCCCCTCCCATAGGTGGTGAGCCCATGGGGAGGAGGACCCACGTTACCTCTTCGGGCTGTGCCCGGCGAGCCCCATGGGTGCAGGCCCGGCCACCAGGCGCTCGCCATCGAGCCCCACCCCCAGATCTGGCTCCAGAGGGGGCCCCGGATGGATGGATGGATGGATGGATGATTAATAATCACAATCATAGTAATGTAACATACTCTTCTTGGAATATTACAACCCTTTAATATTATTTTTTAGATTTGTTGTTGTTTATTTTCATCTGTATTATTTAATTGTCTAGTTTTATTTACATCAGTCCTGAAATGTTTTAATTCTGCTTTAATAAGTCTGTAACTTTGTTTTTGAAAAGTGCTGTATAAACAGTTTATTATTAGTTGTACTAGTATTAACCAAAGTGATCTGATTAACAGTGATCTAAAAACTGTATTCATGGTTAACTCAGATTCCATTCCAGGATTCCAAGAAAAATAAGCATATAATAAATATAGCAATAAAGGGATTTCAATAAATAAGAAATCTCTGTACAAATCAATAATGTTTGTGAGCTTGTCGAACTCTGAAAAAAGCATACAGATGCGTGTCTTTTGTTTTTTGTTGACATCACTTCTGATCCTCGCAGATTTTGCCATTTGCTGATGCAGACGAATTATCCTGGCCTTCTCATCAGATGTAACTGCATGCTTATCAAGAAGCTGGTTCAGGAGCCATTTGCATCACAAAATAACATATACACATAAGGATTAAGGAGAAAAAAAAAATCGACAATGCTATTTCTAATTGCCAATACTTAAACAGTCATGACATACTTTTTGTGTTTACAGGTCAAGGCACTTCCTTTTCTTTATATAAAGGTTATTTAATAATTTGATTGCATCTGGAATGAAGCCGAGCTTCATTGTTCTAACATTTAACCCTTTGAGTCATTGTATCTATAACTTTATAAAACCTGATTGATCACTGAGCCATCTCCACCCCTTGGTTTAGATTTGTTATGTAAAAAAAATCCACTAGAGGTCTGCATCTTTAAATATTATTAATAACAAGAAAAAATGTGTGTGTGTGTGTGTATATATATATATATATATATATATATATATAATTATTATTTTATATATATATATATGTGTGTGTGTTTGTGTTTCATTAAAAATCCAAAAAAAGGCCTACTAGTACAGAAATTAGATAATACAAAAATAGAAGTACCTGTGTTTGTGTTGATCATGAGAAGACAGGACGCTGTAGAAGTGCACAGTCAATGGATCCATAAGCTCCCGTATTCTGTTGCACACATCCAACATTTGCAGGAACCTGCTGCTGATGGGACGTATTAGGCTCTTATTCTCCAAATGAAGTAAGGACTGAAACTCAGAAAAAACTTCTTTCTGTTTGGGTGATTTTTCAATGTCATAGTATACATCAGAGCAAAATTGTTCCACAAATCCCTGGAAAGGATTTAAAAGGGCATTGGCTGCATTCGAGACCATATGGACAGTGTCTCCGCTGACATCCAGCAGTGATGGATTTTCTCTTCTGACTAGTGTCCCTACTCCAGACTTTTTCCCTCTCATCACACTGAAGTTATCCAACAGTATACCAACAACCTGATTCCAGTTCAGGCTATATGACTGGAGAATATCTGTCAATGTTTTTGTGATTGTTAAGGCATCTGCAATATTCAGTTTCCTCGAGGCTAGATGCTGGGTTGCCACTTTTCCCACATCTTCATCATAGTACAGAACAAGAACATTCAGAATCCTGTCCATGTTTCCATCTGTTGCCTCATCTACATTTAAAGAAAACATCTTCGTTTTCAGCTTAGATGACAATTCGGATTTCCAATAAGCAGCAATGCCATGTGTGCACAAGTAGGAGGCATGTGCATTAGACATAGACAATTTTGAAAGTGCACTCTTGTCTTTGACAACTGATTGCATTAAATTAACTAGCAGTTGTGAGACTGTGAACGACAGGTCATTCTCCGCTATGAAAGAACATATGCGCACTTTTACATCGCACACACTGTCAGCCATAGATGCATGAATCTCCGTTGTGGTACTTGTCGCACCAGGCAGGGAGCATGTGTACTGTAGAGCACGAACGGCAGCCCGGATGGATGGATGGATGGATGATTAATAATCACAATCATAGTAATGTAACATACTCTTCTTGGAATATTACAACCCTTTAATATTATTTTTTAGATTTGTTGTTGTTTATTTTCATCTGTATTATTTAATTGTCTAGTTTTATTTACATCAGTCCTGAAATGTTTTAATTCTGCTTTAATAAGTCTGTAACTTTGTTTTTGAAAAGTGCTGTATAAACAGTTTATTATTAGTTGTACTAGTATTAACCAAAGTGATCTGATTAACAGTGATCTAAAAACTGTATTCAAGGTTAACTCAGATTCCATTCCAGGATTCCAAGAAAAATAAGCATATAATAAATATAGCAATAAAGGGATTTCAATAAATAAGAAATCTCTGTACAAATCAATAATGTTTGTGAGCTTGTCGAACTCTGAAAAAAGCATACAGATGCGTGTCTTTTGTTTTTTGTTGACATCACTTCTGATCCTCGCAGATTTTGCCATTTGCTGATGCAGACGAATTATCCTGGCCTTCTCATCAGATGTAACTGCATGCTTATCAAGAAGCTGGTTCAGGAGCCATTTGCATCACAAAATAACATATACACATAAGGATTAAGGAGAAAAAAAAAATCGACAATGCTATTTCTAATTGCCAATACTTAAACAGTCATGACATACTTTTTGTGTTTACAGGTCAAGGCACTTCCTTTTCTTTATATAAAGGTTATTTAATAATTTGATTGCATCTGGAATGAAGCCGAGCTTCATTGTTCTAACATTTAACCCTTTGAGTCATTGTATCTATAACTTTATAAAACCTGATTGATCACTGAGCCATCTCCACCCCTTGGTTTAGATTTGTTATGTAAAAAAAATCCACTAGAGGTCTGCATCTTTAAATATTATTAATAACAAGAAAAAATGTGTGTGTGTGTGTATATATATATATATATATATATATATATATATATATATATATATTATTATTTTATATATATATATATATATGTGTGTGTGTTTGTGTTTCATTAAAAATCCAAAAAAAGGCCTACTAGTACAGAAATTAGATAATACAAAAATAGAAGTACCTGTGTTTGTGTTGATCATGAGAAGACAGGACGCTGTAGAAGTGCACAGTCAATGGATCCATAAGCTCCGTATTCTGTTGCACACATCCAACATTTGCAGGAACCTGCTGCTGATGGGACGTATTAGGCTCTTATTCTCCAAATGAAGTAAGGACTGAAACTCAGAAAAAACTTCTTTCTGTTTGGGTGATTTTTCAATGTCATAGTATACATCAGAGCAAAATTGTTCCACAAATCCCTGGAAAGGATTTAAAAGGGCATTGGCTGCATTCGAGACCATATGGACAGTGTCTCCGCTGACATCCAGCAGTGATGGATTTTCTCTTCTGACTAGTGTCCCTACTCCAGACTTTTTCCCTCTCATCACACTGAAGTTATCCAACAGTATACCAACAACCTGATTCCAGTTCAGGCTATATGACTGGAGAATATCTGTCAATGTTTTTGTGATTGTTAAGGCATCTGCAATATTCAGTTTCCTCGAGGCTAGATGCTGGGTTGCCACTTTTCCCACATCTTCATCATAGTACAGAACAAGAACATTCAGAATCCTGTCCATGTTTCCATCTGTTGCCTCATCTACATTTAAAGAAAACATCTTCGTTTTCAGCTTAGATGACAATTCGGATTTCCAATAAGCAGCAATGCCATGTGTGCACAAATAGGAGGCATGTGCATTAGACATAGACAATTTTGAAAGTGCACTCTTGTCTTTGACAACTGATTGCATTAAATTAACTAGCAGTTGTGAGACTGTGAACGACAGGTCATTCTCCGCTATGAAAGAACATATGTGCACTTTTACATCGCACACACTGTCAGCCATAGATGCATGAATCTCCGTTGTGGTACTTGTCGCACCAGGCAGGGAGCATGTGTACTGTAGAGCACGAACGGCAGCATTGTGACTAGCTTCTGATTGATGCTGAGCTAGCACTTTTTTGCCATTATTGTCATATTGAAGTTTCCTGTGGCGTACTGTGCAAAGACACGTACCTTGTTGTTTGATTTTTTTAGCACACGAACTAAAAGGCTTGCCATTCTCCCCAATTTCGCTAAGCCAAGCCCATCTCTATTTATTTATTACACTTTTATCAATCTCCAAAACATCGGAGCCTTCCTGCATTATAAGTGTGTCCATGCTATCTTAAATATAGTTATACCTCAGCCGTAGCCTGACATGTACTTCTTCAGAACTAAACCAAAACCCGGAGTGGATCCATACCGGAGTGATAACAAAAAGCTTAAGAGTGGAGAGAGGAACGTGCATTCACTCCACTCCAGGCTTTGATCACATCCTCCTCAGCAGGCTGAATACACTTTGTCTTTCCTTAATTTAAGACCTATTTAAACTAAAATTAAGACATTTATTACATTATTTGAGAAATATAAGCCTATATATATACAGCATTAAAATTATGAAAAGTGAATTTAAAACATTAAGGACAGGCAGAACAGTGTAATTGACGGAAATCCGTCGATGACTTGCTACAATTAACGGAAATCCGTCGTAACGACGGAGAACTTTAATCCCTGTGTGATGCATGGTTTAACAAAATCTTGTCATTGCCTTAAAACTGCTGTCCAAATTAATGTCTATTACATTTTTTTCCCAATATTTTAGAATGCAAGATTTTGGATTACTTTTTGGAATGGGAACTTCATCCAAGCTTATGGAGAAGTGGGGTACATTCTTTAAGACTAAAGTCACCAGAGGAGCCAACATCACTTGAACAGTTGCTTGAACTTAGTCTCAAATGCAATGGTTTCGAATTTAATGGTACAATGTATCTACAGACGTATAGGACAGCAATGGGGAAAAAGTTTGCTCCGGCCTATGCTAATATTTATATGGCTGACTGGTAGCAGACGCCTATTGATAAGTGTGCCCGGCTTCCATTGTTATTCCTACACTACCTAGATGACATCTTTGGGGTTTGGTGTTTTTGTATGGAGGAATTTCAGAAATTTGTGGATGTAATAAATAATCATCATGTAAATATTAAGCTGCAAGTGAAAACTAGTTACAGCTCTTTGTCATTTCTGGATACGGAAATCTTTTTTACACAAAGTGGGAATGGTAGATTTCTGTGTTCTAGGGTGTTTTTCAAGCCCACAGATACGCATTCTTTATTGCACGCGTCTAGCTTTCATCTAAATCACTCCTTTAGGGGTATCGTTAAGGCTCAGTTAATCCGCTTCTTTAGAATCAACACGCTACAGTCAGATGTGGAAAACGCCATTCACAATTTATTTGGATCCTTACGGAAGAGGGGATACTCCAGATGTACTGTAGATTGAAGGAAATAAAACATGAGGTGCAAACAACATGCAAACAGTATCAAATTAGAACTCAAGATACGAAAAAAGTTAGAATAGGAATTCCCCAATTACAAGATCAGGATTGGGCCAACCTGGATGTTCTTGATATATCCTTCTTGACCATGCATGACTAATTATTGGAGGAAGAAAGAATACAGATAGAATTAGAACTGAGGAAATATGCCTGTAGAGAAGGGTTCACAAAATGTATATTGTTCCTGGATTTGTGGTAGAAGGATGATGGGGAACATGTACTTTACAGAAGGTAAATGTGCATTGGGTGGATACAAATATGGGGACCTTTGCTGCTCATTGCCAATGTGGAGCCGGGGTTGGTAGAGGGAATTTAGTGGGTAATGGGATAGGGAACAACAATGGTTTCTCTTTCTGACAGATTTTGAGACCATTCTATTAGACCGCCAGATGGCCCTGACGACCGGTTTGGCCTGGAAAAGTAATAACAAACATGAGAGACAAGGGGTGATTTGGGATGGAAACTTGATAGTGATACAACAATTACCAAGGTTACAAACTTTCATTATGAAGGTAGATAGTTGTACAGACATTTTTCTTTATTTTACTTAATTTATATTTTAGTTAGTAGGTTTGATGGGGTTTTTAGTTTTAAGGGCCCTGATGTTAAGATCACCTTCCAGCAGCTCAAAGGGATTAGGGGACTTAGTGCAATGTAGTGCAACACCTATATGATCTTACCCCGCTCTACTCTAACCTTTAAAAAAAAAAAAGAGAAATGGTCCCTAATCATAATCTGGGGATAGTGGAGTGGGCTTTAGCAAAGAAACATAGTTCGCCATTACCTATCACTGGGAAACACTTTAATTTAAGAATATTGAAATTTTGGCTTCTGAAAACCCTTCATCTCTCTGATCTTGAAGACCATGCCTTGATAGTGGAATTCCAGTGTGCTGATATGGGTAGCATAGTTGAACTGGCATCCTGGGTCAGATGTTCAGGAACAAATTATCTTTCAGGCTTAGTAGTTATCACAAAATTAAAGGAGGATATGTGGCAAATGTTTTGTAGAGTATCTGTTTTTCAGATCATCTTCATTACGTTCATGTCTTAAGGAATAGGGAGAAGAGTGTATCCATTTTTGAAATTGATACTTTGGATTTTTACAATCCATTTGCCCTTCAGACTCCTTATGAATCACACAGTAACAATGTTTATATTGTGTCTTTACATGTCTGTTTAAGCAGAAGTTCTCATTCTCATGTATTAAACCTTCAGATATCTTTGATATATTTGTTAACTGACAGACCTCAGTGGTAATTGTAGTGCTTCAGCATTGCTCAAAGAAATAATTTGACTCATGTTTAGTGCATATGTTTTAATTACTTTAAAGAGAAAACATTTGTAAATACACACATGTAAAATAGATAATTGTTTATGCATTTACCACATGAAATCTCTATATATAATCTTTATTTGGATCTTGATCTTTGTTTGTCCGCAAATGAATTAGAAGAAGAAGCACTAGATGGCAGTAGAGAGACAGCTAAAACATAGGCATTGCATTAAGAATCTCCTCCAGGCTTATACTACTGAAGTCTGTAGTACGCCAGTCACACCTCAAAACACAGACATTCAAACTAAACAAATTGTTGTGCTTTAAATTAACTAAAGATATCTTCATTTAGATCTTGATCTTTGTTTGTCCACGAATTCCACGCATGTGTAGACCACCTTCCAGTTTAGTACATTGTTGTTACTCACGGATGTCAACAATGTGCCGGAATAATGAAAGGGGTGGTGGACAGTGTTACGCTGGTTAGCTCCTGAGGCCTGCTTAGAGAACGAGATTGCCGAAGATAAAAGGTACGTCCCTACCTAACATATGAATGAAAGAAAAACAGTGGGTAAAATGAATGACAACGTAACAGCACGTTCCTGAAATTATTATTGTTACATTGTAGCCGGCGAGTGCTGCACGTCTCACGGTTGTACCGTGGCTTGCTCACATGTCAGTGGAGTGATCCCTATTTATGCTTTTTAAGAGCCTGGATACCTATGTGTCCCCTCTTATAACCATTGCTCCGTGTATATTGTCTTACTCTTTGGATTGCCACAAAGCAACCTGCAAGATTGGAGATAGGTTGAGAAGACATAGTGAGAGGAAACAACAGCATCCTGAAAACGAGACGGACTGTGAACGGACAGAAGCAGAAATGCTCCTACACAACCACATAATTACGATTTGGACAGTGATTCCGAGAAGGCCGTTCCTATCGAATCAATATCCAGGGGTTTTCTTTTGTAATTTTGTTTCCCTTATAAAAAATCATAATGCTCTGCGACGACGGGCCCAGTTCACAACTGGAAGCCGTGTTTAAACAGGGAGCCCTTCACAGACAACTTTAACACGCGCAACGTAGTTGGGCGCACATGGCTAGTGTTTATATAATTGTTTTATTGCTTTCTAAAAAATTCACACAATAAATATATATTTGGATGAATCCAAATAAAGTCAGTCTTATCTTTTGTTCCTTTTATTTTCAAAGTGTTTTTATACTTTGAATTAAAGTGCACAGTGTCACTTTTTTAAAAGTTCACTGAGTGTCAAAATACCCAGAGTTAGTGTTAAAATTAGACAATTGGCAGAGTGAAATAAAACTTGTACATTGCTGTGTGAAAAATAAACACGGGATCATTCTAAGTGCTAACTGTGCGGGGACTATTTATAACTTGGGAAGTGTTCATAATTCACACTAAATGGTAGCAAAATATACACTGAAATAGTTTACACTGGAGCACTTGTAGTGTTAAAAATAAACACTGCCCGGGAGACTAACATTAACACTTTTAATAGTGTTAATTTAACACCATACTGGTGGGACTCATACAGTATGTGCACCCTGGCAGTTCTCAAGTGAATACCTAAATGTTAAATGTACACCAACAGTTTTGTTGTGTGGTAACAAGCTGTCTGAGCTGAAGGTATTGATTACTGCACTCAGGGTAAAAATAAATGATGCAAAGGAGTATTTAAAGGAGTATATAAAGAAGCATATAGCGTGAATGCACAACAGAATAAATAAGCTCCTTCAGGATATAATGGATCAGGAGGTACATTTAAGCAATAACTTTGATGAAAACCTTAAAAAAATCTAGCAAGAATTGAAATTGAATGTAAAATCAGAGTACTTGGTGCTAACCTGGAAGAAGTTAAGCAAACATTTACAACTCATATTGAAGAAGTTGAACAATTGACATCCACATCTCGCTTGGTTATCTGTGTCTGAAGATAGATGTTGAAGGAACAACATATGACTTGAAGGACTTCCTGAAAACTGTGAAAGTCCAAATCCAGTGAAATTCATAGCTGAACTGTTTCCTAAAATAATTGGAGAAGACTTTAAATTGGACAATAAGATCTCAGCAGCTTATCGCATGCATGGATGGAATGCCTCAAAACCAAGAAGTCTGATTATTCGATTTGACAAACTATGGGTTAAAGAAAAGTTGATGTCAATTCTCAGACAAAAAGAGGAGAGTATATTTGAAAAAAAACATATTCATATTTTCCCAGATTTCTGTCATTGAACATTTGCCAAATGAGCTGCATTCTACAGCATTAAAAAGTGCTTACGCAAAGCTGAAATCAGATACAGCCTCATGCGTACAGCTAAACTGAAAGTGATTGTTGATGATCAATTCAACATCATTATTTCTCCTGAAGAAATACAAAAACAATTAAAAAGACTGATCCAAAATATTAACATGAGTCATATTGTTTCCTGGAAATGCCAAGAAGATTCTGCATACAGAATGGTCTATCTGTAAGGGAACATTTGCTGTGCATTATTAAATTTTGCACTGTATAGTTTTACTGGGAGTGAGAAAGACGAGAAGAAATTATGTTATTTGAGTGGCTTCCCCTAGCTGATTTCCAATTCTCATAAAACTATTTCAGTATTTTATTGTAAAAAGCAAAACTACAGTTTTCAGTCATCTGGATGCATATAATATTAAATCAATAGCAATATTTTTGTGTACAGTGAATCATTTATAAAATTACAGAATTACTTTCATATTTCATGGATTATTTTGGCAAATGTCAGGATGCATGATGGACCAAGTACATCACCAGTCAGTAATCATTTTTGGAGCTCGTGCACCAAAAAGGGGTGTACTGGATTCCCTTTTGTTTTGCTACTTGTGTTTTTTGCACTGCTTCTGCAATAGTGTCTGGCAGCTCCCATCTCATTTCGTTTTATATTCGGTGCAGCGCAGGTGCTGTCTTTTAGGCAAATACCTTATTTGTCATACTAAGTCAGTGCTTGAAGTTAATCAAATAACTGGCGGTACATCCTGTCGTATCGGCTTTTCATACATATATAACATGATATGCATATATATACTATACACAATTAATTTGGGGATGAGGGGTTCAGAGCATGTTCTGATATAAATTAAGTTATATTAGTTTCTCCATTAGAAGTGCAAAAGCTTGTCCAAAGTGGAACAGCACTGGTATCAGTCCACTTCAGGTGATGCGTAGAGAGATGTGAAAGTATTGTCATCAGATGACTTTTCTCACACAGGCTCACGAGTTGCAGAGTCTGTTCTTTGCAATTGAGTGTGATCTTTCTCAAAACAGGGAATAGTATTACTTACATTAGTAGCTTTCCAATTTTTTTTCCTTTACTTTGCTCAGTTTGACTTTCCCTGCATAAAACAGCTTTAATATTTCATAAGTGATAACTGTATACTGACGGTTATGTCTGTTCATACTTATAACTCAAGCCTCAGTTCTACACAAAATGTGCCAAGTGTCTGATAACTTAACAAAGTAATTGAAGTGACTGTAGCTCGATCGCTTTGTCCAATATGTGGCACTCAGCATGTTCTACATATACATCGTATTCCATGGTGTCTGAACAATATTGTGATGTTAGTGAGGTTATAGTCTTTTTTTTTTACTTAACTGAAATAACTGGGGCCTTCACAATTTTCAGATTTTTTCTTCTTCATCATCTGCATTGAAACAATGTGAGTGATTATCAGTACCACCTCTAACATTTTTGCATTTCTAGGCAAAGCTATAAATGCCAGCCCAGTCATTCGTATGACCTTTCTATAACATAAGTTTCATAAATGAACAATTATTGCTATTTTACCCTTTGATATAGTTTTGCCTATAGAACATGTAGTTTGTAATCTTGTAGTCTAAATGGATTTTGAACTGATTTATATAGTCACATTCATGTAGGTATTTCATGTGGACTAAAAGGTATGCATTAGTTTTAATGATATTCAAAATTCCTGACAAATAACGTCAAAGAAAACTATCAGTTGTAAATAAAGGACACAAGGAGATTAAGATCTTTGGGGAACCTTGAAGGCTAACCCCATATATTCAAAGAAAAAGAAATATCATAACAACATGAATCCACCAAAGCAGACTAGCTAAGATGACATTTCTTAGTCGCATGTCACAGTTGTCTATCTTGAAGTCTGCAGAGAGAGGAAGAGAAGGGGCATTAGTCAACAATGCTCTCTGCCTTTCTGGGGAAGATATGTGCATGAGTGTGACACAGTGTACTACAGATATTAAGCAAATAAATATAAATTTGACATTAGCATTTTAGGACTATCACTTTATAAAATGTGTAAACAAAAATACAATATATAAATTAGTAAGTATGTCCATTGGTTAATGGGAGTTTCATTTTATGAACAGAATTCCAGCTTTAGAAAGTAAATAACAATAGTATGTTTAAGTACAGTTATTTACAGCTAAAAAATGCAAATCACTGAAATTCAAAGACACTTTTTTACTTCAACTTAGGAGATACAATAAATACAGTACACAGTGGATGTAGTTTAGAGACCACCTAGAGTTCTACATGTAGGATAAAGTTTGTATTGAAGCTAACTGAAATGAAGATTTACTTTGCGTTTGCTTCTGCAAGAAAACCTCCTTTTTTGTACTATTTTAACCCAAACTACCATAAACATTATTATTATTATTAACTAGCCAACCCGCGGCGTACCATACACCGCATAATCAGGCCGGTTTTTTAATGATTTTTAAGCACAGGGAGAAAATTAACATTTGAAAAATCGGTAATGTAATAAATCAGCAAGAAAAGCAACATTGTAACAATGCACGGAATGAACCAACACACAATCATCCGTGACTGAAAACTGGCGGACCGTCCTCGCGCCTTCTCCTGCCAGACGGAGGGATGGGGGTGCACAGTGCGGAGTTTGGAACGGGAGGAGAGGAGAAGCTCCGTCCATCATGCTAGTCTGCTGATTTCTCGTTTAGTATGCACTGCCCGCTCATGTGCCCACCTCCAACTCGTCACTTGAGTCATCGTCTTTACACAGACCAGATGTACCTGTGACTGACGTAGACTTTTCATTGCTCTGTGCGGTTTAGGCTGCTTTTCTATATATAATCCACCAAGACACCTGACCACGGTAGTAGCGAGGTGGGAGGGGGTGTGTACAAAGGGTTGGGACGCAACCAGTGGGAGCGTATGAGTCACACTTAGTGGGAGTTCCACGGTTTGCAGCCCGAATTGGGTTCAACGGCTTACCCACGCCAGGTAGACACACACTCAATGTCATGCATAATTGTTTATTGAATGCTAAACACTTTTGGAAAGACATGGTTGTCTAAAACGGGTTGGTGTGAGAATACAACAGTAAGCGAATGAAAAGATGGAACTCTGGAAAGAGCAAAATACAACACAATAGTGAACCCGCAGCATAACAAACGCCGCATAATTATTTATTGATGGTTGAACACTTCTGGAAAGACACAGTTGTCTAAAAAGGGAGGGTTTGAAGATACAACAGAAAGTGAATGAAAAGATGGAACTCTAGATTTTTCATTGCTCTGTGCGGGTTTGGCTGCCTTTCTATATATAATCCACCAAGACACCTGACCACAGTAGTAGCAAGGTGGGAGAAGACGCATGTTTGTCACAGATGCGAATTGCTGTATGTAGTGTGTAAAATAGTTTGCTATGGTGCATGTGGTTGTGCGTCATAACCAAAAACTAAGTTTTTAGACTGCTTACTTCATTGTGTTTTAACCTCAGTTGTAAAGGAATGTTTTAAGGACCCCATGGGATACCCCTCGGTTTTGGCTGCGTTTCTATATATAATCCACCAAGATACCCGACAACGGTAGGTGGGGGGTGTGCACAAAGAGTAGGGATGTAATGAGTGGGAGCGTATGAGTCACACTTAGTGGGAATTCCACGGCTTGCAGCCCGAATGGGGTTCAATGGCTTACCCACGCCTCTCTGCCGTGGGTAGACACACGGTCAATCTCATGCATAATTATTTATTGAATGCTAAACACTACTGGAAAGACACGGATGTCTAAAACGGGTTGGTGTGAGAATACAACAGTAAGTGAATGAAAAGATGGAACTCTGGAGAGAGCAAAATACAACACAATAGTGAACCCGCGGCATAACAAATGCATGTGGACAAAGCTCAGTTTAGTATTGAATGCATATTAGCAAAAAAAACAACTGATTATAATCAATGACATTTATCACCAGGATAAATTAAATCCAGTGTGTTAACCAGTACAAAATGTTATAAATTTGTTTTTCGCAAACACATACCACTCAGTTTAATTATGATCACTAGATAATCAGAATGTTCAGATCAGTGTCATTGTTGCAGAATTTGTGTGAATTGGTGGAGAACATTTACTTCAGTGATGTGATGCTGTTTGATAGATCAGGCTAGACAATGTTTCATCACTGAATCTGGAAACAGCTCATATGGTGTTTTCTCCACACAGTTTGAAAACTTTATGTAATAAGTTTACTTTTCTACCAAGTGCAGCAATTTGACATACAAAATAGGGTGCAAACCTGCTTTAATAAAAGGTATTCAGTGTTAAAACAACATAAATGATATGGGTTATCAAGATTTTGTTTAATGGTCAGATACTTCTAACAAAGGATAAATTTAGTAATTTTCAACTCTCACTTTTTAAAATTGTTTTGAATATTTCAAAAATATGCATTTGTAAAGGATTTCCAAATTGCTCCTAGGAGAGTTCCTACTTACAATATTGTCCGTTTAATACTGTAAGTAGGAGCTCCATCTACATGATGGCATCTAGAACCAAACTGCTACACTAGTGAGGATTTACGCATGTCATATAAAGGGGCCGAATACTTATGCCGAGTATTTTGTGTTTAAAATTTGTAATAAATTTAAGACAACCTGTAGAAATTTGTTTTGACTTTTACATGAAAGAATCTTTCTCTCTTGAACAGTGTCAAAAAAAAATCAAATGAAATGCACTTTGATTCAGTGTTTTAAGACATGAAAACTTCCATGGGGATCATACTTTTTATTAGGAATTATAAATTTGGATTTGAAATGAAGCAATGACTGGGGTTCAACTGCCAAAACTGTAATTGATTTTTCATTCATATTAAGTAAAGTGTATGCATTTCAGCTGTGTACACAATTTCCCTAATTGTATAAGGGGGAAAAGTAATTGAACAAATTAACACAAGCTAAAATGAAATAAAATTCAGTATCTGGTTGCAGATCCCGGAGTTAATCTATAAACCTCACTAGGTGTGTAATGCTCTGCCATGCCTATACTACCACCACATTCAGTTTTTCTTTGTGCTGGGATTTCTGATTTGACTCCAATTTGAGGTGCTGACTTTATTCTTAGAAGCATGGCACAGCTGCACAGTGAAGTGATAGCCTGTGAAATTTGAGGAGTCCAATTGGATGTTTTTGATACATGACGTCGCATAATGTGGATCACGAGTTGTTCCTTTTTTACCTACTCACTTTCTTAATTTCCTCACTCTGGTAAAAGTCAGTCTCATTTGTCCATGCACTTTGTTCTAAAACTTAAATTATTTTATACTTGTAACCTTGTCTCTAAATTTGTGCTGGTTTAGTACTGAATAATGTCTCATATATTGTCACACACATAAAGAATTCATGATCTGGTCATTTGTAAGAAGATTTTTTATTGATACTTCTGTGTCATTCACAACATTCATTCATAAGTGTGTCAAAATGCTCGTTTTTTGCTATGTCTTTTTTCAGCCACATGATGGCTTCATGATGGACTTCTTCTCTGGCATTGACACTTGTTTGCTCCTCATGTTGGAACAGCAACTGCAAACTCTAACCAAAAGTGATGTACCTAGAGTCTTCTAAAGGATTTTTTGGCTATTTCTTTATGCTTCAAATAATGATGAAATTAAACACTTTTGCTTAAAAACATTTAAACTGTCAGTCCTCATATAAATTTTGGTCATCTGAAATTAGGTGAATATGTATTTAATTTTATATTGCCCAATATAAGCACACTCACTTTTACATTAAAGCTGAAACTTGGTACTTGTCAAAGTCACTGTTTTAACTTAGAAATATGCTGTATGTTTTTCTGCAAATGCATATGCAGCATACTATATACTTTGCCCAATAATGCTGTTTTGTGTCTTGTAAATTGTCTTTCTGCTCTGACCAGCCTACACCTGATAAACATGATGTAGTCAACTGGATGACCATTAGACGGCTCTTGATAACCGAAGTGAATCCTGCAAGCCTTCTCCCTCAGAATATTATTGATGTGGCCATGGTTTTGGAGGAGCAGATAGTACTTCGTGACTTGAAGGATGTCCCAAATCTCTTTGTTTTTCTCATAAGTTTTTTCCATGCCTTAACAAATACAGTTTTATTCTCTAATGTGAAAGAAATGTTTTCAAATTTGTTACATTTCAATGATTCTGCGCATTTAATGGTACCACACACATACACACACACACACTTGCGCCATGTTCAGAGAGTTAACGTGGTTTCACACAGCATTACTGTTACAAAAAAATATTTCTTCTGGTAAAATTTTAATTTTGTGATGTACCATACAATTCTCTCAAACACACAATCAGTAAAAGGAAAATACTTGCATTGATAGTTTGAATTATGGAGAATTAAGTATTTGAAATAAATGTGTTTGTGAGTTCTTTTACAACATGTTGTTAGCTAACTTGACTGTTGTCCAGTTAATGTTTTTCTTAGAATAGCTGTAACAAATTAGAACTTGCCAGGATAACTTAAGTGAAGAGTTGAAACAAACTAATCATTTTAAGGCAACCAGATCAGTTTCTCTCAACATGTTAATACAATAATAAATATAATAATACAGTAATAATTTAAGTTATTCTGAGTGAAAGTTTAGTCAATGCAACTTAACATTACAAATTGTGGCAACTAAAATTCATTGTCTTAATGGTGGACCTCACTTAAAATTGAGAGTTGACTCAGTCATTCCCCATGCTCAACTGAGTTGATACATAACTTTAAGTCAGATTAACTACAGATAGTGTAGTGTTAACAAAAGGTCTTTAGTTTTTTTGAACCGTGAATGAGGATATTTGTCAGATCAACACAGTAACTTTCTTTGATGTAACTTCATTGCCACACTGTGTAAACTTACTATTTGAGTATGATTTAGCTCAAAATTTTAAGGCAACATAATTAATTTAATTTTAGAAAAAACATTTATATTGGGGAAAAGAACATTATCCCTTCTTTGTTGTTTTAAAGTTTTCCCCTTAAATTGGCCTTCCTCTCTTTTTTTGGGTGGGGGCTGAAATCTGTTTTGTTACGTTCGACTTGATTGTATGTAATATTATTTTCTTTGTTGCATAATGTTAGACTTAATTGTATAGAGTGTTATTTTATCCAAATAAAATTAAAAAAAGAATATTTTACTTTATTTAAGTGCTGTGACACCCCGTAGTTCAGGACAGACCGGGATAAGACTTGAGAGAAGTCAGACATGGTGACATAGACACAGAAAGGTATTTCCAAAATAAACGTGGGTTTTATTTACAGGTGCACAAAAATAATGTTCCAATCATAAACAGTGAATTATATTTACAGTGAAGCTATCAGTCCCAAAAATGAAGATAAGAATGTATTTAAGAGCCATTTCCTAGTTACATAAATATTTTACTAGACGACAATGCATTATCTAAGGGAGGTTCCTATAACCTCCATAAGTTGAGTAAAATTGGTATATTCTAGCTACTTCTATCTGCTTTGACTAAACATTATTCTTCAGTTAGTGACCAGCCTTGCCATGTGTAGGCATACAAGTTTTTAAACCGCGCCCGTGCCTACAGGCATACGGGCCTTTTGAGTGTGTGAAGTAACTTGTAAGAAAACACGCTTATTTAAGTGCAGAGCCGTACACTTAAGGGATACAGAAGAAGAAATTAAGAACTTTTAAGTATAAAAGAGGTTAAGAATCTTTAAGTATAGAAGAAGTAAAGAACCCAAGTACAGAAATAACTAAAGTTTCTCAAGAAAAGCTAAGTTTAGAGAAGATACATTTATCCTTTTTTTTTTCCTTTAACTGTATTCCACGTGTGTAACTACTTTTTTCTTTATTCTTGTGTGGGTTATTTGCTTTTAACTTTCACCAAATATTTTTAACACGAACTTTTGGACTGAGAGATTTCTTTCGACACGTGTTTTACCCGTGCATGATCTCGCCTTATACTTCGGTGGCTACAATGCATATACACAAAATTTTAGTATTCCTAAACAAAAATGTGCTCAGGAAGAAGCTAAACAAAACAGTCCACTGAATCCACAAAAAAAATATTTACAAGGAAAAACAAAAAAATGCAGCTCAAACCCAAATTATAAGATACCTCCAAGAAAACAGTACTACAACTAGAAGATATCTACACTCACCTAAAGGATTATTAGGAACACCATACTAATACGGTGTTTGACCCCCTTTCGCCTTCAGAACTGCCTTAATTCTACGCGGCATTGATTCAACAAGGTGCTGAAAGCATTCTTTAGAAATGTTGGCCCATATTGATAGGATAGCATCTTGCAGTTGATGGAGATTTGTGGGATGCACATCCAGGGCACGAAGCTCCCGTTCCACCACATCCCAAAGATGCTCTATTGGGTTGAGATCTGGTGACTGTGGGGGCCATTTTAGTACAGTGAACATTGTCATGTTCAAGAAACCAATTTGAAATGATTCGAGCTTTGTGACATGGTGCATTATCCTGCTGGAAGTAGCCATCAGAGGATGGGTACATGGTGGTCATGAAGGGATGGACATGGTCAGAAACAATGCTCAGGTAGCCCGTGGCATTTAAACGATGCCCAATTGGCACTAAGGGGCCTAAAGTGTGCCAAGAAAACACCACACCACACCATTACACCACCACCACCAGCCTGCACAGTGGTAACAAGGCATGATGGATCCATGTTCTCATTCTGTTTACGCCAAATTCTGACTCTACCATTTGAATGTCTCAACAGAAATCGAGACTCATCAGACCAGGCAACATTTTTCCAGTCTTCAACTGTCCAATTTTGGTGAGCTTGTGCAAATTGTAGCCTCTTTTTCCTATTCGTCGTGGAGATGAGTGGTACCCGGTGGGGTCTTCTGCTGTTGTATCCCATCCGCCTCACGGTTGTCCGTGTTGTGGCTTCACAAATGCTTTGCTGCATACCTCAGTTGTAACGAGTGGTAATTTCAGTCAAAGTTGCTCTTCTATCAGCTTGAATCAGTCGGCCCATTCTCCTCCTCCTCTAGCATCAACAAGGCATTTTTGCCCACAGGACTGCCGGATACTGGATGTTTTTCCCTTTTCACACCATTCTTTGGAAACCCTAGAAATAGTTGTGCGTGAAAATCTCAGTAACTGAGCAGATTGTGAAATACTCAGACCGGCCCGTCTGGCACCAACAACCATGCCACACTCAAAATTGCTTAAATCACCTTTCTTTCCCATTCTGACATTCAGTTTGGAGTTGAGGAGATTGTCTTGACCAGGACCACACCCCTAAATGCATTGAAGCAACTGCCATGTGATTGGTTGATTAGATAATTTCATTAATGAGAAATTGAACAGGTGTTCCTAATAATCCTTTAGGTGAGTGTATATGAAGATATTTACAAATATATGCACAAGCCATTGTTTGGCATGCCAAGGAATGAGCTATACTACCACACCCCTGAGTCAAAAGACAAAGCCCAAGAGCCAGGAAGTGCCTTTTATATTTGGGGAACAAATCTTTAGCCAATCTTGCAACACGCTGCTCCCTTTCACTAATTACGCTGACACAGGTGCCTTCTGCACAAGGCCTCCTCTAAATCTTTGCAAGGCATGTATTAAATAGGGCTAGTGGCCTCACATGCACACGAGCAAGCATGAGTGCGAACTTGGGTGTATCCCAACATGCTCCCCTTGGAAGAGCTGATACACACTACAAAAGTAATTTACTTTTTCTTGGGAACCCCTTCTCACAGTAAGACATGCTCAAACTTAACTAAACACTTTGCACCTTTTCCATTAATAACAGCAGGTGGCTCAAAAGAAACACTCGACTTGATTAAATTGTACGCATGTGTCCTTCAGCAGGCCTAATCTGGAGGTGTGTTCAACCCGTCACCGGCTTCCTGCTGAAACCTGCCCAAGTAAAGAAAAAAATAACCGTGAAAGTGCACCCTGTACTTTGATGATTTAAACAGGTAAGTGCTTTAAATGTTATTCCACAACAGTGAACTTTACCCTATTCTTAAGACTTTTTCTTTCCTTTAAAGTGGTAATGCCTGGTAGGCCAGTTACCATAAATGCTTTTTGTTATTCCAGTTTTGAATACTAAAAGAAACTCTGCTGGACTTTGTTTCCATCTGGCTTTTTCTTAATTGTCTTTTCTGCTGGTACAGTGGATGTTCAGCAACCATAAAGAAGCTGTTAAAACCGGACTGAGAGATGTGCATGTTTATAAGAAACTTAACCAAAAATGGTTTCTATGTTACTAAATAATTGCTATAAAAAAAAAATCCAGAGGGCTAAATGTAAGTGAACTCAAAACAAGAATTGTATGGAGTTGTTAACAAAACTATGAGAACATCATCAGAACCAAAATGCTGTGACTATGAACCAAACAAGAAATGGGAAGCTATGAGTTGTTTGCCAGAATACCTAACAATTTGAGTTCAAGACTAACACTTTTCAAGATTTAAATTTGTAACCTCAGACAGACAGCTTATGTGTTACACACATAAAATTACTGTGGAGCCTTCATGAGAAATAGGGTCTCTTGGATGCAAAGCATCCTAGCATAATTATTAATTTCTTTCTCAAATTAAAAGATTAACCCAAAACACACATATGGTCATTCATCTTGAAAACAAAGACACTTATAAACACAATAATAGTATGAAAAAATTAAGCGATCAAAACATAATATTGCAACGGAACAGAAAAACATCAGGCCGTGCATCTCCGGAAGCACTCTGGGTGTCCCTGCATCTCTTCCACCCAGCACTTCCGGGTGTGGCAGAAGTACTGAGATCCAGGGCTCCACAGGCATTGGGGTGCCCCCTGACGGTGACCACGGGCCCCTACAGGGTTGAGCCTCGAAGCTCTGTACCCGTGGTCCCCATAGGCACCAGGGCGGTCACCCCCACATGGTCTGGGGCTGGCATAAGCCCTCCTCCAGTCCTCCTGGGCATCCCAGCCGGGTCGCCCACCCCCAGGCATCTGCGACAGCATATATTATTAAGTTCAATTTATGTTGCTCGGTCAAAAATTGCTTCATTTTATAGTGTGTCCAAACAATCTTTATGTGTATGCATTATGTACAGAAATTAGTAATGTGCAGTGTTAATTCTATTTTACGTGTAAACTTGTTACAGCGCTCTGAGCCTGCACTTAGTAAACAGTATTTTACAAAAATAAGCTTAGCCTACAAATTTCATCTTCTTTCTGTCTTTGAGATTGTAACACACCCCAAAATACCTTTGGACATGCCATGATATGCATAATATGTAATATAGCTATGCTTTAAGATATTATTTTCAGGGAAATGTCCACATATAAATCCGTGTGTTTCTAAAGCACAAACTAATACAGATTAGATATACATAAAGTATAATACAGTTTAGTAATAGAAGGGTTATGCCATTGTATTACTGGAAGCACACAGAACATTACAAACATTTGATAAACAAGACATTTAGTGCAACCCTATAGACAACAGCTCCCAGTAACACTTATAACATATACACTTATATTACTTTGCAAGATTAAGATGAACATCCTTGAATATGGATTAGATGGTTCTTTTCCAAGGACAGAAATACCAGATTAGACCATTTTGACCTTCAGAAAGACTCTCCATTTCCCTTGTCAAGGGCCACTTTAGTATATAGTCCTCTGAAACAGAAAATGTAGTCCTTTTTATTCTGTTTTTTTTTTTATCCTCTCACCAGCTTTCATCAGTTGTCCTACCTGTTCATTTTTTGCCTCATCCTGGTTAGTTCCCCTACTTCCTTTAAATGTGGTGTGGAATATGGCCGGCCATTCATCCCGGCCAATACCCACAGGCCACCAGATAGAGCTCTCCCTGCAGCATGGAGGTGCCCTGAAGACCAGCAGGGAATTCTGGACAATGGAGTTTTTATCCAAAGCCATGCTGGATACCGTGGGGGCCACTAGGAGACGCTGCAGGGAAGAATGATTTTTATTTGCCTTACGCCCCGGAAGTACGTCCGAGTCACATGGACAAGAGGAATGACGTGCTTCCGGGGTGAAGAAAAGGACTTTTGATCTGACCCAGAAGTGATAGGAGATCACATGGACTGGGGATTGGAACACTTCCGGGTCAGGGATTATAAAAGGATTATGGGAGCTCCCAGACAATGAGCTGAGCTGGGTGGAAGGGTGGCAACGCGTCTGGGAGTGGAGGATTGTTTATTGTGATTATTGTGAGTTATTTAATGAGTATTGTGGAGGAGAGGGTGCTTTGTGCACTCTGCAGAATAACTATAGTCAACTTTTGGACTTTTATCTGGTGTCTGGCGTCTTGGACAAGGGTTCAAGGGAACGATACCGCCCCCTATCTGTCACAGTGGTCAAATAAGGTATGACCTCTGGTCTACACAAAAACCCCTTTTCACTCCTCCATGCTGAATGGCAATACCATTTAAAGGGACAATTCCGGCATATACATAAAAATACGTAGATAAACCCTTGGGTCAAAAATGCAGTTTAAATTTGAATACATCAGCATTATTGATATAGATACAATCAGGTACAATCTCCCATTTAACTTTATAGTTCAAGTTTTTCCAAAACCTTTACAATAGTTGCTGGACTTGAGCATTTGAGGGAAAGTTTTGTAGTGAGTTTATGTGTTAATATTGATAGATAGAAATACTCTGTAGGGGACTGGGTCTGCATAAGAATACAATCTTTTGTGTGCCTCTTTTTTAATAATTAGCTTGCCTGGCCTGGTAAGACACCATCCTCTTCTGAACCAATGGTTTAATTGTTTCAAAACAGGACAGATTTATATAGGGGGTGGAATCTGGAATAGTGGCTGTAGTAGAAATGATTCTTAAAGAGCTCAGGTAGCCACATCTCCTGCTCCTGATGACAGTCATTAAAGAAAGCAGCTATCATGTGTTTTCAATGTTCAATTAACCCTCTCTGTAAAGTTACACTATAGACAGTAGGCAGTCTTTTTCTATCTGACTCCCCAACTCCTAAAAAATTCTTCTACCACTGACCCGATCAGCTGAAAAGTCTGATCAGTCACAATCCATTTTGGCACCACCCAAAAGGTAAAGATTTCTGTTCAAAATATACCTTTTCTGCCATATAAGTTTTATTTATTTGATAGGAGAAACAATTCCACCCATGTGGAGATTTAATGAATTATGCCTAACAGGAAAGATTTCTTTAATTTGCAAGAAAGCAGGGGCCACATTTGCTCCATCCTTAACATATCTCCAGAAACACTAATGGAGGTGGACTGAAATTCCCCAGTTGGTAAATCAGGTGGGTTTTTGTATTGCTGGCAAATTAGACAATTTATTATATGGGTCCGCATATCTTTGTGAATGGTTGGACACCTTGCTAAGATTTTTCTAAAGATATTCATATTTCCAAGGTGTCCACCATAAAGGTTATTATGATTATATTGTAGGAACCCAGGGATATGTGATTCAGGAACTGTTTGCTGATACTGACAGAAACCTACTTTGATGCCACTAAATGCTACAGAATTCTTTGTAAGTTCTATATATTGTATGTGGCTCTTCCTGGACTATTTATCTTGAGTTTGGCAATATCCTGTAGTTTAAAAGACAAATCAAGAAACTGGTTTGACACCACAGTCACATATACCACTACCTGGAGTATTGATACACAAGGCAGTGCATCCGGTAACACATCACCACAATCCTTATGATAGAACACCCTGGTAGTTCAGCTTCACTTATTGGATCAATCGAGATAATTTTGTGAACAGCCATGTCAGGATAATCAGTGCAACTGAAGAGTAACAGCTTTAGTTTATAATGAAACCATTCATGATGTGTACTGTAGTTTTTTCCATGATGTGAATGAGTAGAAATTCACATTTCAAAGTTTAAAAGAGTTGATTAAAAGTGAGAGGACTAATGATTTGGGGAAAAATGTATTCAGGGATTTTAAAGCAGAAAGGAACAAGTTAGATTGGATGGAAAATGAGGGGACTGATGGGATGAGGTTTGGTTGCTTTAATAAAAGGTCAACTCTTGCAATCTTGATAGCTGCAGTAATTGACACCCCTACATTAGCAACAGGCTACAGTTGTACATAATAAAAGGAGTAACGTCAGAACAAGGGTTGAGGAGAAGTAAAGGCACAGGATGCAAGGAGTAGTTATAAAATGAAAATGATTGTCTAAAACTTCAGGCAGCATTCCATAAATCAATTAATTTGTGTTGAGGTCACTTGCCTAGGGGGAAATGTCTGCAGGCCAGGAGACAATGAGATGTTAAACTGTTGTGATAGACAGCTAGTAGTGTGTTGTGTTAGATGCCTTTTAATTTTTTTTTACTGAATTATTCTTTACAAAAAGTGCTCCAAGGAAGGTAGATCTATATATAAATATGGGAATATAGAAAAAATAAAGCATGTGTATCTGCACAGCCATTTAAAGTACAGACCACAATGATGCATTGATGTTGCTTACTACAGCAACACTAACACCACGTTACAGGTATGTCTTGGTTGATCAGACTCCAGTGTTCAAGAATTAAATGTCAAGAAACAAGTAGATTAAAAACTGTTGTGGTACCTCCTGGAAAATTCAAATATTAGTCCACCAGACATCCAGAGCTGTCTATTTGTAGGGTTCTAGAAACACTATTGTGCAAATACTTGATGGTGGCATGAAGTCAATGCTGCAGGCAAGATATACAATGTCATCTGCTCCATGGAGCATCATAGCAGTACTTATTTATAGGTTTCTTTGCTCAGTGAGTATACATAAGATGTCCTTGCCCAATGCTTTAATACTGGGGTCTAAAACAAAACCTTTCCTTATATTTAATTTCATGATAACTTTGTAAGATACCTTTTTATTTACAGCAGACAGGATTCTACTTGTATTTAAAGTCTTTCACACCCTATTTGTGCCAATTCCACATTGCCTATTAGAAGATTTTGCAAAATTTTAAATATAAAATTATTATTTTGGTACAAAACATACAATGTCAAGTATAAACTGAAACACTGTATGCTTCTGTGGTAAACGTTGCCTACAGCAAGGAAGTAGAAAAGGCAATCCATGGTGTGAATAATCATTATAGATGCTTGAAGCACTGTAAATCTAGTTAAGAGTTAATAGACCTGGAAATGCAGCCTAAGAAATTAATTAAAAACTAAAAATGTAAAAGGTTTGTGGTTGGTTTAGAAACATGAGGCATTTGTTAGGTCATGTGTGTGAATTTTTTTTTCTAAATAATGTGTATGAAGTTATATAGGTCAAACATTAATTTGGACTTAAAGTCAGACTAAAGTCATTAATTTGATAACTTCAGACTCGGCTCAAAAAAAAACTGCAACTCAACTTGGGTTTGAACAGTAGTGACTTCCACTTTGAATTTAACTAGCACCTTGTGACTCATGAAGACTTGACATTCATCCCAAGCTAGTTGGGGAAGAGCATGTTGTGAGTATCGTCAAAACTTCACTCAAACCAAAAATGTTGGTTTTATTAAAAACAAATGAGACATGCATGATCAACACCATTAATGTGGTACATTAAAATAACTTGTCAGAAAAGAGATAAGTGCATAATTACTGTAGCTAAAAAGGGTAAACGATAAACCAACTTTCAATTTCTGTGTCTTTCTCTGTACATGTGCAATTCTTCTGCCAGGAGGCAAGGAGTAGATCTGGGTTACATTCAGCTGTATTTAATCCGTACTAACTATAATAATTTTTTCAAACAAATAACCAAAAATATTAAAATTTTTAAAAAATTTGTATCCACAACTGTTGCTACCTTCATAAGTTAATTAATGGGAAACACTAAGTATGATCACCTTGTTCACTCCCCCCTCGGTGCTCAGTGAAAAAAATGGTTTGTAATTTACTAAAATAATTTGTTAACTTACAACTACTCTTGAAGCTCATGCTTTTCTTGGTTTAATGATCAACTCCATTCTGGTCTTGGGCGTTGTACTGTTCTTTCGGGCTATCCAAAAGACAAAAAGAAAGGCCTTAACTATATTAAGTCAAAACCAGCAGAAATAAGATCAGCTAACATTCTGGCATTGTCGTTGAAGTGCGAGATTATATATAAAAAACAAAAATACTATAACAGACTCAACATAAATCTATTGGAAGTATAACATAAATCTGAAAGAACACATTTTATACATAAGATAATGACTGAATATAACACATATAATAAAACATTGTATAAAGTGTTAGGTAAATGCAACAGAAAACATATAATGCAAATAATTAAGGACAATGCACATAAATATAACAAACAATAATGTACAATTGTGTGTGTTTATATATATTGTACATATGTGCAATTATATATACAAAATTGTCAGCTTTAACAATACAAGGACCCATGGACCACTCACACTGTCACTACTTGTCTGAAGTTGGTCATATTTTAATTCAGTACACCATGTATATCTACAGTATCATTTGTTTTTAATTATTTTACATTCTGGAATATTCCTTTACTTCAACTGGGTATTTGCACATTTCATATATAGCAGCAAGAATCCTTAACAAGAAAAATATTAATTCATTTTACCACTTTTAGCACCATTATACGAGGTGTGGCAGAAAAGTAATGAGACTGATTTTTTATTTTTTTCAAACATCAATATTATCCCCTTCAAATTAGTTCCCTTGGGCAGCTACACACCGATGGAGACGTTGTTCCCACTGTTGGTAGCAGCGCTGGAAGTCTTCAACCGGTATGGTCTTCAGCATGTCCGTTACATTCTTTTGGATGTTTTCTAAAGTCCCGAAATGACGTCCTTTGAGCACATTTTTCAGTTTAGGAAAAAGGAAAAAGTCACACAAACTGAGGTCTGGTGAATAAGGGGGCTGAGGAACCACAGGAATGCGTTTTTTCAATTGTCCTTCTGCTCAATTGTGAGGTTTTTCGGCACCATTTTGGCACAGACCTTTCGCATGTGCAAATGTTCAGTCAAAATTTGATGAACGGTAAATCTGTTCAAATTTAATTGTTCACTCAACATTCTTAATGTTAAACGATGGTCTGATCTCACAAGAGTGTTCACACGTTCGATGTTTTCATTGGTTTTCGAAGTTGAAGTCCTCCCTGAACGGTGTTCATCTTCAACGTGTTTTCTGCCTTCCAAAAATGATTTGAGCCAGCGAAAAACTTGAGCTCGGGATAAAGAATGTTCCCCATAGGCCTGTTTTAACTTTTCAAACGTCACACTTGCCGTTTAATGTCACAACGTTGCTCCAAATTCCGCTGTTCTATTTTGCGTGACGCACAACCAAAAACACAACTTTGCTAATAGCAGTCACAAAAATCACGTAGTTAACGGAAGGAGTTGAAACTCGCACTGAGCTATGGGAGGGTACTGATACACGTGCTCTATCAAGGACAACACCGCAGCGTTGCCAGATCGCTTGCAGTGTTGCCAGTCTCATTACTTTTCTGCCACACCTCGTATTTGCTGTCTTTTTGAATTGATTTTAGGTCTCGACCGTTTCGGGAGGTGGACGTCTGAGATGGAAATCCATTAGCAGCGGTGTTATTTTGCCTGTTTTTTAATCCTTCCGGGTATTCTATATTTACTAAACCTGAGGGACTTTAATTATAATAATAATAATAACATAATAATACATTTTATTTATAGGGCACTTTATATTAGCAGTAAATCTCAAAGTGCTACATAAAAAGTTTAAACAAAGACAAATAGAAAAGTCTTTAGCTGTTTTTTAAAGCAGCCCACAGTCTGCTGTGTTCTTAGGCTCTCTGGTAGGCCATTCCAGAGCCGTGGAGCAGCGGCTGTAAAGGCTCAGTCACCCATTGCAAGAAGATTGGTCACAGGGGGGCGAAAGCGGTGGGTATTTGCAAAACGGAGGTTTCTTGAAGTGGATTGTAGTATTAGGAGTTCCTTCAGATACTGTGGAGCATTTCCATGGATACACTGGTGAGTGAGCAGACAGAGTTTGTATTCGATAAGGAGGTAGATAGGGAGCCAGGATTGGTGAAATGTGTCCATATTTCCGCACCCTCATCAGGATTCCTGCAGCACTATTTTGAATTTGTTGGAGCTTTTGAAGGCTTTTGCTGGGGATCCCAATGAGGAGTGCATTACAATAATCCATCCTGGATGAAACAAAGGCATGACCAGTTTTTCAGTATCACAGAGGAAGAGGTAGGTACTTAGTTTGGCTATGTTTCAGAGAAGAAAGAATGCTATTTTATAGCATATGCAAGTACATATAGCCATGACTAGCAAAGAAAAGGCTCAGAAAGAAAACAAAAAGTTAAAGCTAAAGTTTGAACTTCTCTCAAATAATTGGAGAGGACTTTAAATCAGAAATAGCTGGATATCAACAGTTTACCATATACAGTGGAACCTTAGTTCACGACCATAATTCGTTCCAGAACTTTGGTCGTAAACCGGGTTGGTCGCTCGCGCTCTCTCTCTGTAGCACACACACCACCAAAGCCCCTCCCTTCCTGCCTGCCTCCCTCCCTCCCTCCCTACCTCAGCTACAGGAGCAGGCTGGCTCACGCGCTCTCTCTCTCTGTGTAGCGTGAGCGCGCACACACACACACACACCTATCCTCCCCCCATCCCTTCCCTGTCAGCTGCCCGTGCTCTCTCTGCGCTTGCTCGCTAGTGCTCTCTAATCTCTCTGTAGCACGTGCTCGCGCAGCATTTTTTAAATGAGTTTTAAGCACAGCAGAAAAAAAAGGAACAAATCCGAAGCGCTTGCAAAAACCAACTCACAAGCAAACAAAAGTCAGATTGCAGGAGATCGCGCTATTAAACCTAAAGCCTGATCGCTGTAAACAATGTTGTTCAAATGAGTTTTAAGCACAGCAGAAAAAAAAACATTGCACAAATCGAACTTCATTTAAAAACCAACTCGCAAGCAACCAAAAAAGTAACATTGCAACAAATCACACGATGAAGTCCTCCATGTAAACAATTTTAATGAGTTTTAAGCACAAGGAAAAAAGCGAACATTTGAAAAAGAGAAATGTAACATCGCACCTAATCGCTATGAAAAACTCCATCTGTAAACCTTTCATGAGTTTTAAGCACAAGGAAAAAAGCGAAAATTTGAAAAAAGAGAAAAATAACATTGCAAAAACTAAACTAAAAAAATTACTTTTGAAAAATCCGTTATACAAAAACCACCAAGAAAACTAACCTTGCATGAAACGAGTTCTGGCATGAAGTGTTTTCCTTCAGGTGTTTTCTCTTGTGATTTCTTGGGTTTCTGGTGCTTTTAGCTGTTTAGCTGGTGGGAGTGAAAGCCTCATGCAGCCATTCCAAAAAGAACGTTCTTGTGACCCTCCACATTACTGGCAGTCTGGCTTTGTTTACATTGTGCTGCTTGAAAGCACGAGGGTTCTCCGATTGGTAAATGAGTAAACTGGTAAACAATTTTTCCACCTTTTGTAATTTCTTTCTTTACTTCGATTTCAATTTTCTTCAAAACTTTCTTCTGACCACTCTCCACTTGCTTAGAAGCCATAGTTAACTGCAAAAGCACACAAAATACTGTAGAGCACAAAGAGAGTGCACGTCTTATTGAAAACAATGAACAAGGAGCGGCTTTGCTTAAATGAAAAAGCATGGCAGCTCTCTTTCTCTCTCAGGCTGCCTGTGGGGGGAGGGGGATGGTTTCGCTTGCACTACAGCCTACAGATAGGCAGGCAAACACGTGCAGCAATCTCCTCCTCCCCCTTCCCAGCAGGCACGTGCTCGCTCGCTCTTGCTCTCTCTCTCTCTCTCTCTCTCAACTGAGGACGCAAGGGAAACTGGCTTGTTCAGCAAACACGTGAAGCAATCTCCTCCTCCCCCTCCCTAGCAAGCACATGCTCGCTCGCTCGCTCGCTCTTTCTGTCTCTCTTTCAGCTCAGCTTGCAGGCAGGCAAGGGAACCTGGCTTGTTCGTATACCGAGTGTGTGGTTGTGAACCGAGGCAAAAGTTTGGCGATCTTTTTGGTTGTGAACCGAGTTGTACGTGAACCGGGACGTTCGTGAACCGAGGTTCCACTGTACGTGGATTGAACGCCTCAAAACCTAGAGGCCACATTGTAGGCTTCAATGCATTACAAACTAAAAATAAATTTAATATTGCTTTTCAGACCGAAACAAGAGATCATATTTGAAAATAAACACATTCATATTTTCCTTGATTTTTCACCTTCAACAGCTGAATTTTACAACATTAAACAGAGCTTATGCAAAGCCAAATTTAGATACAGCCTCTTGTATCCTGCTAAATTAAGTGTGCTTATTCAAAGCAAGTTCAACATTTTTAGTTCTCTGAACGAAGCAGAAAAAAAGCTAAAAAAATTTAGCCCAGCAATTTTTGAAATACGATTGTGAGTCACAGCATGTCCTGGCAAGGCCAAGAAGGCTTTACCTGAAATTTGGCTTATTTGCAGTTAGACTTTTGCCTTAAGGTTAAAGTTACATGTAATAATTTAAAACCTTAATTTAAGATTATAAAATGACAACAAAGGTTCAGAAGCAATGTGTCTATGACCAAACAGTGTACTGTGTGAGCTGGAATGTAAAGGACCTAATCACAAATTAAAGAGGAAGAAAGTATTCTCTCACCTAACAGGTCTAAACGCCAAGATAGTATTTTTACAGAAGACTCTCTTAATCAGCAAGGATCAGTTTTGGCTGCAAAGAAATTGAACTGGCTAAATATCCCACTCTAGTTATAAAAGGAAAACTACAGGTTTGGGAATCTTAACTCATAGAACAATTTTATTTGCAGTATCAAATGTAGCATCTGATCCTGAAGGATAATATGTGATGGGTAATTTATTTAACTGTAAAGTGATTTTGATAAATATCTAGGCGTCCAATGTGGATGATAGACTTCATCCAAAACATATTTGCACCCATTCATAACTTAAACACTCACAAAATTATAATGGAGACAGACTTTAATTGTGTTTTGAATCCACACATGGATAGGTCCTAAGCTACAGGTACGATAACATCTAACACTACAAAAATAATCTGAAGTTTTTAATTAAGAGATTTTTCATGGGAATTTCTAAATCCATACTTAAGAGCACATTCCTTCTTCTCACTAGTACATCATTATTACTCAAGAACTGATTATTTCTTTTATAGATAACAATTTCTTGCCCACAATCAAATCCTGCAAAAATGACACTATTGTTATTTCTGACCACACCCCTAAGATCATGGAGCTCACATCACTATACCTCACATACTTATCTCACAGTTGGCATCTTAACCCCCTGTTATTAGCTGACGAGAACTGTACAGAATTTATATCCAAGCAAGTTGATCTTTTTTAGAGACTAATTCATCCTCAATAGATTTCTACCTGAAAACTCTGGGAAACTCAGAAGGCATTTAAATAATCTTATATCTCTCCCACAAAAATAAACTGGAAACCAAGAAGGCCTAAAAGTTAATCAGTGAGATTACCAGAATAGATTGAGACCAATGCAGGTCTCCAAATGAGGCACGTTTTAGGAAAAGACAGGCTTTGAAATCAGAACTCAACCTTTTGACCACAAAAGAAACAGAACGACTCATTTTTAAATTGCAACATTATTACTATGAACACGGAGAGAAAGCTAATACAATCTTAGCTCAACAAATCCACAAGCAGGTAGTTCACAATGCAATATTAATAATTACCAACACAGATGGAGATAGAATCATTGGCCATAAAAACATAACGCACACATTTAGAGACTATTATAAGTTCTTATACTCTACTCAATTTAAAGAATACAAGACACAGTCTAATGCATTGTTTGATATATTATGGATACTACAACTACATACTCTCAGTGCAGAGGAATTGGATAAACCTCTGACACTATAAGAATTACCAGACACTATAAACTCACTTCAGAGTGGGAAAGCACCAGGGGCCTCATGTATAAATGGTGCGTACGCACAGAAATGTTGCGTAAGAACTTTTCCACGTTCAAATCGTGATGTATAAAACCTACACTTGGCGTAAAGCCACGCACTTTTCCACGGTACCTCATGTCTTGTCGTACGCAAGTTCTCCGCTCAGTTTTGCAGACTGGCGGCACCCAGCGTCAAAGCAATGGTACTGTTCTTGTGTGATTACTCATTATTTTCATGACGCGGCTTTATAAATACACAGAAACTAGCCACATATTGTTTATTAGTGTAACACATCTGATTGTAATTAACTCGTAACAATATAATCGTCCAGGGAACAGCCATAGTATTCCAAATACCATAACTGCTTTAGCGTTGTTACTCTCACTTCTTCTTCTTCTTCTTCTTCTTCTTCTTTCAGCTCCTCCCGTTAAGAGTTGCCACAGCGGATCATCTTTTTCCATATTACTCTCACTGCACGACTCGAAGTATTTATATCACTGTATCTGAGTGTGAATCACAGCAGCAGCTGATAGGAAAGAGAATTATCGGTATACAGCTTTAAGGACACGCTACCTCAGCCACTGCAAAATGTTTTAAAGCCTTTCCTGTACGGACCTCGCGGTTCAGAAACAGTTTAATCCCAAGAACTTTAAATGCATTCAATCAATTGCTCCTTGTAGAACGGTTTGTACTTATAAGTACAATCACCCCACTGTAAACTTGCACTACAGTTATAATAGCTCACAACCTGAGCCACTTTATAAAGCGCGTATTTACATATGATGACGATATCATTTTTAAGGTGAAATGCAGCAAAATATGTTTGTTAAATTATACACATAAAACTTTAACTTCATTTAAATAATCTATATTCTTCACTGGGAGTGTCGTGAAGGATAGAATAATTTAACATGTACTACGAAGATATTTCAATGTTCCTTAAACGTTTTGAAGAATCGGCGCTAAGCTTACAGATGGCTTAACTTCTATTACAGAGCTGATTGTGGCGATCGGTTACTTGGGGAAAGAAAAGTAAGGACTCTTGGGCGGCCCGCCAATATATATTGAATATAAAACAGAAAGAGAAAATAACAACACAGCTAAAAACGCATGCGACAAATTTCGACAAAGATAATGCTTGTCATGAGCACGAGGCTCATGAAACACATGTTTAATAACGTGCTTTAACTCCTATCATCATGAAAATGACATCACGTATACATCTCAGTATTTTAGTTATTCAGAGAGCTGTAATATCACTAATGTAATGGATTCTGTGTCCAGTTGGAGGAAGAGAGCCAGTTTAAGAAGCAAGTAGTGATTCACACACATAGATCACATACGAGTAGAAGATCAAATACAAAACAAAGCATTTAACGTGCTACTTTAATTACGATGTAATTTTGAGAAACTGGTTAATTAAACGATTTTAAGATGAAGTTTATAATGTTCTACTAAATGACAAAATAAACTACGTGATTAAAGTGGAAAATTCGAGATTAAAGTTGACATTTCGTGCTTTTTCCCCACAGTCTGCCTTTTTCTCTGTACCCTAATAAGCTTTCATATGACACTCAGACAGTGGGCTTACAACTCTTCTTTTCACGGCAACTTTGATATGTGACTTCTTTTTTATTTCCGGCATTGTGCGATTTTGTTAATGTGAGCTTTCAAGTTTCTCCAACACGCTATATCACTCGATCAACTTCATTTTGTTGATTATACCACGGTTTATTTGAACAAATAGTATGTTTTTCCTTTGCCTCCACTTGGTATTCGCTGAAATTCTTATATTTTCCCCGTGCTTTTCCCATTGTCTTTTCACAGAAGGCTGCGCTTAAGGGCGATTTATATTGATTTGCATATTCAAATAGGCGTAATTCTGGGAGGATTTGGGCGTTACAAATTGCGCGTGCGGCGTTAGTTTTCACGCTGATCGGGATTTATGTAACGAAATAACGTGGAAGTTGGAGTACGCACAGATTCCTGCATCTGGATTTTTCTGTGCGTAAGCACATTTCGGCTTTTGTGCTTACGCCATGTTATAGTGCGAGTTCTACGCACGGCGTTATACATGAGGCCCCAGGTCCTGATGGCTACACTGCTGAATTTCATAAACAATTTCAATCAAGTTATCTCCCCTTTATTAGCAACATTTATAGAAGCCAGAGACAATAAAATTCCACCTCAAATTTTTTGCCAAGAATTAATAACAGTTTTTCCTTAGAAAAATAAGGACTTATTACAATATGCATTATACTGATCAATCTCACTTCCGAATAATGATGTTAAGATACTCTCCAAAATCCTAGCTAGAAGGATTGAGAAAGTGCTCCCTTTAGTAATTTCACAAGACCAAACTGGATTTATTAAAGGTAGACATTTGGCAACCAATCTTTGACGCCTATTTAATATAATATACTAGCCGAAGCCCGCCGTAGCATACGGTGGTGTAAGAATAGGAACGGAAAAAGGTGAGAAAGGAATTCAGTATAACAAAGGCTTAGGAAGCCACCATCGTAGTATAACGAAAATAGCAAGGAGCGAAACCAATTCCAATGGTCGAGAGAGTGCCTTCCTGTAGCAGGCTACGGAAAGCATAGACATATATAGACAGACGCCGCATTCATTGTGTTGTCCAGTCGACACGATAAGTCAGTGGGTCCGCATTAATGCGAGTGGTAAAAGTGCCATTTAAACAAATACAGGTAGACGTGGAAACTGGGTTTTCTGATGAAAAGACAATAGCGTTTTAAACAGTATTGTTTACATACAACAGATTTTGGCGACTCGTTTACATGCAATTATTTATATCCATTTATACACTAATAATGGCAATTATTAAATAATAGCAAAATACCTGCTCTTCGCAGCAGCGAAGTACTGCCTTAAAATTTTTATTAAGAAGAAGATTAAACCTTTTTAAATTGAGGGAAAATATACAAATGATTATTTGTTAAGGATCTCTTTGTATACCACATTGTGAGTTCGGCCGTCTGGTTGTAATATGACCAAGCTGTGCGCTGAGCTTACTCTTGAGCATGCAATGTACAGTTGGCCATGTGAACAGTAATCTTGTTTCAAATCTCACAGCTTGGATTACTGCTGTCATAATCGGTTTGAGTTTCATGGTTTGTTTCAATTACAACAGTATTTGTAGGACTTGTGTTGAAGAGACATTCGGCATCTGTCAAGCATTGTAAGTATACAACCGGTTTCATCGATAACTTCACATCTAGCTTTTGAGAGTTTAAACATTCTTAAACATCAAAGTGTTCACTACTGAAATTGTCACCTGTCAATCTAATATGTTTAAGAGGCATTGGCAGTTGTCAAAAGGTGTAAAATATTTGGCCATTTCGGTACACTTGAAAGCGACAACCGAACAATTCACCGGCAGCCATCAACTCATATGCAGATGCATAGGTGAAGGGCTTAAGCATTTCACTCTTCTAGTGCTCCTGTGTAGAATAATTATCTCCTGTACCGTCATCAGTCCACACCTTGAACCTGTCCCAGTCATTCAATAAATAAGACACAATGTTCCTCCGGATATCAAGAGTGAGCCTGACATGGCCGTGCAATATGTAACAAAGAGAATGGAAAAGGTAGGTGCCATCTCCGGGCATGGAAACCACTCGGTAAGTGAAAGTTCTTTGATCGATAGTGATCACCTCGATAGACATGTTAATGGGGGTACGGTTGGAATGATAAAGGAAATGGGTACCTGAACAATGTAAAGTAACACAATAACTATAATCGTAATAAATGAACAATAAAACAGCGGAGAAGCCGTGGATTAAATAAAAAGGCTGTAGTTATCAGCAGGAAGACGTGAATCCCATGGCAAAGCAAGGAAGGGAATGTAGAGACTGGAGCGACGGACGGCCTTATATAGGCAGGCAGCCAACAACGTGGGAGGCGTTGGGATCGGGGACCCAACGCCGCCTCACACGGTGACCCAGCTACAGGCTATGGACGTATATATGTACGTAAGTAGGATTCAGTTAGCGTTGGGAACCCTCATACCAAATTTCTTGAAGATGGGCCCATAAGTAATAAACACCGTTGAAAAGTTCAATATGGCGGCCGACAGTGGCATCATACCACCGAAATAAGTACCAAATGTCAGCCTTCTACCTACACGGGAAGTTGGAGAATTAGTGACATTGGAAACTTCAATATGGCGGCCGACAGTGGCATCATACCACTGAAATAAATATGTACATTGGTTTTGGTTAGCGCAGGGAAGCCACCTACCACATTTCGTGAAGATGGGGCCATAAATAAGAAGGTTCAACATGGCGAACGTTGTCAACCGTTATGACCGTTACGAGTAGAATTTCGAAATGAAACCAGCTTAACTTTTGTAAGTAAGCTGTAAGGAATGATCCTGCCAAATTTCAGCATTCTACCTACACGGGAAGTTGGAGAATTAGTGACGTTGGAAAGTTCAATATGGCGGCCGACAGTGGCATCATACCACCAAAATAAGTACGTACATCGGTTTTAGTTAGCGCAGGGAAGCCACCTACCAAATTTCGTGAAGATGGGGTCAGCCTTCTACCTACACGGGAAGTTGGAAAATTTGTGACGTTGGAAAGTTCAATATGGCGGACGACAGTGGCGTCATACTATCGAAATAAGTACGTGCATCAGTTTCGGTTAGCGCAGGGAAGCTGCCTACCAAATTTCGTGAAGATGGGGCCATAAATAAGAAAGTTCAACATGGCGGACGTTGTCGACCGTTATCAACCGTTATGACTGTTACGTGTGGAATTTTGAAATGAAACCTGCTTAACTTTTGTAAGTAAGCTGTAATAATAATAATAAGCCTGCCAAATTTCAGCCTTCTACCTACACGGGAAGTTGGAGAATTAGTGATGAGTGAGTAAGTGAGTGAGTCAGTGAGGGCTTTGCCTTTTATTAGTATAGATAATAATAATATTATTATTATTATTATTAAATAATTCCTCCTGTATAAGTAACATTTCTCGGACTGCTTTCTTCCATCTCCGAAACATTTCTAGACTTCGTCCTGTCCTTACGCAACACAGTACTAAAGTATTGGTTAATGCCCGAGTCACATCACGTATTGATTACTGTAATGCTATTCTATCAGTCATCCCACAAAAAGGTATCCATCGTGCGTATCCCATGGTCGGGCGACTTGGTCGATTATATATATATATATATATATATATAGAAAAGCTGGTATTGAAAAGAACAATGAAAAGTTAATGTGGCTCTGAGGTTTATATGGACTGAAGCAGAGACAAAAGCAACTGAGGCTGTCTTTGGTGAGGTGTTCAATGCGGGCACGTGAGCAGGCAGTACGCATGCCTCGAGAGCGAGGGTGGACGCGGGAGGAGACTTAGAGTTGGAGGGCGGGGCTCTGTCGTGCGTATCCCATGACGCAGGAGGAGGTTTAAAGTTGGCGGGCGGGGCTCTGTTGTGCGTATTCCATGGTGGCCGGGGCTCTGTGAGTTGGCGGGCGTGGCTTTCTGCCTTGTGCTCACTGCCCTTAGTGAATTATATATATAGATTCACCCAAAGTCTAACACTCCAGAGATCTTATTATCTTTGGATGCAAAAAAAGCATTTTGATATAGTTGAATGGGATTACCTATTCACCATTTTGCATAAATTTGGGTTTGTCTCTAACATAAAATGCATGGATCAAACTACTATATACCAGTCCAGAAGCTTCAGTTTGTATTAACAACATTATTTCAGACTACTTCAAACTAGAACATGGTACTAGACAAGGTTGCCCCTTGTCACCACTGCTATTTACAATCACCATTGATCCACTGGCTGTTCACTTTCTAAATGCATCTAAGACAAATGGATTTTCAGAGAAGAACTTGAACAGAAAATATAATTATATGCAGATGATATGGTACTGTATATATCAGACAAAAAATTCTGTGCCTGTAGCCCTAGCTGTAGTAGCAGAATTTCAAAAAATCTTAATTAATTTGAACAAAAGTATGCTTTTTCCAGTGAATACTCTAGCAAACAGCATTAGATTGAACACCTTCCCTTTTATCATTGCAGATCAGTTTAAATAACTAGGGGTAAACATCACAAGTAAATATAAAGCTCTTTTTCAGCAAAATTTGATTGTATGGAATGTTAGATAGATAGATAGATAGATAGATAGATAGATAGATAGATAGATAGATAGATAGATAGATAGATAGATAGATAGATAGATAGATAGATAGATACTTTATTAATCCCAAGGGGAAATTCACATAATCCAGCAGCAGTACACTGATACAAAGAAACAATATTAAATTAAATAGTAATAAAAATGAAAAAAATTAAAATAAAATTAATGTTAGTATTTACTCCCCCGGGTGGAATTGAAGAGTCGCATAGTGTGGGGGAGGAACGATCTCCTCAGTCTGTCAATGGAGCAGGACAGTGACAAAAGTCTGTCACTGAAGCTACTCCTCTGCCTGGAGATGACACAGTTAAGTGGAAGCATTGGATTATTCATGATTGACAGGAATTTGCTTAATGCCCGTCGCTCTGCCACAGATGTTAAACTGTCCAACTTTAATCCTACAATAGAGCCTGCCTTCTTAACAAGTTTGTTGTTGTCTTTATGCTGCCACCCCAGCACACCACCGCGTAGAAGAGGGCACTCGCCACAACCGTCTGGTAGAACATCTGCAGATGTTGAAGGATGCCAACCTTCTCAGAAAGTATAGTCTGCTCTGACCTTTCTTACATAGAGCATCAGTATTGGCAGTCCAGTCCAATTTGTCATCCAGCTGCACTCCCAGATATTTAAAGGTCTGCACCCTCTGCACACAGTCACCTCTGATGATCACAGGGTCCATGAGGGGCCTGGGCCTCCTAAAATCCACCACCAGCTCCTTGGTCTTGCTGGTGTTAAGGTGTAAGTGGTTTGAGTCGCACCATTTAACAAAGTCTTTGATTAACTTTCTGTACTCCTCCTCCTGTCCACTCCTGATGCAGCCCACAATAGCAGTGTCATCAGCGAACTTTTGCATGAGACAGGACTTTTACATGCTTTCAATAAATTCAATAAAAGAAAAAAATAATAATTGAATTTAAAAATACTTTTAATTGTTTATAAGGCCTCAAACAACCTTTTGGAATGTTTTCCTCCATTGCACATCCCTATTTGTAATCTCAGACTTTCAAACACTGACTATCTCAATGTTCTGATACCAAAACAAAAGATATATTAAGGCAACTTTTTGCTTTTATAAACTGTATATTTTACTGATATGCAGCAGCCTCATAAAATGTTATCAATAGTGATGAGCGAGCACCAAAGTGTTCGGGTGTTCGGTCTGAACACATCGCGATGTTCGTGTGCTCTACTGAGCACCCGAGTATAATGTAAGTCAATGGGAGACAACCAGGCACCCCCTGCTCTGAAGAGGGGAGGGTGCCTGGTTCATTGGAAAAGGTCAGAAAGTGACAGAAACACCATCCAAATGGACCAGGAACAGCATGGGGACGATGTCTGGATGCATCTTGGACTCCCAAGTCGCTGCTGGGAACCAGTTTGTCCGATTTGTACGCCACTTTTACAGACTGACAAAAACACGCCCAAAACCCCCCAAAAAATCAATTTTACAGGGAAAATGACGTTCTAAAACATTATATGGCAATGCCTGCCGGTGAGCTGTTGCTCTAAAAAATTGTTGGGCAACCGGTGTGCCGCAGAATATAAAAATAAAATATTTTAAATTGCTGGTGTTTTTGAACGTTTGGTTGATTAAAAAAATAATGTTTTAAAAAAAAATTTATGTTGGAAAAACATAACGGAACACTTACGGAAATTAAGTCTAAGAAACGCGAGAGACTTCAAATGATCGACAAGGAAATGCACGTCTGTCTTTCGAAAATTGATCCTCGCATCAATCTCATATGTGCTGAAAAACAATCTCAACATTCACATTAATTAAATTTAAGATTTATCCTTTGATTCCTTTATTAATAAAATGTCTTTCAAATTTGTCAAATTAACTGTTTTTATTGGCGATTGTCCATAGATTGTGTCGTCACGACTTTATTTATGGGCATTCCTTTAGGTGCACCGCGAAAGAAAATTTTTGGACAGTGCGCTGCAACTCGAAAAAGGTTGCCTTTTACTGCTCTAAAACATGATATGGGAGTGCCTGCAGGTGAGCTGACGGTCTAAAACATTATATGCGAGTGCATGCAGTTTAGCACCCGATGATGTGTTCCGGCCAGCCAATCACTGTAATGCCATTACCTGACATGGTTACTGGCATTACAGTGAGGGCAGTACTTACCTGCCCCTTGATTGGCTGTCTCCAACCCGCGAAACGTGCGGGGCAGAGACTCGAGCATGGAGCACGAGCACATGTGGTGCTCGTTTGAGTAGCGCCATGCTCCGAGCATAGCATATGTTCGAGCCGAACACATGTTTGGCCGAGCATGCTCGTTCATCACTAGTTACTAAATATTCCATCCCGAAATTAATATAGGGGTAAGGATATTCCCTAAATATAGGCACCAATTAAAGCTGCAAATTCTTTATTGCCTCAATTTGTAGACTATATGAAATAATTCACATCATGAAATCACCATTCTGGTTAGGAGTAGTTTTACAGGAAGGAAAGAAGCATAACTCAAAAGAAAAAAAACTGCACACAGTGAACAACACTATAACTTAAAATAAAACACAACACAATTAATGAAATCGCTAATGATGTAAAGTTCAGAAAAAAAAACAAAACTTCACATTTAAAACCCATTGCAAACCTATCCCTGAACCTGACCTAACAAAATGTAAGAAAAGGGTTCCAATTTTTATTCAGTCTTTACATATTACATATATATATATATATATATATATATATATATATATATATATATACAGAAATTAGAACAAAAAAAAAGAAAAATAAGAACTAATTACAATGAAGAGAACAGCATCCAACAACCCCAACTCCACTTGAATGTTTGCTGCAAGAAGAGTACCAGGTTTGAGTTCTGATAAACTTGCCCTTCTATGGGGGAAAAATAAAACAGGAGGCCAAAACCAACTAAAAACCAATAAGTTGCCTAATTGCTTTGTGATGCAACGGATTACAGGAAATACAACACAACGCTAAAGTCCTAAAACATACTGAACTGCCCATTTAAATAAACTACTAAGACAAGCCTTTAACAGTTACTTTAAAAGTTGCAATTAAACTTCCACCTGCCCCAAAATACTTTGAAGCCTGGGTGATCTCACTTAAGCAGCTTGGGCTATAGATATACTGTATCTCATGCTAGTACTGTTAATTGTGTTAAAAAAAAAAACTACTGAAAACACACCTATTTAATTTGGTATTTTCATAAGTTATTTATAGTATATCTATTTTATAAGGATAAAATGAATCCTACGTATATTTTAAGCCCTTAATGTATTCACAGTGGCAGGCATGGCTGTTTTCATAGAGTACAAGTATTAGACAGTTTTAATTTTTCATATTTAATTTTTCCAATTACTAATCACTAATTCTGTCTTTTTTTCTTTTCTTTTCTGAAAATCCACAGCTTACCTAGCCCAAGCACTCTTCAGTCTTTAAGGACATCGTGTCATATTTATACATTAATAAATAACCTTTTCACATGTACTGCAGTCTGCCCAGGGTTTCTTGGCAATCTTTTGGGATTGAAGCTTCTAGAGATTTTCTCTTCTCTTTTTCTTGCTCATATGAACGTATATTTTTAGATTGTCACAGCTTTTATAACTATAACTACAGAATTTTTTTTCTGTCTATTGTAATCTGTCTTTTATAATTTCCAAACCACTTTGATCTGCATCTTTGTATTAAATGCACAATATAAACAAAGGGTATTGGAGTAAACCTCACACAGATATAGTGCTTATCATGTTATCAGATCAACTGTGATACACCCCTAACATGAAAGGTACTAACTGACCTCTTTGTTTAGGAATGGGGTATAAGAAGAAATGTGAAAACTAGCTATACAACTGTCCTCTGCAATCTCTTACGTATCTCACTGTATTTTATTGTACCCTGTGTATTCAGCCTTAAGGACCTCTAAAACCAGTCTGGTCACTGACTGAGACTACCTTTTGTTTTCATTGCTTTATTTCAACCCAGTTTACCACCAATAGAGGGTTTCATACAGTGTCCTTTGTGCCCTTAAAGGACCACAGCAAAGGCAAGGTATGAGCAATTGCAGTACTCAGCAATGCTAAATTGTTCAGAGACATTAAGTTTAAGCTTTTATGTAAAAAGTATATTTATTTGCATAATAACTAATAGCAGTAAATATAAACAATACAAAGATTTACATCATGTGCAATGAATCCTTGATTAAGCAGTTAACTGTGTGCCACCCATTTAAAACATATTAAATGGTATACAAAAATAAAATGAAAATACAGTATTTCTCATGGTATCTCTAACCTCTCTCTCTCTCTCTCTCTCTCATTTCTCCTAGGGCACGAAGTAGAAAATGGCCGACAGTGGGGTAACTCGCGTTGAAATCGTAATTGAGGAACTCCAAGCACTTGATGAAAAGATTCAGAAACTCCTGTCCCGACGGAAATACCTGAGAAATCTGAAGGCCCGGCTGTTGGATAAACCGTCCTTGCCATCTGGAACCGGCGAAACATCAACCCCGCGTTGTGCCGACCTCACCCCCGCGTCTCGTAGGAGCGACGCCGCTGCTGACCTCGGTGGATTTCAGCTATGCAGGCGGGGGTTCAAGGCCAGAGCACCTCCATCGGCACAGGCGAGCATTTTATCTCAGAACCGGTTTGACCCTCTACGCGTCCCCATTTCGCCTTCAGCACCTGGTGATGTATTAGTGGTAGGTGATTCCATCGTTAGAAACCTTAATGTCGCATGCCCTAATGCAAAATCGTTTGTTTCTTGTTTTCCCGGTGCTCGTGTCCGAGATGTAATGAAACGTGCGCCAGCAGTCTACGAGAAACACAAGGAGAGGGCAGTTGGATCAATCGTCTTGCATGCCGGCGTAAACGATATAAGGCACCGACAATCAGAAATCCTGAAGGCTGACTTCGCAGCTCTGATTAGAGACACGAAGGAGAGGACCCCATCGGCAAAGATCTTCGTTTCGGGTCCACTACCTCTCGTCAGACGATCCAACGAGTACTACAGTCGTCTGCTAGGGTTGAACAACTGGCTACAGGGTTTCTGCAAGAAGAAGGATGTCGGTTTCATCAACAATTGGAATCTCTTTTTGGAAAGGCCGCGTCTCTTCAAGCGTGATGGCCTGCATCCGAACAGTTTCGGTGCCCGGGTCCTCTCCGAAAACATATCGAAGGTAATTCGTTTTTCTTGACTATCTATCTCTGCTCTTAACCCCGTCCGAAATAATACTGTTGTGCCAGGACATGATGAATGTTTAATAGAGTCTTCCGTTAAAGTTCACACCATTAATACTGTAATAAGCAATCTCAATGCACGTAGAAAACCTAGGAAATACGGCATAAACTCCAATAATCTAATTAAAATCACTATTTTAGAGGAACAATGTATTAAAACTATAAAACAGATCACAGATTAAACAAAAATATACACAGAGCGCTAATAATAATAATTTAGTTCCTATTCCAAATAACAATAACGCACATAGTACTCATCTCTGCACCTCCAAACATTAAATATGGCACTATTAAATGTCAGAGCTTTAACTAACAAAACGTTTTTTATCAACGATCTTATTAGTGATAAAAAAATAGATCTTATTGCACTAAATGAAACATGGCTGAATTCAGATGCCGCGTCAGTTTTAATCGAATCTGCCTCCGGATTACAGTTTTACTCATTCAAACCGCCAGGGAAAAAGGGGGGGCGGATTGGCTAACATTTACTCGAGCCGATTAAAATGTAAAGATGTCAGTTTTGGTAAGTTCAAGTCCTTTGAGTATCTCGCCGTTGTTATTCATGGAGATTCTCAAGTTCTAATACTATCCGTGTATAGACCTCCTAAATATAACGCTCGTTTTTGAGGAATTCTCTGACTTAATGTCAATTTTAATTACTAATTATGACACACTCCTAATAGTTGGCGACTTTAATTTTCATATAGATAATCAGTGTGATCTAAAAGTAAAAGAATTTATGAACCTCCTGGATTCTTTTGATTTGAGACAACTCATAAATCAGCCTACACATAAAGCAGGTCATACATTAGACTTAGTGATTACTAAAGGACTGAAAGTTGATATAAAACAGATCATTGATATTGGTCTATCAGACCATTTTCTTCTACTTTTTAATATAGAAATAATGATAAAAACACTCATGAGAAGCATATTGTTAAAAACGCTTCTTTGATTCGCAGCAGCTTTAAAACTTACAAACATTTTAAGCAATCAGTCCGTTTATAGTGCCAGCTATAATAGCGAGGACAATGTAAATAGTAAGGTGGAAAGATTTAATTCTAAAGTGAGAGCTGCTGTTGACATAGTTGCACCTGAAAAGACAGTGAAAAAATCTTCTAGCATTGGTATACCATGGAAGACCCAAAGAGTGTCTGATTTAAAGAGAACATGCCGTAGAGCTGAGCGTCAATGGAGGAAGAGTAAACTTACTATCCACCACGAAATATTAAAAGTCAAAATAACAGAATACAATAACACTGTCCGTCTTGAGAGACGCTGCTATTTCTCAATATTATAAATAACAATGCTAGTAATCCTAGAGTCTTATTTTCAACAATTGATCGCCTACTAAACCCAGGTAGCTCAAAGGAATGCCTCCTAAGTGCTTCCAGTGAAACCTGTGAGGCTGTCGCTGTATTTTCAATCAAAAATTAATGATATTAGAAATAACATAGTATATCTCCCCAACACTAAGGATCCCCTAAACCCCAACATCCTGTTATAAACAAATTAAACTCTTTCACTAGGATAGATTTACCTGATTTACAAAAATAATATCTCAATTAAAACCCTCCACCTGCGCCCTTGACCCGATACCAACAAGGTTTTTCAAAGAAGTATCAGGCGCTAATTGATAATGTTCTTGACATAGTAAATTCGTCACTAGATACTGGGGTCTTCCCAGACTGTCTTAAGACTGCTGTAGTTAAACCCCTACTTAAGAAACATAATCTTGACCCTCGCTCTTGAAAATTTTAGACCCATCTCTAACTTGCCCTTCTTAAGTAAAGTTCTAGAGAAGGCAGTCATTATGCAGTTAAATGACCACCTAAATAAACATGCTATTCTTGATAAATTTCAGTCAGGTTTTAGAACAAATCACAGCACAGAAACTGCACTCGTTAAAGTAGTAAATGACTTATGGGTAAATGCAGACAGAGGCCATTTATCTGTTCTCATCCTCTTAGATCTGAGTGCTGCATTTGACACCATTGATCACAACATTCTTAGAAATCGCCTTAGTCAATGGGTGGGCCTCTCTGGCAGTGTCTTAAATTGGTTTGAATCCTACCTGACAGGGAGAAAATATTTTGTTAGTTGTGGGAATTACAACTCAAGACACATGATATCCAATATGGTGTTCCACAAGGCTCTATCCTGGGTCCGCTGTTATTCTCAATCTACATGCTTCCGTTAGGTCAGATTATCTCAGGGCACAACGTGAGCTACCACAGCTATGCTGATGACACACAGCTGTACTTATCAATAGCACCTGATGACCCGATTCTATTGATTCACTAACACAATGTCTGACTAGTATCTCAGAATGGATGAATAGTAATTTTCTCAAGTTAAATAAAGAGAAAACTGAAATTTTAGTGATCAGCAATAATGGATACAATGAGGCTATTAGAAATAAACTGGATACATTAGGATTAAAAGTCAAGACGGAGGTAAAAAGCTTAGGGGTGATTGTTGACTGTAATCTGAATTTTAAATCACATATTAATCAGATCATTAGGACAGCATTTTTCACTTAAGAAACATAAGTAAAGTTAGACCTCTTATATCACTGAAAGATGCTGAGAAATTAGTTCACGCGCTTGTTTTCAGTCGACTAGATTACTGTAACGCACTCCTCTCAGGACTACCCAAAAAAGATATAAATCGTTTGCAACTAGTGCAGAATGCAGCTGCTAGAATCCTAACTAGGAAAAGAAAATCAGAACACATTACTCCAGTTTTGATGTCACTACACTGGTTACCTGTGTCATTCAGAATTGACTTTAAAATTCTGCTTATGGTTTATAAAGCCTTAAATAATCTCCCCCATCTTATATATCGGAATGTCTGACACCTTATATTCCAAATCGTAACCTCAGATCCTCAAATGAGTGTCTCCTTAGAATTCCAAGAACAAAACTTAAAAGAAGTGGTGAGGCGGCCTTCTGCTGTTATGCACCTAAAATCTGGAATAGCCTGCCAATAGGAATTCGCCAGGCTGATACAGTAGAGCACTTTAAAACACTGCTGAAAACACATTACTTTAACATGGCCTTTTTATAACTTCATTTTAATCGTAATTTAACTTAATCCTGATACTCTGTATGTTCAATTCATCATAACAACTATTCATGGTGGCTCTAAAATCGGTACTGACCCCTACTCTCTTTTCTGTTTCTTTTTCCGGTTTCTTTGTGGTGGTGGCCTGCGCCACCTCCACCTACTCAAAGCTTCATGATGCTCCAACAATGATGGACGGATTAAAAGGAAGAAGTCTACGTGACCATCATCATCATCAAGCCCTTCCGTGAGAACCCTAAATCCAAAGAGGACTGTTTCATTTATGTTAGGTAGAATGCCCAGAGGGGACTGGGCGGTATCATGGTCTGGAATCCCTACAGATTTTATTTTTTCTCCAGCCGTCTGGAGTTTTTGTTTTTCTGTCCCCTGGCCATTGAACCTTACTCTTATTCGATGTTAATGTTGATTTATTTTTTATAATTATGTCTTTCATTTTTCTATTCTTTAATATGTAAAGCACTTTGAGCTACTGTTTGTATGAAAATGTGCTATATAAATAAATGTTGTTGTTGTTGTTGTAAATCATACAGAATAAGAGTAGAAATGAGCTCACTAATTACATTTATTTCAATTAAAAGCATGTATGAGGCACTGATTATGAAACAAGATGTAATGAAAATTTGCAGCCACATAACGCCCTAGGACCAAGTTCTAGTTGTACTAGTATTCCAATTTGAGGCAATTAAATGAATGAAACAAGTTTTAAATATCTCAAGGATTTCTTTATGAAAGTTAACCAATTTACAATGGAAGATTTCTTTAAAGATTTTTAAACAGTAAAATGATGTGCTTGCTATTATTGTCATCACTCTCATGGTATCATTTTAAAGTGACATTTTTTTCCAAACTAAAAACTTTTAGTTTAAAAAATTAAGATTTTAAATACATCCTCCTTTCCATCTCCCGTAACCTACACTAAAATGTCTCTCACCTTCTTTAGCTGTTAAGAATGAAAAATCATCCAGTCTAAAAAATGGTGAGAATACTGCAATTATACAAAACAGGATTAGTAGAATTACAAAAATCAACATATTTGTTACAGCCAAAAGGTGCCACTGTTTTTCATTTCATTCATTTTCTTAATTTACATTGCTGTTCAGTTTGCAATCAACTTCATGGTAAATTCTCTACTATATATTATAACACTAAGGTCTGATGGTCAGTTTGCCTTTGGAAGGATTGGTCAGTCTGACTTTTTTTTGACGTGAAACAATATGAGTGTGAGATGCATGAGGAAGAGTAAAGGCACATGCTTAGAATCACCTTCAAAGATGGAAAGTATAAAACTGGGCAGGAGGTGAGAAAGGTACATCAAAAATAATGTCGGAGTCTGAGAAGCAGGCTTTACAGGAACACGATCAAGGTAGGGAGTGACAATAAAGAGAGGTTCAGACACACAAGGATACTGAGGAAATGTGCTCAAAGTACACAAAGGGCAAGAGATAGCAAATATTTTTTAATTATTCTATTGCCTATCTTTGATCTAGGCAGAGTGGTGGCTCTGAGGCTAGGGATCTGCTCTGGCAATTGGAAGGTTGCCTGTTTGAATGCCAGAAGTGATTCCAATCAGTTGAGCATTTCAGCAAGGTCCATAACACTAGAATCCCTGAAGCCTACAAAAAAACTCGTAATCCTGGGCCACCTTAAATTCCTTTGCACCTCTCCATGATGCCCATGTTGATCAAACAGAGGAAGCTCTGCAGTCTACTTGTGACTTTACGCTCTATGAAGATAAGTAAATAAATCAATGTTAATAGGTAAATAATATTCAATCTGGCTTTTAAGTAACTTTTTAAGTAACATACTGTGTAAATGTTTTTTTATATAAACACCATCACAAAACATAATCACAAAGAGAGCTTTGCACAATATCTTGGTGAGCTTGTTATGCCCTGCTGTTTCATTGAAGGACATGCGTGTGTCAGATTTACTGGCAGGATGTTGCCCGACATCTTGCTGCATCTATTTGGTGCCATCTTTTGCCTTTATGTGTGAGTGTATATTTCTTGTGGGGAGGGCTTCTGTTCTCTTTCTACGATATAGAACTCTCATCCTCATCAAGTTCACCTCTGCAATAATACATCTTTATTTGAAAACTGGCAGTGTCAGATCGGGGGGAGCGTGAACATGACTGACAGAATAAAACTGAATAATTAAAAAAAAACACTAAATTTTACAAGTACCATAGCTTTACACTGGCTGTTACAGACTCAAATAAATCAAATGTATGTTTTTTTTTTTCTATAATAGTAACAATAAGAGCTTGGAATCCACAACCGCCTGATTATGAGTCAGCAGTTCTTGCCTCTGCACCGCCCAAGTGGTTGTGTCAGCATTATACCCTAGCCTGATTTCTTTTTCACCAGTTATATTCTTGAATAAAAGCGCACTTGTTTTGTTGTACAATATTTGTTCCTTTTGTGAAAGTGTTTATTTGATATTTGGACTTCAGTCTTCACACATTATACACTTCATGTCTACATTTTGTCAATTATTACTAAAACATGAAAAACATTTCTGTTTTAGTTATGTGCTCAACAATTCCTGTCTCACATTTCCTATCATCCTACATTTACATAGATTGTTGTAGACATGGAACACAAATGAAATGTATTTATTCCAAATGACAATATATTAATTACCTCTACAATTCCAGGCATCTCATACCCAGATAAACAGACTTGAGCTATCAGAATCTTCTGTGCGAGTTGAGCTGCATCGGTGGTGGGATGGGATAGCAGGCTTCTTGGTGCATGTGCTGCTTGACACATTTGGAAAAACAAAGGAGCTGATGACAAGATGCGAAGGAATTTAAGTTGTCCTGGGATTGGAAGATTTTCATAGGCTTCAGGGATTCTAGTGTTATACTACTGCAATTGCTCTGTCCTGGGTATGAAGTTAACCTGTATCCAGCTCTGTAAGCAGGTCCCCCAACTTCCAGGATAAACCCTAAAGCTGGTGACAGAGTTGCCACTCCAGTCACTGTAAAAACCCTTACATTGTTCCATTCCGTTTGAACTAATGTCGTGCTGAGGTGTCACCCATTGAACATCTACACTTGGTCCTAATTTGAAATTGTGAGGTGGTTTTATGTGTGGTGGGTGTGGCAGTGTGCTGTATCAGTACATGCTTCCACCCTGTCTCTGTCTTTGATAGGTAACATGGCAAGTAGTTAATAAAATTATCTGATTGACAAGAATGAGCTATCCATCCACATATTTAAGAACTATTTTTTCGTTCATACATTTTTAAACCCACTAATCCTGTTCAGGGTATGTCAGAACATTCCATCTCACACCAGAACCAACCCTGGAAAAAGTGTGCAAACCCACGCTCTCATATATCAGGTATTTTAGATTTACCGATTAGAAACAAGACAGAATACATGTGTTTAAATAAGAGAGAGGTCAGTGGAATGGTGAGGATGCAGGGAGTAGAGTTCGCAAAGGTGGATGTGTTTAAATACTTGGCATCAACAGTACAGAGTAACGGGGATTGTGGAAGAAAGGAGAAAAAGAGAGTGCAGGTAGACTGGAATGAGTGGTGAAGAGTGTCAGGAGTAATTTGTGACAAGACGGGTATCAGCAAGAGTGAAAGGGAAGCTCTACAGGATGGTAGTGAGACCAGCTATGTTATATGGGTTGGAGACGATGGCCCTGACCAAAAAACAGGAGACAGAGCAGAGTTAAAGATGCTAAGATTTGCATTGGATGTGACAAGAATGGATAGGATTAGGAAAGAGTACATTAGAGGGTCAGCTCAGGTTGTACAGTTTGGAGACAAAGTCAGAGAGGCGAGATTGCGTTGGTTTGGACACGTCAAAGGAGAGATGCTGGGTATTTTGGGAGGCAAGAGGAAAAAAGGAAGGCCTAAGAGAAGGTTTATGGATGTGGTGAGAGAGGTCATATAGGTGAGGGGTGTAACAGAGCAAGATGCAGAGGACAGGAAGATATGGAAAAAATGATCTGCTGTGGCAACCCCTAACAGGAGCAGCTGAAAGAAAAAGAAGAAGAAGATTATAGTTGCCAATTAATTTAACAAACACACATCACTAGGATGTGGGGAAAAACTTGTGCAGATGGGAGGAATTAACAAACTCCTCACTGGGGGTACATGCATATTTTAAGATCTGAAATAATAGGTTTTTCATAAGCCCCAAAGGGAATAATATTTGCAATAACCCTGCAGTCCATCTCACAATATGTTTCATGAGGGTTAAAAATCAGGTGCTTAGCTGACAAAGAAGACAATAAACACTAGACCACAAAAGGACTAGTTGTGGATTAGTTAAAATTAGTCCTGATCTCCTCCTGTTCCTTACTGCCACAGAATTTTGACCTGAGCTTGGACCAGCTACTACCACACTATGTAGTCTGGTCTTAATACAGTGCTACTACATACTATTTTAGGTACACTGAAACTGACTGTCTGTGTCTGTGTTTGCAGCGGGTGCTAGCAACATGGTGACCCAGCAATGACATCAGCATGTCTTGATAGAAAAGAATTCAGCGCACATTGTGACATGTCTGGAATGTCACTCAACAAAGTGCTCAACAAGTAAAAGAAAGCAAAAACATTTATAGGAAAGATTACTGACTTTGAATTGTATTTTATTTTTGCTGCAAGCTTCTTTGTGTCATATTAATGTGGTGTAAGCTAAAAGAAACTTTTTGTGTAAGAGCTCTGCTAACAAACTTATTGATTCTACTGATTTGACCAAAACCTCTGTTACTACAACTCTTATTGAACATGTTATAACCTCTTAAAAGCAACCAATATATAACATGTATTTTTTTGTTTGTTTTTCAAAAATAAACACCACAACAAATTTCAGTGACCAACAGGCACGAATATCATAACTCTCCACTACCATGTAGCAGTTAGTGGCAGAATGTGGCGCTTTACAGCAGACACTACTGACTGCACATAATCTCACTTCAGTCACTAGTACAAGTACATTACTGGGGAAACACTACCTGTTGCAATGAATGTCTGAAGCAGTGCACTTTAATATCATAATTTCAGGTTATTAGTTGTGTCATAGAAAAAGAATAAATTACTTTTATAACATCACTGTAAGTGGAAAACCTCTTGAGTGGACAGCCATTATTAGTAATTCTTTTCACTTGTGCTTCAGTAGCTTAAACAGTTTTATCAGGGAATTTGGCTCTTTCTGGTGCCCTGTAGAGCATATTAGTTGCAACCATCAGATATTTGAATAATTCAAGGACAATAGAGTCTATAGAGCCTGTACAACCAAAGCCCTGAAGTTAATTTCAGTACCTTTGTTACACTAATCAAAAGCCTCACTGTTCTTTTGTCCCTTTATGCATCTATAAAACAGTTAAAACTTGTATTTTTTTCATTTATTGTCAACAGTTTCCGTGTTTTCCATGTCACCCGTGGGTGTATAAGGAGCAGTTTAAGAGCTCTAGTGATTGTAATTCCCCACCACTCCTGGGGTTGGCACTATTTTCTAATGCATTTTCTCTTCTTCCTTCTGCAGACTGGAAAATTGACATCTGTAACACCACTGATGCCACTTCTGGTGTCCACCCACCTGGACCCGCCTCTCCCTGCCAGAACAACTTAAAACTGGAAAATCCACCATCTTGAATCAGTTCATACTTGGACTCACATCTGAGAAGATGACATCATGATTATTTTGAAATTGTGTTTGCTATTTTGCCAACAATTATACGGAATTCACCATTTGTGCTGTTATGATCTCATTTGTCTTTTGTTAAAATTAAAATGTACTTTTAATTGTATTAATTCCTTTCTAATGGTGCTTGGAAGTTACTATAAAATAAATAATATATTGTTGTTTGGAACACATGCATTTTGTCTGTGTTCCGTGTCTAAAAAGATCTATGTAAACACATTGTTAAAACCGAAACGTTTTTCATGTTTTAATAATAAATGACAAAATGTAGACATGAAGTCTATAATATGTGAAGGCTGAAGTCCAAATATTAAATAAACCCCTTTACAAAATGTGCAAGTATAATACAACAGTTTCCGCTGGTTCAATACTAGCTGCCTCACAAATGTATCTTTTTGAGTAGTGAGCTGCTCTTATTGTTAATATTATACAATAAAAACATATATTTGATTTGCGTATGTAACAACCGGTGTAAATTTTAGTACTTGTAAAAGTTACAATTTTTTTTTCACTTTTATTCTTTCAGTCACAATCAAAATACAACCCCCCACCACCACCCCAGATCTGACTCTGTTAGTTTTTATTTAAAATTCTGAATAACTGTAGATGTGAGTGGTGTTTTGAAACAATGGAACTGGAAATTCTCTGATCTGGAGGGATAAAAGCTGACACACAAACACTGGTGTATCATGCCTTCTTGGGATCTCATTGTCACTTGAATTTTTTAATTCAGTTTTATTGAGTGTTCCTGCTCATGCTGAATTAGTATGCACCTTATGGTTTATGATGTCAAAGCCAACCTGGCAAAAAAAACAGAGACATAGGTATATATATTATATATATATATAATTCATTTTATGACCTGTATAGTACATTACGTAAAACAGTGTGGCACTGATGCAACATTATTCATATTATTCCTATTCATTCGCATACCTTCTTATACACACTACTCTCTACGCTGTGGTTCCTATTACATTGAAGGGGCACCTGACACTGAGTTTGCTTTCATCGGGGGGAAGCTTGTCAATGTTGCATCCTCTTTTTCTTTTTCCATCGCCTTTTCTTGTAAGAAGTGATGACAATGTTCCTCTGCAAGGTGAGCAAAAAACACTGTTCTTTTCTCAGTGGACCCATGCTTGCCTTGTACAGTGTATGCGCATTGATTGCCGCCAGGTCAAGCATGTTATAGCACACAGCAACTGGCCACCTGCGTGTTCCTGCTCACACTGAATAAGATCACACCTTCTGGTGCATGATGTCAACACAGCACCAGGGGAAAAAAGAAAGAGACAAATATATGTGACATTTTGAAGAAATCATTTTATGACCTGAATGGTATCAATCAGAAAACATCATCGCACTAATGCAATATTATTTGAAAATCAGATATGGGTGTAAATTTATGGTACTTGTAAAAGTTAGCTTTTTTTCAGTTTTATTCTGTCAGTCACATTCACACTCTCCCTCCCCACCTCCTGATCTGACCCTGACTAACAGCGTCAGCTGTTTACCCTATTATGTACCTCTAGGTACCTCACTCCCAGAAAATCAAGGCCTGAGCAGGTAGAAACTTTTGCCCTTTTTGTGCCGGTGGAGGGATGGGATAGTTGGCTGCTTGCATTTACAAGACAAAAGACACTGACTTAGAGGTGCGAAGGGAATTAAGGTGGGCCAGAATTATGAGTTTTTTTCGTCGACTTTGGTAATTTTAAAAAGGACAGTGCACAGAGTGTTTGTAGACTTATGCACTACTTTGATGCCTTATCTGGACAGTATTTGTGCTGTACCTTCTGATACACCATGATGATAAGGAAGTGTTTGCCATGTGGGGGTATAAGCATTGTCTGATGAATGTCTTTGGGAAGCCGTTTGATGTGAACAGTTGGTAGAGATAGTACCTTTCATTCTATTTGGCACAAGTAGGCATTTCTTTCTTATTTACACTAAAGTTGAATCTTAATACACACGAGAATTTAGAATTAATAACTTTGCTACTTGAAGTTTTACTTCTGCAGGTTAAAGTTACATTGTCCCTATATGCTATGTTAGCTTGTTTTTTATTATTGGTATTATTTGAATAAGATTTTATTTTCTCTGATCTGCTCTAATAAAAATTTCATGCATATTACGAAGAGACCTGCAGATAGTTGATATCCTTCACTTAAGTCTCTGTTTTTTCAATAAAATACCCATTTATTAAGATCTTACTTGTAATTCCATATAGCAGGCTATATCAGTTATTTTTATTTAAAACAATTTCTTTATATTGCTTGAAACCAAAAACTAAATTTTTTATTTGTATCCTTCATTTTTTGTATATTTTTAAGAGAAATGTATTTCCCTGTTTTCACCATAGACAGCATTAGAAAGCTTATGTTACTGCCACATGGCTTTGTAAAACAGTGGCTATGCCATTGTGCACAAGAACATGGCACAGTAATGGATTACAGCAGTCTGAGAAGAATCATCATGTCAGAAAAAACAGAAACCAAAGAAAAAAGATGTCAGCAACGGATAGAATTGGAGAATAGATGCACTGCAAAGCCCAGTTTTCTGTTAGGCTATACTACGAATATATATATATATATATATATATGAACTGATACAGTGCTAATATGCTGCCATGCAACAGTGACAGTATACTTTTCAGTACTGTATTCAATTCTGGTGCAGACACAGAGGTACAGAAAAATGTTACCAGTACTGTGTATTCCTAATTTAGATAACATAAAGGAACAATCATTTGTATGAGGCTTTCTGCTAAATGGACAGAGAGTAAGGAATGTGTTGGTGTGTAAAGGAGGATGTATCAAGGTAAAACCAGGGGAAAAAAGGAACTTTAAAATTTTTCTGTATCTTTAATGTCATTAAAACTTATCATCATGGAACGTCTCCTAGCTATGACTTGTGGATTAACAGCATATAAAATAAATGGAACCATCACTGCTTAGTTTTGTGCAATTTTTGTAAATAAGGATCTCAAGATAAAATTTACTGAACAACTTCTTACCATTATTACTGAAATATCTGGAGTCTCATTTATAAAGTTTGCATACGCACAAGAGGCTTCCAATGCAAATATTGGAATTTTGAAAAGAAAACTTGATTAGAGAACAGGTGTATATTCATGGCAGCTCTGACCCATGCATATGCAATATTTCAGAAAAACTGGGAAATGACAACACCCTTGATCAAACAGGGAGCTAAATGACAACTCATGTCTATATTTATTTGTATCACTAAGATGTTATTATAATATGCAATGACGTGAACAAACATATTATAACTCAAAAGTGCTGAATATGATGTACAGACAATCCTCACAGTACCTCACTACACTTGTATTGCAATAGGGGCACCTAGAAAGAATGAAGCTGCTTTTGGTACTCTAAGGCAGTTATATCTCAATAATGTCATCCAGGTCATCTTGGTGGCCAGGGTCAACCCATGATTCATTTATTTTGAGGCAAAGTAGCTTTGACAGACGTGATGGTACTGTATATGGTGACTGGTTTTTGGTAAGGTAACTGACTGAACCTCCAGTGTTTCATATTGCCTGTATGGTTTCTTGGAACAGAGAGCAATTAACGAGAAAAAGCTAAGAGCACCATGGTCTTAACACCCTCAAATCATCGTTAGGCTTGTTTCCTTCATTATTGCTCATAACCTGTTGTTTTGTATTGTTTTTTATGTTACATTTTTTTAATGTTACATTCTCAACATGCATAGCAAAACATTAAAATATTTATGTTTCATTTACTCTGATAAAGTGCTACAATTGCTAAAGAAAAACATACATACTGTACATATAATATTTACAAAAATGTTGTCTCAGTTGTACTCCATATTTGACTAATACAGTTTTAATTTGTCCAACTTTTACATAAACATTATAAGCATTTAAACACAACTGCACTAATATCAGTATTTATATATAAAAGAGAGCTACAATTTTAGTTTTAGTTAAAATGTTACTTACCAACATATTTCAGTTGATTGTGCATTTAAAATGTTACGGAAGATAATGAGCAGTTTCTAGTTTAATTTATCCATCTGCAGCAGCCCTGATTATAGCTTGTTTTTAATATATGGGAAAATAAAAATGCAGAGTTCAATATTATTGAGACTTATCTGCATTAAGTGTTAAATCATTATACCAGAGGAGAATTGCCATACTAGCTGGGAAGCTAGTATGGCAGTTTGCAGCCTCTAGTTATTACTTTTTAAATTGTCTGGCACATTCATTTAATTAATGCGGATAAGAAGAATATTTGATGATTTAATGGTAATAAATGCTATGAATTTTTATTAAGTGTTTTCTTTTGAAAATAGATAAAGAAAATCAAAAGTCTTTCTTTTTAGTCTATTGTTCCTAAAACATTTTACACATTATATGTATTTGATGCATATTTATAATTCATATTTTTTTAAAAACTGCTTAACCTCCAGCCAGCCTTGCTTGCAAGATTTTTTAGCTTTTTCTTCTTCTTTGTGTTTTTTTATTTTATACCCATAATCTCTCTTGTGTATTCACGCTGTATGCCTTTCTCACCGATGCAGTGAACAATATTAAGGACTGTGACACAGACTTAAAGCTTTATCTTGGCTGACTTAACTACGCATTATTTTTTTTTACTTTAAACTACATTGTTCAGTTCCAAACACTGTTACGTATACAAAACTACTAAATGGCACCCCAACCCCCCCACACACTGAAGTAAACACTTCCAGAATGACTGTATCTTTTAGCAAAGCTAGGCTTCATGTGTTTGTCAGCTGCAGATGACATTTACAACAGCCTTTATCTCAGCTGTGGTAATTACTATCCTGACATGAGCTCTCACACATAACACAGATTTTATTCAGTTGATGTAACCAGGCAACACTGTCTGTTCAGCCATAGCAAGCTGTCTTTTATGTGATTGTGCTGGAAGCAAAGAAATTATCTGACAAAGCCCATATCCTTCTAATTTAAAAACTAAAATATCTGTTGGAGGTGCAGTAACTACAGATTGTCAGGAATGTTAAATTCAGAAAAAAGACAAATTTTATTAGGCATATACAGGTAATTTTTTGTTAAGAAAATTCCCCCTGCACCCCCTTAAAACAAATGCCAGTAGTAGCAGCTCATCTTGCAGTGTTAAAAAAGGTGAACCAAGTATCATAAAAAATATATCTAATGCTGATATTTTTTTCTTAAAAATATGTGGATTCAGAGTTTAATAATATATTATTTAAATCACATGTCAAACTGGGAAACTTGCTGTGCAATAATTTGTAATTTACTAACAAAATGTAATTAATCTTTACAAAAGTTATTTAATTTTAATGCCTTTATCCTAATGTGATATTGAGACAATTCAAAGTAGTAGTACAGAATAAGGTGAAATTCTTACTTGCATGCTCAACATACGACATGATAAGCAAGACTGTGTTAAAATACAATACTGTATTTTAATTAATAGAAAAAACATGTCAGTTGACCTGATGTACTCCTTACCCTCATTTTCACTTGTTCTTGTCTTGGACTTTGCAGTTGGTTGTATGAATTTTTTTTCTTTTTTGCTTTAGATCGAGTCGAGATTTTTTCTTTGAATTTCTTTTTCTTCTCTGAACACCAGTCACATTCATGTGAAGTTTCCATTAGTGCTTTATATCTTTGTGCACTTTCACTGCAGTTATTTTTTGTTACTAGTTAGCATCATGTTTGGGGAAATTCTGATTAGTTCTATTTATTGTTTGTCGTGATTGGAACTCTCAATTTTAATGTAATAATTTCTGTAAGGGAAAAGAAAAAAATGCTTGAAATTGCCTGCCTGTTAAGCTCGGACATCCTGACTTCATTTGTACCAGCACACTTTATACTTCAAAATGAGGTCATATATAACATTTACCACTTTGTGCTTTGTCCTGTGATAACAGTTTACATATGAGAAGTCTTATTTCTTATACCTAGTACTTTTAATATGTTTATCTAGTTTGGGACTTTACATAATACTTAATTCAGAGGTGTGTCTATGGAGGATATAATTTATCAATTACTTATTATTTATCGATTGATGAAAATATATTTTAAAAACATGTCATGTGAATGAACCTAACTGGAAAAAGGACTCCACCTATAGATGCAAATAAAAGATGGCCATGTTTGAATTTCTCATATAACAATGGCTCAAGACTCTTCTTTATTTAGTATTTTCCACAACAATTCTTATCGTTATCTTTTATTAGAGATGTTAGCCAGGAGCAGTTTCTTATATCTAGTTTGTTACTTTACATTGGGGACGAAACCCTGCTACATCACTATTATATATAGTCCATACAACAATCAAAATCAAAAGAAATTCAAGGTCCAAGCCACTGCCAGCAAGATCATATGAACATTTTTTATTTGGTTGAGGGTGTGATCTGCTGTCATACACAATTGCTATGGGAATATTTGGGGGGCTCTACTCAGGTAAATACCCGGAAGAATAGAGATGGGTATAACACAGCTATTAACACCTTTTTCCCCTATATATATATATATATACTAACCATGTGCGCCCAACTACATTGCGCGTGTTAAAATTGTCTGTGAAGGGCTACCTGTTTAAACGCGGCTGCCAGTCATGAACTGGGCCCTTCGTCGCACAGCATTATGATTTTTATAAGGGAAACAAAATTGCAAAAGAAAACCCTTGGACATTGATTCGATAGGAACGGCCTACTCAGAATCACTGTCCGAATCGTAATTATGTGGTGGTGTAGGAGCATTTCTGCTTCTGTCCATTCACAGTCCGTCTCGTTTTCATGACGCTGTCGTTTCCTCTTACGATGTCTTCTCAACCCTTCTCCAATCTCGCCAGTTGTTTTGTGGCAATCCAAAGAGTTAGGCAATATACACAGAGCAATGGTTATAAAAGGAGGACACATAGGTATCCAGGCTCTTTAAAGCATAAATTGGGATCACTTCACTGACATGTGAGCAAGCCATGGTACAACTGTGAAAACGCGCAGCACTCGCCAGCTACAACGTAACAATAATAATTTCTGGAACGTGCTGTTACGTTGTCATTCAGTTTACCCACTGTCTTTCTTTCATTCATATGTTACGTAGGCACGTACCTTTTATCTTCGACAATTTCATTCTCTAACCAGGCCTCAGGAGCTAACCAGCGTAACACTGTCAACCACCCCTTTCGTTATTCCGGCACATTGTTGACATCCGTGAGTAACCACAACGTACTAAACTGGAAGGTGGTCTATGCATGCGTGGACTTCGCGGACAAACAAAAATCAAGATCTAAATGAAGATCTCTTTAGTTAATTTAAAGCACAACAATTTGTTTAGTTTGAATGTCTGTGTTTTTAAGGTGTGACTGGAGTACTACAATCTTCAGTAGTATAAGCCTGGAGGAGATTCTTAATTGCAATGCCTATGTTTTAGCTGTCTCTCTACTGCCATCTAGTGATTCTTCTTCTAATTCATTCGCGGACAAACAAAGATAAAGATCCAAATGAAGATTATATATAGAGATACATATATAGTGACATGTGAGTTTCTGTGTTGTACCTCAAAAATGAGGCTGAGTCTCAGTCCTTTAGCAAAACCAGCTTTATTCCACTTGAAACAGCACAGTGTTTTATTGTAGCAGGATCTTCCAATCTCCTAAACGCAGACACAGCAAACAGACAGGGTCGGGGCCAGGTCAGTGGCCAAGTTATACTGTTCCCTGCATTTATAATGTTTCTTGCATCACCCATCAGCGACAGGCACTTATAGCACAACCATGACCAGTTTGTAGTTGTTTCTGCGGTGCTATGCTGTGGTGTTGTGAACCTGCAGGTACCTTCGCATTGGAAAATCAGTCTTCCATAGACGTGGCAATCACGCTTCGGTGTGTCATCCCTTTGGGGGTGGTCCCAAATGAGTTCAGAAACTTTACTATATATATATATATATATATATATATATATATATATATACTGTATATTGTGACTGGTGTCACTGCTGGTTATTTGCCCTAACCGGTGGCAACAATCACTCATGTGCAGTTTAGTCGTTCATTGGTTCCCCTGCTCCATTTTTCCTCCTGCATAGTGCCGCCAACGGCATGCTGTTACATTCTTAACTGAGAGCTATTTCTCTGTTAAACAGTAAACCTATGACAAAAAAATAGAGCTAACCTTCATAAATCATCCTTTTAAACAGCATTTCAATGTAAAACAAACATACTCTTACCCATCCCCTTTGAGGGATCAGCTGCAGGCTTACTGCGCAACATGCTTCTCACATGAGGTTTAAAACATTTAAAAGAATGAGCTCCAGCCAATCTAATGGCTTACTCTCCCTCAGATTGTAACTGTGCCAGTCGCTGCTTCCGAGTCATTGAACTCACTTGATGAGGAGGATTTTGTGTTCTTTTGACCTGGAGATGGCAACTGGATTGCCACATTTGACAACTATAACCTGTGTGCTTTTCTGAAGAAGGTCTTGTGTTTGTACTTGTGAGTTCAGCAATAAATATTTTATTCCTTGGAAACCTTCTCCCTTTTCTAGTCTCCTGTGCAACTTTGTGACAAACACTGGACAATAAGTATATATATATATACTGTATATACAGTATATATATATATACAGTATATATATATATATATATATACACATTTAAAAGTGTTTCTTAAAAATATAATAAACAATTAATTAGAACAATTACAGACATTATAATGTATGTCACTAAGAAGGCAAGTTTGAAAATGTTTTACCATCACTGGCTCCTGAGCACGTACCCAGTTTACCCCTTGTATTAGATCCCAAATGAAACACATTGTTTATTTCTGAAAGTAAGAAGTACTACCATACACTTTAAATAAAGTTTAGATTTGCAGTTTTGACAGTCAGTTCTATTTTTTCCTATCTTCTTCTATATGGTGTCTGTACAACTACTCATAATCAGGGCAGTGATGAGATAAAATGCTAGTATGTCAACGTTTAACACAGCTTTTTAAATTGCAAATCTATGAACGAAAAATGTAACTCTACCCCTCTATGATGCCAAGATTACCCGCAGCCTTGGTATTTCTTCCTTGAACCCAGCCATTAATAGTCATTACCAGGATGATTAGGACATTAAGGACACAAAATAAGCAACAATGCTCAGTGCATTTTTTTTCAAACAATAAGAGCAGTGTCCAACAAATATTGAAATGCAGTAAAATAAATTATCCAAATAAATAGTTCCATGAAATCCAATGCTTGTGAGGTAGTTAAAATAAAATAAATAACAATAAATATTTAAAAAAAAACTAAGGATAAGCTAACATTAGCTATTTAGCACTAGAAATCCTGGCCCACCTTAAATCCCTTCACACCTCTCCATCAGCATCTTTTGTTTTGTATATACGTCGATCAGCATATGCAGCAAGCAGACTGCTGTCCCATCCACCACCTTGACAGAGCTCAGCTCGGGCAAAACTTTCTCAAGCCAAGGCTCCTTATCTGCATGTGAGATCTGGAGTTGTATAGGGTCAATAATACAGTATATCGTTATTTAGAATACATGCATTTCATGTGTGTTCTGTGTCTACAAAGATCTGAGTAAGTGTAGGATGAAAGGAAATGCGAGAAATGCAAGAAATGCTGAACACATACCTAAAGCAGAAACTTTTTCCATGTTATACTAATAATGACGTGAAGTGTATAATGTGTGAAGACTTTAGTCCAAATATCAAATAAACACTCGTGCTTACATTCAAGAAAAAAAGCATTCAATTTACAGGTGGCTGTCAATGAGTTAAAAACTCAAGCTCAAATGTTAATCGACAGGGAGTTTACATGTATTCTTGAATGGTGCAGAGGTAAGAACTGCTGCCTTATAAACCAAAGGGTCAGTTTATTCAGTTTAATTCTCTTAGTGATGTTCACATGGTACAATGAACTTGCCTATCCCTCTCTGAGTTGATGGCATTTATCTCCATTCTTTTCACAAGAGCAGTGCTGTGGCTGATGCCTGCTCAGAACTATTTGTTGTGCAAAGATATGATGTGCTGTGACCGCTATCAGACTGGACAAAAGCAGGACCATAACAACAGACAGCTTCTTCACAGCACTTTCACTGGCTAATAGACTGCAGCACAACTGTGCTTGGCATCTTAAGTAAAATGGGACTTTCATCTGCAGTTAAAGTCACTTCTGTCCTTTCTCATTTTCTTCACTATACTTCCTTGATTTCTATCTGCATTTTGATTTTCCTTCTCTATTCTACTTAGGTCCTTTATACTTTGTGGGCATAGGTTCTTTGACCTGCAGAGTGCAACAGCTGAGCTGATCATGCATGCACGTTAATAACCAATCTGGCTTGTTTTCCATTTGAACACCCCACAGCTTCTTTGCAGCAGGGCTCACCTGCTCCTATTAGCCAGTGCCATGTTTCTTTTTATGGACCATGGACCTCTTACTCACTTTAGAACACCCTTATTCACTGTTTTATTTTTTCTCAACTCGTTAAATTCAATATAAAAAAAGAATCATGTCTTATGATGTACAGAAAATATGTTATGTTTAGTTTTTTAACTAAAGATTAATTTATATGGGTAGACACTGACTTCAGATGCTTTAATGACTGTTTATATTTGTAATATTTAGTTTGTCTTGTAGAGTACTGCCTTGCTTTAAAAACAACTATACAATTTTACTCTTCATATTACTACAGTATATATATTAATCAGAGTTGAAAGCTATTTCATAATTATCTGGTAAAAACAAGAATTCTTTTTTAAACAATGTTTTCTGGTAAATGAAAAACAAAAGTGCTGATTTTGTTACAGCATATTGTGAGGTTAAAATATTATAGCAAGAAGGCCATCCTCTTCCTTAGCGGAATGCATGGATGCATTTGGAAACCAACAAAACTCTTAATTCATACCTTTTAATGCCCACTTTAGCTAACACATGACCCATGCTGTGTAAGTAGTTACACCACAGAGAGCAGAGATTAACAGCATGTGGTACAAATAGTTTATTTTTTATTGCTGTAAACTAAAATTGATGGAACAAAGCCACAAATGAAACAGTGCCAGGAAATACAACTCTATTTATATCACTGCTGAAAGGATTTTATTATAGTGTGCTTTCTGGGTTGTCATGATTACAGTTCTGTTTCATATCTGTAGGATGTGTACAAGTATGATGAATGCCAGTTCTAATTAAAACAAACTGTTTAATCGTTGCATTAAGCTAAATCTACACTCTAATAATTTGCATTAATTCAGTTGAAAATTTTGCATTTAATAACAAATGTGCATGTAGAAATGCAATTTCACAGTAACTGTTTTAATTCCAAGAAATAATGTACTGTTTTGCTCTATTTTCCTGGTTATTAGCTTTATTTTAAAAATACACGCAAATAACTAATGATAATGCAAAGCAAATGGCTTCATAGTTGTTACATCAGGTAAATTTTAGAGTGTTAAAGCAAATTTCACAGATGTGTGAACAGGAAATTGAACCACATTAACCTTTATGCAAATAGTGAAGTAATACAGTGGACCTATTACTGAATTACACTATAATTTTCCTGTACATTGTAAAAATAATTTTATGTAGTGAATGCAAGTAACCTTTACATAAAAAGCATTTTTTGGGAGCACTTGAATAAAATAAACTGAATAACATTGTGGTGTTCAAAAAATTTAATTGAGAGACTTATTTACTATAAAAGAATAAAAAACCTTATAAAAATATCTTTATTATTTTATCACTAGAGAATGGTATTAAAATTGTTATTGGCATTTTTAAATGCTAGGCTCAATATTGTCTCCACCAGCAGGGATGCAAAGCTCTGTGCACCATAATATAGTCACAAAAGACCTCCACCTGTCTGTTATGATATTCACCATGCTGATTTATGAGAACTCCTTACCATACAGTTACCATTGCAATGTCGGAGAAGGTTAGTTGAGTTTAGTGATTTGCTCTTAGAGACACTAGTAAGTCACTTTTTTGCTAATTTCTAAATTTTGCATTTCACAGTAGACGTCACAATGGGATGTTGTTCCAAGAATCCCTCATTTGTCAATTTGTAGGAGACTGTGTGAACATACAGCTCCATAAAAGAAATATGGAATTCTATCAAACACAGAAGGATATTATGTCCCAAACTTCAAGAATATTATGGAGACAAACTAGAGCTGTTGTGTTTAAAATTGATACGAAATGGGCATACTAATATCAGCTTTGATTGGTGAAGTGAACATGGTGCTGAGTATAGCATTACTTTTTTATGAATGATAATTAAAATACTGTATAATGTTTGCACTTAAAAACATTGTTTTTGGTTACCTCTGAGGAGCCATGATTAATGTTTTTGCATCTGTTTCCCTTTAGAAAGGTTTTTTTGCTTTTTTTTTACCTGCACAGGGACAAAGGTGGCTACATTTTTTAGGGCAGCTGAAAAGGAATTATTGTCAAACTTTGCTGTGAGGTGGGGCACAGAGCACTGTTTAGCTTGGGTGAAATGCTGCACATGCAGTGTTAGAAGCAGGCAGGAGAGTGAGTGAATAAACAATGTTGTAGCGGCTAATAGTAAAAAGTAAGCCATATTCTGTACTTGGTTAGAAGGAATTAAAATGTAAAAAGAATTAGTAGATAAAGCAGTATATGGTACACATACCAGGAAGCGAGGACATAACTGTTCATTCATAAAGAGTGGGAAATTTATTTTGAGTATAGTATAGATGGCAGGCCAGGGTTTGAAAGCAATGAGACACAAGAGGGGGTAGCAGGCAGTCAGGGGGAGAGTAGTACAGGAGCTAGATTACTACATCTGCAGGAAATGGCAGCTGATTCAGTACCTTAAGTTTAAGTTGAAGGCTGAATATGATGATGGGATAGCTAGCCTCTATAGTTGTACAGAATAGGGAGATCGTGCTCAGGTATACTTTAGGGAGATAGTGTACACTCCTAAGGTGGTGCAGGAAGAGACTGCAAACCAAAGAGGTAGAGTTAGGTGGGTCACAGTTGAATGTAAGCATAAAGTTCATGGTGTACACTGTTGATGGGTATTAATTCTAACGCTGGAAGTATCCAAGTATTTTCATGACCTTGCTGTGCTGCATGTTTGGTGGTTTGTCTTACTGACAAACAGGTTGAAGTCCAGCCAAGACAGACACGTCACTTCTCTCTTCAGGTCACTACATTGGCTCCTTGTAGCAGCACACATTAAAATGCTTGGCTAAACAGTAATCAATAGGTCAGCACCTGAGTATATGGCAAGTCCTATAGTCCTCACCCACTCAGGTCTGCCAGGGAACAGTATCTGTGTGGTAACAAGTCTCAATCCAGACTCTTTTCTTGTGTAGTTCCTAGCTGGTAAATGGGCTGCCCATCTCCAACTTTTCTACTGGCAATCTCATTGTATTCAAGAAACAATTGAAAACACATCTGTTCTATGAATATCTGTCTAATTGATAGAAGAGAAAAAAACTTTGCTCTGTGATATTTTATATTGTTGGTTAATTTGTTGTTAGATCAAGTTTAATTGCTTTATCAATTGTAATCTATGTTTGTAAATTTATTGGTTATTACTTCTTTTCACTTATGGAAATCAACTTTTGTTACTTGTCCTACTACACCTGCTGAACAAACAGGCCCTAGCCTAATGTTACTCAACTATGTTTACCTGTTTTTTTAAGTTTCATTGGATAAAAGCAGCTGCCAAGAAAATAAGTGTAAATGTAACCGTATCAGAATTCAATAATATTAAAAATGGTGTCCCTTAGAGATCAGTTTTAGGGCTACTGCTCTTTTTCATTTACTGTAAACATTAACAATCTGGACAGAATTATAAATAATAAGCCAATTAAATGTGTAGATATGAAATCAGTATAATGGCAGATAATCTAGAATCAACTAAATTGTTACAGAGAGTCTTGGACAAAATACAGGCTTTGGCTGATTTGTGACAGATGAAGTTCTACATAAGTAAATGTCACATACTACATGTAGGAAGTAAAAATGCTTGATTTGAATACAAAGTAGGAGGTCTGACACTTTAAAACTTCTGAGGACCTGTAATTGTCATGAACTCGTCAATAGTGTATATAGAACCCACTAACAAAGCTAACACAATGGGAGATTATATAACCCAATGTGTGGACTACAAGTCAAAGGAGGTTATGCTTAAGTGATATAATGCACTAGTGAGACCTCGTCTGGAGTATGATGTACAGTTTTAGTCTCCAGGCTATAAAAAAGACAGCTGTGCTACAAAAAGTTCAGAGTAGAGCAACTTGGCTGATTTCAAGATATGAGTTATTAGGAAAGACTGAAGAATTTGAACATTTTCTGTTTAAGTTAAAGTAGACTAGGAGATTAAAAGGTGACATGATTGGAATTTTGTAAATTATGAAAGGAATGAATCTAGTGTATCCCAGTTTTTGTTTTAAAATAAGTTCTTCAGCTATAAAACAGGGACTAGGATGGAAACATGTTAAGGGTAACTTTTGCACAAGTAAAGATAGTTTAATTCACACACAGTATCATGGACATATGGAAGAAATTACAATGTAGTCACGTGCAAAAGTTTGCTGACGACACTGCTATCGTGGGCTGCATCAGAAGTGGGCAGGGGGAGGAGTACAAGAAACTTTGTTAAATGGTGTGACTCAAACCACTTACACCTGAACACCAGCAAGACCAAGGAACTGGTGATGGATTTTAGGAGGCCCAGGCTCCTCATGGACCCTGTGATCATCAGAGGTGACTGTGTGCAGAGGGTACAGACCTATAAATACCTGGGAGTGCAGCTGGATGACAAATTGGACTGGACTGCCAATACTGATGCTCTGTGTAAGAAAGGTCAGAGCCGACTATACTTACTTTAAAGGTTGGCGTCCTTCAACATCTGCAATAAGATGCTGCAGATGTTCTACCAGACGGTTGTGGTGAGTGCCCTCTTCTACGCAGTGGTGTGCTGGGGTGGCAGCATAAAGAAGAAGGACATCTCACGCCTGGACAAACTTGTTAGGAAGGCAGGCTCTCTTGTAGGAATAAAGCTGAACAGTTTAACATTTGTAGCAGAGAGACGGGCACTAAGCAAACTCCTGTCAATCATAAAGAATCCCCTGCATCCACTTAACAGTGTCATCTCCAGGCAGAGGAGTAGCTTCAGTGACAGACTTTTGTCACTGTTTTGCTCCACTGACAGACTGAGGAGATCGTTCCTCCCCCACACTATGCGACTCTTCAATTCCACCCCGGGGAGTAAATGCTAACATTATTCAAAGTTATTGTCTGTTTTTACATGCATTTTTATTACTCTTTAATTTAATATTGTTTTTGTATCAGTATACTGCTGCTGGATTATGTGAATTTCCCCTTGGGATTAATAAAGTATCTATCTATCTAACTGAAGAGTGGGACTTTGGGTACCTTCAAAACTCAACTTGATGTTATTTTGGAGAACTTAGTGAAGAGAATTGGTGAGAGTGTTGGGCTGAAAGGAACTCCATCCATCCATTATCCAACCTGCTATATCCTAACTACAGGGGTCTGCTGGAGCCAATCCCAGCCAACACAGGGCGCAAGGCAGGAAACAAACCCTGGGCAGGGCGCCAGCCCACCGCAGGACACACACGGGACAATTTAGGATCGTCAATACACCTAACCTGCACATCTTTGGACTGTGGAAGGAACCTGGAGCACCCGGAGGAAACCCACGCAGACACGGGGAGAACATGCAAACTCCATGCAGGGAGGACCCAGGAAGCGAACCCGGGTCTCCTAACTGTGAGGCAGCAGCACTACCACTTCGCCACCATGTCGCCCTGGAACTCCTTCATTGAAATTGTTTTAATGTTTTAAAGGCATGTTATTTAATTTATTCCCTCCCTGTGTGGTAGTGTAGCTTATTTTAGTGAGTCCTTACTCATCTATTACTAATGGTCCTTTGTAAAATATTGTGCATGAAGATACACCAGACATACTTACCTAGGTCTACACATGTATCTTTTTTTTTCCTTCGTTTACAATTATGAATGTGTTTACACTTCTGATTATAGTGATAATGGATAAATTACTTAAAATAGCATATAAAAGCCTTCTGGGTATTTATGATTTAAAATAATAATGAAAAAGTGTTTAATTATACTAGCCAGATGATGTTGTGACTTGTAGTTTGATTAACAAACTGGTTGTAATGAGCACAAGAAATCATAGGTACTCTCAAGGGCCAAAGTTGGCAAGATATAACCAAGACATTGTAATTATTTTGTGTATTAAATAGCATTCAGTATTGATTTACCATTTCAGCATTTATTAAGAGGATGCAGATGAATTTTAGGTTATGTAGGCTCTTTTGCAGTGAAAAACCCCCACACTTTAAGTATACTGTTCTACTTAATGCAAAAAAAAAGGTAGATGCTAATTATATCACATAGTAGTGCAACAATGAAAATTTATATATAGGCTCGTCATAAAGAATCATCTGACTTAATTCACTACAAATATCTGTAATGGCATTTATCAATTTACTTATTTTCCAGGGCAATAGGGCATAATCCCTAGAGTGATGCCCAGTAGTATTTCACAAATGTCATGGAAATTGTTGCAAAAGTAATCTAACACACGATGAGAACTGAAGAGTGCATAATTATGTGCTTGTAAAGTATGAATAATTTCTGCTTTGGCAGAAAATTGTGATTATGAAATTATTTTGGCAAGATCTCTGCCAATTTCTCTGTTGTTACAGGAAACATCTAATTTTTAAAATCTTCTGTCAGAGAGTTACCAAATCAGACTTATCTTCAGAAGCAAAGGAATATAATTTACTGGTATCAAAAATTGTATTAGAATGATAAATGTGTAAATATATTATGAAGAATGTGGGAAAGGGACTGTAACTGCAGGGACAAAAATGTTATGTAATACAGGAATCAGGCATAAGTGGTCCTGGTGAAAGGGCAATTGCAATAATAACACCTGCAGTGATGCAACCCTTCACCAATAAGGGGTTATATGTAGCAATATTACAAATTAAGTTGCTGGCAGTTAGGTGGAAGCAGGGAGATCTAGCATATTATGCATGGGCCCCTTCTCCTCCTCCTCCCTCTCCAAATTGACAGGTGACTTTGGAGAAGGCTGTCTCTTTAAATGAGATGTAGGGGACCCACATTTCATGGGTGCACTGGAGGCAGCTAGGGGAAATGTAGGAACTGGACTCAGAGCCTACCCTGGACGCAGTTCCTGGAAGTAGTGGCTTTCACTTGTTACAGACTGATTTTTTTTTTTTTTTGTCATGGTGATGGCCTGAATTTTTTTCAAGAAATTCACTATTCAAAATTCTTTTTTAAAACATAAATTCTGGAAATCATACAACTACCAAATACATGAACATTCTTCTACATGAAAATTCTGATTTGTATATACTGTTCAAAGTAACTAATTGCATGCATTGATAACTCATACTGTATTCAATATGTATGGCACTGATTATATTGTTTTTTTTCTGTGTCTGTTGTTACAGACTACACAATCTGGCTCGTACATCTTATTCTCATAGATGGCTGGACAATAATGAAATCAGAATTTATTGATAACTCATAGAGAGACTGCAAAAATGTTCTGAATAGTTTATTGTCACCACACTCATAAGCATAAATACACTTTCTGGGGGAAAAAAAACTGTTGAAATGACTGACTTGTAGTGTCCACTACAACCCCACATTTTTACTTTAAAATCTGGCAACCAAGAGGTATTTCAAGGATCAATATCTGGATAGAATTCCTAAATGAGAATCAAGGGAATTTCTTTGGTGATATTCCTCTCACTCACCCTTGGGTAAATTTCATCAGTGCACTGACTACATAGGAAAATGTATATAAAAACTGAAACAAAAGCTGGTGATGGAACAAAGTTAGAAAACAAGCTGGGGTTGTAACCAGGATGACAAAATGCATATTTTAAACAGAACTAGGGATGTCATACAAAAATCACTGCCAGCATATCAGTTCAAGAGGGACGAAAGCCATAATGATTTCACATAGTCAAAGCCAAAACAAAGATATTTAATCATAGTCAAAAACAAAAAAGATCATAAACATAAAATTGAGAAGCACTTAACTAGTGCTAAGTATTTTAGTGAATATCCACAAATCTGACCAACCAGAAACTACATGGCACTCACCTTTATACAGTGCTTGAAGTGGGCCAGTACTCTGTACCATCACCTTTGCTTTATTTCCTTTTGAGTACTGGCATTTGGGCCCACATTACTAATCCATATTTAGCAAAATAATGTGTCTTTTCAACGAACATTTGTGTCTTCAAAGCACACTCAATTACCTCCCCAACTGCCCTAAGCCCCCCAGTTCTTCATTGTGCAATAAGGAGTACAGAAATTAATTTTTTTTCCACTTCACCCACTGCTTTTATACCCTTGATATCATGTACCACACACTTCCATTTGACCTAACCTACCCACTACTTGGCAACAGTCCAAACAAAATGAACACAAATGTCTGCACCATAGAAAAACAAATTTACTTTTTGACTTTAATAAGAATGTACTGAAATAAAAAATTAAATAAACTATTGTACTTCTTAGAATTCCAAACCTGCAAAATGATGCCTTGTCAGGTGTTATTTTGAGCTGTCAAAAGAAAGTGATAATGAGAATACTCATGATCTGAGTTTTATATTCCAATTTTTCAGTCTTCCAATTCATTCTATTCCTTGTCATTTTATTGTGTTATCAGATTACATGTGACATACACTTAACACAGAAGGTACTAATTGACCTCTTCAGATTTTTTTTTTAAATATTATAGGGCATAGGAGGAAATGTCAAAACCAGCTTTACAACTGTTGCCTGTTCTCATTGTCCATATTATTGTCCATATTGTACCCCTCAAACCAATAGCAGCAGATATAAGCAATATAAAGAATTTTATAACCTGGATGGGTTTATGCAGTTTTTGTTCAGTCTCAGATGATAATTACCTGATGGTGTAGTTCCTTAGTTACAAATTATTTATCCTTAAATGAAAAATGATTAAGAGAAAATATTTCTTTCTGGAAAAACAGCAGCAACAGATAGAGAGCTTGATTTAAGGTCTTATTTCAGTTAGAGAAATGTTCCTTGCAAGTTTCCATTTTTGCAATTGAGCTTTGGAGCTAAAGGCTCATTGAAAGTGTCTGCTTCAGCAGCATTGAAAAACGTCTAATAAAAGACAACCACTCTCCTCCCCTTCTTGACCAATATGAGCACACACCCATGCACAAACTCACAATGTTGCTAAATCATTATCACAAGGCCAAGGCTATTTTCCAATTGGAATCACAAGCTACCCAAAGCAGCAAACAGACTGGCTATACAAAACAATCTAAGGTCATGCTTCACTTTATATGTAAAATACTCTGAACCCAGCTTTTCCAGAATACACTACACTCCTCTTCAGCATAACAACATTTTCAGGCTTTGGCTTTACCTGAAATCTGTCAGCTGAAAAGGTATAAAGCTTTTTCCATGCACTTGTAAACAATATTTGGTACATATTGTGAAATGCATAAGAATAACTGTCAGTTTAATTCTGTTATCATTTCACTTGCTTGCATTTATGATGCACTCCATTTTAATAAAGGAAGGGAGACTGCATTACTGACAAAACCTATGTATTGAGGCACATAGGTATCACATTTGGAGGACTGTGAGGGATCCATTGTTTAGTATTTAATCAGATTGTCTCTTTCTTGGTCTGCCCTCTCCCCACTTTGAAATGTAAGTTAAATGTTTGTTAGAGTAGATTTTTACTGTATTTCTGTTTTTTATTTTTTTTTTTATTTTCTGGATATATGGCATTGTGCCTAGATGTGATACAGCAGTGGCCTGTAGACAATTATTTCTAAGTCTGTGCAATCCTCCCACTGCTTCCACTACTTTTATTATTTGAAATTTTGTGCTTAGATTTCCTTCTCTTGAGATTTTTTCTTTTTTGCCTAGAAAAATAGCTACTTCTGGTATTTATGGTATGAGTGATAAAAGCAATTTATTCTTCTTTGATTTTTGCTTCTGTTTAGAAAACAGATAACGCAAGCAGATTTAATTTTCTTCCATTTAAAGTTTTAAATCTAAGATACAAACTGATTTTTTCTTTTTTTACTTGGTAAGGAATTTATTTATTGGCTTTTTCTCTTCCTTTCTCTTCTCTTCAGTTTTAGATATTCATTAGATTAAAAGCTCCAGAAGACTGGATTTGCAATCTAGTCTGGTCACTGTGTGAAGTTTGCATGATCCCCACATGGGGACTTTCCAGGTACTTTGATATTCCTCGCAATTCACTATGTGTATAACAAAGCAGAATTTATACCCACTTATAATTCAGTGGCTTTAATGTAATCAGAAAAAAAAATCAGTTCAGTATTGAGTATGTAGTGATTTTGTCCTCTTATTGAAAAAGTGGCACATCAAGCCACAAACCAGGATTTAAACAGGGCCAACTGCTTCATCATTGCTCAGGAACAAAGCAATGGAAATTCTACTTAGTAGTTCTTACTCTCTTCCATCCTGTTTAGAGCTATTGACCTCAGCTTGAAGGCTTAGAATCCCTAATCCTTGAATGTTCTGGGTAACCACAGATATTTCTCATTAGAATGGTATTAAGTAAAGGACTTTATGCAAATGCATTAAAATCTAACTATCACTGTTTTTAGATGGAGCTTTCTTCTTCATGTATGTTTTGCAATATTTTTGTATTTTTTAGAGTGAAAATGTAGTTTTTGCTTTCATAAACAAAATTAACTTTAAACACTTAAACATCTGTGATTTGTATTTTGTATTGGTAATTGGTGCTTATGTTGTTGCAATGACATGACCTGGTGTGACAGAGGAAAAACTAGTCCTGGAAGAACGATGCAGAGCTCAGAGTGTCCAAGTGATACATCCAAGCGCTCAGTACAGAAAGGCCAACAACAGGCAACAACAATCCAAGGCTGAGCTGTGGAACATCTTGAGAATAAAGCTGATCTCCCCGCACAGAACAGAGTGGCGCAGGAGAAAACAGAAGGAAATAAACAAGAAGTGGGTACCCTTTATGGCCAGTCCCACTGATTTAACCAAGCTAGATGTCTGAAATCTCAATAACTCTTCACCTCAGATTCAATGAGGCCGGGAATCCTCTTTGTCTCAGAAGCAATAAAAAAATGTTGTTGTTTTAGACTTGATAGCCCCATGGGAGGACCCACTGGAGAAGGCCTACAAAAGGAAAAGGGTCAAGTATGTGAATATAATGTTGTACTTCCATAAGCAGGTGTATGCCCATTGAGACTAGTTGCTGGGGCTTTGCAGGATAATCATTCTATTGAGCCTTCAGTACACTTAGCATCACTGGAGACAGGAGGAGAAGAGCCACCAATAAAATCACAGAGGCAGCGGAAAGGGTTCTGGATCAGGACAGGAGGCCCAAGCATCACCTGAGTACAAGACATGACTTGATCAACCATGGCTGATTCACCTGGGGTTTAATGCTGGCATAAAGAACCTGATCATCCCAGGTAACATTACTGATGATGTATTCAGGAACATTGAGAGATTTATCGAAGTATATTATGGCATGTTATGAGTCTTTTTTGAGTATTTGGAAGTTCTCGTACCTTTTGGCTTTTACAATGAACATTGCAAATTGGTGAAAATGGGAATTCTATTAGTAATATCAATTGCTAAATCAAATGTAGTCTTAACTACAACTACTTCAAAACAACCTAAAAAATGAAAAACATTTACAGGATGAAATAAAAGTCTGCATGTTAGGTAATATTTAACAGTAATACTTTGTTTACTCTTTTCAATCCTTTTTGTTTGTTGAAAAGAATCAAACACTATGAACATTTTTTATCCAAATATACAGTAGTTGGTACATATAGGAAACATCATAATAATTGACTTTCAGAACACCTACTGATTGATTCTGAACTATAGGAATATGCCTCATTACGCATACTTTTATTAAGATAAGAACATCGTGAACATTTTGGATAATAACAGATCATTCAGCACAACACATTCATTTCTGTTTATTTAAATTTAGCAAAATAAGAGTTTATTTATTTGGTTTTCCCCAATGTACTACTGTCTCCTACAGTACTTGGTACATTACTTCATATATACTGAGGTTCTGCATGTGAATAAACAGTGCTTCATAGGATATTTACAGAGTTTACCTTTATTCTGCCTTCTTCTGTGCCTCCATATTCAGGCTAAAGTACTAAGCTACACAACCAGCTCACTTCGTAATATTAAACATGTTTATCATATTGTCCACTAAATACTGTTAGCTTCAACTAAAAATGATCAACTACTTAATTCCTTCCTCATAGCTCATATGCTTACATTCTGGAATCAGTCTACCAGCTCTTGTTATGATTTTCTCTAGCACTGTTATATCTTTTGGTGAAAAGTAAAACTGCAAGTAATAATTCAGATGAGACCAAAGAAGTGCCTTTTACAGTTTAAGAGTAATCACTCTTTAATTTTAATCCATGCAGTGTGGTATGTAAGCTAAAATCTCATTATTCTGCTTGACTTATTTTATACATTTACTGGTTGTAGACTGTAATATGTTCACTATGGTTCACTAATCTCAGAACGTTTATTTTATGTTTCAGATCTCTACAATGTATAATTATATGTCATTTTTTACAATGTATGTGTATTTGTGTGAACTACAAAGTTGGTCAGTTTATTAGATAAAGTATTATCTGAAACCTGTACATACATTTAAATAAGTAGAAGCTCCTATACTGGCTCTTGAGTAACCCCACTTTTAACATCCCATAATTTTAGAAAGATTCCTTTCAAAATAACTTGCTTTTTCAGTGTTTAAGCTAATTTTGCATCCAACTGCACGCTGTGTCCTGAATTCCTACTACTAATAATTTAATCAATAGTCTGGCTTGTGATCCCTTGTCAAAAGCTTGTTAGAAAATCAAGATGATATCGGGAAAAAACAAAGTTTTTAGCCATTCTAACATCACCAACTGATTCATTTTCCTTTAGAACAGGAGTGTCAAACTCAATTGCACAGAGGGCCAAAAACTCAAAGCACACTTTAGGTTGAGGGCCGAACAGGATGAACATTTATTAATAATAATAATAATAATAGATTTTATTTATATCGCGCTTTATATTTAACAATCTCAAAGTGCTACAAAATAAGAATAAAATTAACAAACAAAAAATCTATAGAAATAATTTAACAAAAAGCCTTTCTAAAAAGATAAGGTTTTAGGTTTCGTTTGAAGGCATCGATTGACTGTGGGGCTCTCAAGTAGTCGGGGAGGGAATTCCACAGCCTCGGCGCCACCGAAGAAAAGGCTCTATCACCCATACTGCTAAGTTTAGTTCTGGGAACTTGAAGAGTGTTGGTATGCACAGAGCGGAGGGTGCGTGAGGAAGTATGAGGGATAAGGAGTTCCTGTAAATACAGGGGATCAGATCCATAAATGCACTGATGGGTAAGGAGGGAAACCTTGTACTCAATTCTAAGTGGTACCAGGAGCCAGTGAAGGGTTTTCAAGATAGGAGTGATGTGGTTATGCTTTCGCACCCTCATCAGGATCCTGGCAGCGCTGTTCTGAATGTAAATTATTATTTATTCACAGACTAAAAGTAAATGTTTTTTAAACATAAATATGAATCGAAACAGACAGGATAAAATACTATTCCAAAATAAATAAACTTAAACTTAAAATAAGTTAAAATAACTTAAAATGTTTTGCTCTTCATATAAATATCTCCTGTCAAAATTATACAGATTCAAAATATTAAAATCCTGCAAAAAAACTGAAAATATAGATAAAAATTGTGCCCTTAAGTAAAAATGAAAATAATAACAAATCAAAATTTCCATTGTATATGCTCTTATGCCATTTTGTCAGAGCTGGATGCTTGGCATCTTTTTTTGGCAACAAGTTTGTTTATGTTTGGGGTTAGGAGATTCTCAGGATGAACTGCAGGTGTTCATCAGTGAGATGACTCCTGTGTGATGTTTTGTTACTCTTCATCATAGAGAACAACTTCTCACACAGATATTTGCTACCAAACATACACAAGGTTAGAGCCACATGTAGATGGAGCTGGGTCATTGCTTCAGGAATGAAGCGAATGAACTGTGCGGGCCCCACAGTGTCGTACTTTGCCTTTAGTGTCCCATTACACTGCAGCTCTATCAGCTCCATCTGAATCTGTACAGGTGCAGTTTCAGTGTCGACAGCAAATGGGTTGCGAAGCAAGTCGAAATGACTTTTCTGTGCTTCAAAGCCACCAAAGCGCCGTGTGAGCTCAGTGCGAAGTGCGCTCAGTTTATCAGCAAAGTGTGCATTTGGGAACACCGTGGCGCTTACTTGGTTCAACATTACTTGACAACAGGGAAATTGAGACAAGTTGCATTGGTGCATTTGTGCCTCCCATAAGCGCTACTTCGCTTGAAATGCTTTCACTGCATCATACATATCAGTGATCATGCAGTAACGTCCTTGGAGCTGAAGGTTTAAGATGCTGAGATGAGCAGTTATGTCAGCCAGAAACGGCAACTCACATTTCCAATTTTCATCCCACAGAACTATGGAGTTTTTTCCTTTACTGTCCATAAACTGACAGATTTCCTCGCCCAGTTCAAAAACTCTATGAGAACTTTTCCCCGACCTAGCCACCGCACCTCTGTATGTTTGGGATGTCACCAAACTCTGAATTTATTTCGTGCAAAAAAGGACTGGAATTGGCGGTGATTTAAACCTTTGGCTCTGATAAAGTTTGCGTTACAGTGCTTATTACATTTTCCATCTTTAGGACTTTACCGTACAGCGTTTCCTGGTGTATGATGCAGTGATATGCTGTCAGCTCACCAGTGCAGTTCTCCTTCTGCATCTTTAACCGCATCCTTCCCATTTGTCCACTTTTTTCACCGCACATTGACGGTGCTCCATCTGTTGTAAATCCAACAAGTTTTTCCCATGGCAGTTTCATGTCGGTTACCCTTTGACATACGTTTTTAAAAATGTCTTTACCGTCGTTGTCCCATGCATCGATTTAATGTCCAATATTTCCTCTGTCACGCACAAACTGGAGTCCACTTCATGGATGAAGATGGCCAGATGTGCACTGTCAGTTGTGTCAATACTTTCATCTACAGTAATGGAAAATGCAACAAAGTCTTTGCCTCTTTCAATCAACTATGTTTTCAAATCATTGGCCATCTCACAAACTTGATCAGCAACCGTATTTCCGCTAAGGCTTACATTTGCAAACACCTGCTTTTTGTCTGGACATAAGAAATTGCACACTTTCATCATGCAGCTCTTCAGAAACTCTCCCTCAGTAAATGTCCGGGATGATTTGGCTATCTCCTCTGCCACAATAAAACTTTCTTTCACAGCAGCTTCACTTTGTGATTTTGCTTTGGTGAAAAACATCTTCTGTTATGTCAGATTCCTCTTCTACCTTCTGTAGCTTCTGCTTTTTATTCAGGTTTTTCAACTTGTCCTGATGTTTTGTCTCGTAGTGCCGTTTTAGATTATATTCCTTAATTACAGCCACATTACCTCCACAAATAAGACACACCAGTTTACCGGCAATGTCAGTAAACATATACTCAGCCTCCCACCAATTTTGAAAGGCTCTGTTTTCAGAATCAACTTTTTTCTCTTGGCCATTGTTACGAGATAGCTTTGACTTGAAATTAGGTTTGTATGCATCAACAAATGGTTGACTGATCTGATGTAATTGACGCGGAAATGATTGCAGGTAGCCTATTGTTCGGTAAGACAACTGTTGCGCTGTATTATGGGATTTGTAGTTTCTGTGTTATCGGCGCTTCATATCGCCGGGCCATTAAAAAAAGATATAGAAAATAATCTTGTGGGCCAGATATAATTGTACTCTGGGCCGGATGTGGCCCACGGGCCTTGAGTTTGACACATAAAGGGCTAAAGGATCTTGATCACACAAAAGTCACTCGTCTTGAAATTCTCTTCTTATTATCTGTGCAACAATTACAATTGTTTGCACCATGGCTGCATGGATTTCCATGCATGAGAACTAGTTAAGTGCGCAAGGTAATCTTTGTTTACGTAGAACAAACCTGCTCGGTTTACGATTTGTTGCTATGACAATACATCCAAGAAGAGTAATCCACATATGGAGAATACCTCCCAGGTCTTTCAAATTGTATGGACAGAGAGTGTTAAAAAATATAATAAAGCTCTATTTAAAGCTCACTTAGATTACTATTCTAAAACAATAGATAACAATAGTAATAATCATTGTGAACAAATTCAAAACTACAGTGCAAAATACCAACAGACATTAGTAGTATAGACTTTATGAACTTCTTTAATGAGAAAATCAAAATTGTAAGATCCCAGATCTCAGCATCACAGTGCAAATCTCATACTAGCTTGGCAAATCCTATCTCGCCTTACATTCAGCACTTTAGTAATTTTAATCCTGTCATAGAACAGGAAATCTTAACTTTTATTTCTAAAATGAAGCCTGCTACTTGCTCTCTAGATCCAGTACTAAAAAAACTAGTACAAAGTGCAATGGATGTTCTAGTAGCACCTATTCTTAGCATTATCTGTCATTATTTAACTCAACTTAGAAACTCCTTAAATTTAGCTTAATCAGCCCACAATCTAGGAATTATCTATGATTCTAGCATGCCATTTAAAGTGCACATTACAAAACAGTCCAAAACATGTTTTTTCCATCTTAAAAATGTTGGAAAATTAAGGTCATTTCTAAATATTCAGGATACTGAGAAATTAACTCATGCTTTTATTTCTAGTAGGATTGACTACTGCAATGTGGTGTTCACTGGCTGTTCAAATTGTTCTTTATACAGCTTTCAGTTAATTCAAAATGCTGCTGCAAGAATTATTACAAGAGCAAGAAATTTCAAAATCCTCCTTTTAACATATAAAGCCTTAAATCGGCAAAATCCGGCTTACTTATCTGAACTTATCCTTATTTACAAAGCAGAGCACACATTAAGATCTGAGGATGCTGGTATGTTTATGACTCCAAGAATTAATAAAATGACAGTGGGAAGTCGAGCTTTTAGTTACAGGATCCGGAAGCTGTGGAACAGTCTGCCTGCTACTAGGAGAGCTGCCCCTTCAGTCTTTGCTTTTAAATCCCAGCTGAAAACTCAATACTTAGTTTAGCATACTCAGACTAGAGCTGCTGATTGGCTCTGCATACTGCATTTTTGTGGTTAGCTATTAATACTAAAATATATGTAATATGATATTTATAAACTGTTACTAATGCTTGCTTCCTCTGTTTCTGTTCTTGATACTCAAATGTAGCACTTGGCGCCACTGCTCTACTGTCAAGTTGTTTCCCGGCCTATGGAAAAGTCATCTCTTATAAAGGAGCACTGGAATCATCAGGTAGAAGGGTCCTATCATCAGATTGTCTGGCCCAAGACTGATAGAGCTGTGGAATGGCCAGCAGGGGGGAAGCAGCTTGTTGGCTGAAGTCTTCGGGAGCCTGTATCTTCATATGTGATAGCTCTGTATTCAGTTAGTGGTATAGTCTATTCTTGCATTTTGCTTTGTAGTTTGCAGTATTACTATTGTAATTACTATCCCGATATTGTTTTGCAATTTACTTTATTGTGATAAAACTGGATTCTCGGTGCATTGTCTTTATTTTGACTATAACTACTGCAAGTCATATTCTGTGCAAAGTCAGTATAGTCTACATTATTCTGCATTGTAACTTTTTGTTATTTTTACTACTGCCACTTGTACTGTATCTTCTAATTTGTACATTTCATTGTACTATAAATGGCTTTGCTTGGCAAAACTATGTAGCTCATTTTAATAATAATTTTGCCGAAAGCAATTGTCTGAAAAATTGAATAACATTATATACAGTTCAAAAAAAATGTCTTAAGTGTAATGTGTAGCCTGCATCAATCATACATATATTTCAGTTGTTTTCAGCAGAAAAATATTGTAAGACGTACTATTTTCCTAATTAATTAACACACTTGTGAGGTCACATCTGATTTAGTGTTTAAGTTACAAGAAGTACACAGCAGCACTAGAAAAAAATCCAAAGATTAACTAGTAGATGAATTCCATGGGTGAGTGTACCTTATAAGGTAAAACTGATGTTGTACATTTTTTCAATATATTGTTTAGTATCACTATGGCCATTGCAAGTCACATGATGTATTTTCTCATTGTATGCCACCTTTATAAGTTAGAAGTGCTTACTTCATTTCTTGAGACCCCTTCCTTTTCTTTTGACTTTGATTTCTGACTCTTTCTTTCCTTATTCTAGCTCCTAGTCATTTTCCATTTAATTTTATTTTTCTGTTGATTTAAGTCCATTAAATGTCCAAAACTCTGGTGACACTAGGGAAAATAGGGGAAATGTACAGATTAATAAGGTATATAACAGCTATTACTTCAGAATGAGCTCTTTAACAAGAATGCAGAGGCATAGTTGAAAACTGGTGGAAATTGTATGTTTTTTCACAGAGGAAAAAAATATTTGCAAATAACAAGCTTTTACCTTCAGCAGAGGTTTTCTCAATCGGAATTGTGTGGCAGTATCTACATTGGCAAATACCATGACAATAGAGGCGCTTACCAACTTTGCTCTGCTGATTAATAAATTAATAAACAGATTATTGTAAAGGGTGGAGCAGCTTTGCAAACAAGATACCTTGCCAATTACTCTATTATTGTTCTGATACATACTGTTTGTTGTGGTGGAAAGTACAGCTAAGAAGAAAAAAGAAGTGCTGAGAAGAATCAGAAACAAGTCAGATGAAGAAAGGGGAAAGCTTGATGGCTCCTGAGAATGCCTGTTTACTTTTCACCATTTCCCATTACCCATACACCCTTGGACCATATGTTATTTTCAGATTTCCCCTGGGTGTATCGAATTTTTCTGAGAAAGTAAACCAGGCCTTTGAAAAACATGGCTCCTGTCTTTCTCTCCTAGTTTCAACTGCATTGTTAAACATGTCATTTCCATAAAACCTTATTTAGTCACAGAATTTAGTATTGATAAATTGTTTTATATTTAGCTCATAATATTGTTACTAAAAGTATAGATTAATCTAACCTTTCTGAAAACATGCTACGGTAGTGTTATGTTTATTTAGCTGAGCTACCCCATGGTAGAATTCATTTTATTTCAGAGTCTAGGATTACTCAAGTATACATGATAAATTACTTTACTAAGTTATCCCAACATACTATGTATTCCGCTAGTGTGTTATTTCTACTCTATATGTGAAAATCTCAATCCCTTTGATGAATGGCAAACTCTGGGTATTAATAAATTGTTAATGTAGGCAAGTGGCCTTTAAAACTGACCTTTCAGAAACAACAGGATGATTTCTTTCATGTTAATGTTGTTCACTAAAACAGATACAAGTAACCTGCTTTGATGCTAAGTGAGCTATTTTTTTTAAAGAGTATGAAACACATTTTTGTGTATTTTTCAATACTGTGCCTTTTTGAAACATCTAGGAACAGTACATTATAGTACATCTGCTATATGCAAAATAAAGTGAGTGAAATATTACTGTTTTTATAAAAGCACATTCAAGTTATATCTTCAACAACAAAAAACAATTACTGTATATGTTGACCAAACTCTAAATTAGATTACTTTGTAACAAATTAAATTTTAAATTGTCGGTGTTTATTACAACTAAAATGACTTATATAAATATTTGTTTTCAGAAGTGCCGCTTCAAATTAGATTATTTACATTACAGGCATCATGGTAAAGACATTGACTACAAAACATAAAGAATAAATTCAGTCATCTCCATTCACTCAATGAGCGTCATTGAACAGCCTAATTAATCCACATGTTCTGCATATTATAAAATATACAGTGTCTGCGCCAAATATGTTTGTAGGTGAAAAAGGCCATTATTGTTATGTGCACAGAGAAATTCTTACTTACATGTGGAAATTATTGTGTCCATTATGAGAATGCAAAACACCCTGAAAGATCTTCAACTTGAACATGCAAAGAATTTTGATTTTTTTCCCAATATCAAAGCCCCAAATTGACTAATGGCACAATGTGTTAAAGATCTACTGCTCCGAGGATAAAACCATCTAACCACTAGATTTTGTTGTGAAAAAGAAACTTTCCTCTATTTTCAAAGAAGGCAATCACGGAGCCTAGATAAGATACTGAGTTACGCTGAAATGTGTCATTCCATGGAGTGAAAAATCAATTAAATAATCTGTTTTTATACTTTTGTTAATTACCTTTAAATCATCTAATACACCATGTCATCTGATTCTTAATATGTAGAACTTTATTACCTCCTCCAATCAAATAACACCAAAAGTAATTTCTCATGTTAATTCCACCATTATTCTGAAACTAACTTCGATTGGAGGGGTGTTTAGAGGATTCACACATTACTCTTAGCACCTCTCCATAGGAGGGGTGTATGGGCTTTCCCATCAGTATGTTCCAACTTTGTGGATGTGTGTTCATTACTCCTTTACCTCATTCCTTCATAGGAGAGGTATATGGGCTTTCCCACCAGTTTATCTTTGCTTTCTGCACGGGTGTTCGCTGCTCCGTTACCTCATTCTAACCTTGAAAAATTATGCTGATAGCTTTTCTAAGATGAAGCAGAGACCTCTTGCACTTTCAGCTTTAAGTTACATTTATTTAATCCTTAAGTTACAGTCAGTCCTTTTCTTTGTGTTTAATAATTCATTCTGTTATGGCTTCATATATAAACATAGTTCTAATAAACTGTACAAGTTTGCTATATATTAACTAAAAATTCCATATTGTGTGCTTTTTTTTTAAAATAAAAATTAACTAAACTAAAACTGTAATCTTTTCTGAACATTAAAATTAGTTTTTTCTAAACCAGAAAGCTTAACTATAATCATTGTAAGGAAAGAGTTGCAAAGTGTTTTATTTTATTTATTGTAATATTAACTGTAATTAAATACATAAAAGCAAAACAATAATATAAAAATGGAGTCGAGATGAAATAGCAAGAGTCCAAATACCAGAATAAAAGAATACCAAAAATGATATTTTCTAATAGTAATGGTTCACTGATGGAACTATCGCAATATAGATCTTATTACTGTTGCACTGCTATTTATAAGCTAGTATCAGGGAGGAAGTCCCTAAAAACAGGCAAGATCTCCTAGCAACCCATTGTTCGTCAGTAACAGCTTTTAAAATGGCAATGTGATGCACTTTAAAATTTAAATAAAAAAAAAAAACACACTTACTCAAAGAAATAAAAATTCCAAACCGAAACCAATGTAAGTACTTATTTCGGTGGTATGATGCCACTGTCGGCCGCCCTATTGAACTTTTCAACTGTCTTTGTTACTTATGGGCCCATCTTCAAGAAATTTGCGGGTTCCCAACGCTAACTGAATCCTACTTACGTACATATTATAATTAGAATTAGAATTAGAATTAGAACAATCTAGACGAGAACAGGCCATTCAGCCCAACAAAGCTCGCCAATCCTATCCACTTGCTTCCTCCAAGAAAACATCAAGTCGAGTTTTGAAAGTCCCTAACGTCTTACTGTCTACCACACTACTTGGTAGCTTATTCCAAGTGTCTATCGTTGTTTGTGTAAAGAAAAACTTCCTAATGTTTGTGCGAAATTTACCCTTAACAAGTTTCCAACTGTGTCCCCGTGTTCTTGATGAGCTCATTTTAAAATACAAGTCTCGATCCACTGTACTAATTCCCTACATAATTTTAAACACTTCAATCATGTCACCTCTTAATCTTCTTTTGCTTAAACTGTAAAGGCTCAACTCTTTTAATCTTTCCTCATAATTCAACCCCTGTAGACCTGGAATCAGCCTAGTCGCTCTTCTCTGGACCTTTTCAAGTGCTGCTATGTCCTTTTTGTAGCCTGGAGACCAAAACTGCACACAGTACTCAAGATGAGGCCTCACCAGTGCATTATAAAGGTTGAGCATAACCTCCTTGGACTTGTACTCCACAGATCGTGCTATATAACCTAACATTCTGTTAGCCTTCTTAATGGCTTCTGAACACTGTTTGGAAGTTGATAGCTTGGAGTCCACTATGACTCCTAAATCCTTCTCATAAGGTGTACTCTCGATTTTCCGACCGCCCATTGTGTATTCAAACCTAATATTTTTACTTCCTATGTGTAATACTTTACATTTACTGACATTAAATTTCATCTGCCACAAATCTGCCCAAGCCTGTATGCTATCCAAGTCCTTCTGTAATGATATAACGGATTCCAAATTATCTGCTAATCCACCTATCTTGGTATCATCTGCAAACTTAACCAGCTTGTTACTTATATTCCTATCTAAATCATTTATATATATTAAAAATAGCAGGGCCCTAGCACTGACCCCTGTGGAACACCACTCTTAACATCGCCAGTTCTGATGAGGTTCCTCGCACCATCACCCTCTGCTTCCTGTGTCTGAGCCAATTCTGCACCCATCTAAAAACATCACCCTGAATTCCCACTTCTTTTAACTTGATGCCCAACCTCTCATGTGGCACCTTATCAAATGCTTTCTGAAAGTCCAGATAAATAATATCATAAGCTCCACTTTGATCGTATCCTTTTGTTGCCTCCTCATAGAATTCCAACATGTTAGTAAAACACGACCTCCCTCTTCTGAACCCATGCTGACTGTTCAGAATAACTCCTGTCCTTGTCATGTGTTGCTCAATCTTATCCTTAATAATTCCTTCCATTAATTTTCCTGTGATGCTTGTTAAGCTTACTGGCCTATAGTTGCTTGGATCTGCCCTGTCACCCTTTTTATATAATGGGATGATATTTGCCATTTTCCAGTCCTTTGGAATCTCTCCAGTGCACAGTGACTTCCTAAAAATATGTGTCAAGGGTTTATATATGTACTCACTAGCCTCCTTAAGAACACGAGGATAAATATTATCTGGGCCTGGTGATTTGTTTGATTTCATCTTATTTAATCTGAGCAGCACTTCTCCCTCTACAATTTCCAAATCCCTCAGTACCTCCTTAGTAGTTGTTTACCTCTGGCAGGTTATCCACTTGCTCACTTGTAAACACCTCAGAAAAATGTAAGTTTAGGGCATCTGCTATTTCATTGTCTGTATCTTTTAATTCCCTTTACTATTCCTGATGAACTTGACCTCCTCCTTAACTGTTCTTTTACTACTAAAATACTGAAAGAATCTCTTGGGGTCTTCTTTGCCTTATCTGCTATATTCCTCTCCAACTGTCTTTTAGCCTCTCTGATATCCTTCTTAATGGTTGCCCTCATTTTCTCATACGCTACGGTTCTCTTTGCAGTCATTAGTCTTATATGCCTTATACAGCAGTTTTTCCTTTGCAACTTCTTTTTAAATCTTTATTAATCCATCGTGGAGTTTTTTAGTTTCCTATTACTTCCAAATTTAGGTATGTATCTGTCCTGCATTACATGTAAAACATTTTAAACCTGTTCCACTGCTCCTCGACTGTCTCCACATTTAAAAGCTTATCCCAGTCTATCCTACTTAGACTTTGTCGCATCTGCTCAAAATTAGCCCTACTAAAGTTCAACTTAACAATTTTAGTCTTTGCATCTGTACTCTTACAAAATACTGAGAATTGTATTACATTATGGTCACTTGACCCTAGTGGTTCAATCACCTCTACACCCTCAATTCTATCCTGATTATTACAGAATACTAAATCCAGATAGGCTTCACCCCTTGTTGGTGCTTTAACATGCTGTGTTAAAAAACAGTCACTGATTACTTCTAAAACTCCTGCTCTTGTGCTCCTCCATCTGTAAGGTTATCCCAGTTGATATTTGGATAATTAAAGTCCCCATGACTATAATATCCCCTGTAAACTTGCCTTTTGATATTACTAAAAGATGTGTGTTGAAATTACTGTCTGAATTGGGTGGTCTATAACACACTCCTAAAATGAGACCTTTTTCCCTAATATTTTCCAGGCGAAGCCACATGTCCTCACTAAGATGGGGCTCATCATCCAACTGAAGATGACTTACATTTAATTCCTGTTTGGCATAAACAGCAACCCCACCTCCTTTTCTGTTCTGTCTATCCTTCCTAAAAAATGTGTATCCCTCTATGTTACACTCATCCCCATCTTTGTTATTTAGCCAGGTTTCCGTTATTGCTATAATATCATAATTGTGCTCTGCTACATACAACTCCAACTCACTTACCTTATTTTTGATACTTCTAGCATTAAGGCAAGCTATTTTTAATGTGTTAATCCTTCTATCTTTACGTGTTTGCTTAAAATTTACATTACTATGCATTTTTATTTCTACACCATTGTTTGTTCTTCCATGTATAGATCTAAATCTGGCCTGTCCTAAACTCCCTGCCCCCCCATTCCCTAGTTTAAACAATCCTCGACTAGCCTACACATACGCCTCCCCAATACATTGGTGCCCCTCCGGTTCAGATGTAACCCGTCACGGCGGAACAGGTCCCATCTGTTCCAAAAGGAGTCCCAATGCCCCATAAACCTATACCCTTCTACCCTGCACCAAGATTTGAGCCACGTTAAGCCTTCTAATCTCCTCAATCTTACCTGGACTGTCGCACAGGCAGAACTTCGGAGAAGACTACCTTGTCAGTTCTGCTCCTCAGCTTGGTACCTAACTCTTTGAATTTGGATCGCAGAACTGACAGACTACCCTTATGTATGTCATTTGTTCCAACGTGGACAATGACAACTGGATCCACCCGCTCTGGCCAAGAGCCTATCCACCCTTCCAGGGAGGTCTCCCACCTCTGCTCCCGGAAGGCAACACACCGAATGAGACTCTCTCTCTCTGGAGCACACCTGCGCTTCAATCCCCCTAATGATTGAGTCCCCAACTATCACTACCTCTCTCTTTTTGGGAACTGGTTTTGAGGTGGCCCGTTGGGGCTCCTCAACCCTGCCTACCACCTCAGAATTATCAGAGTCACCGTCCAGCTCCGCCAGGACATGATAAGGTTAGACACTTCTAATTCTGGGGTTGATGCCCCCGGACAGTGTGCACCCTTTACCTTACGCCTTGCGACCGTGACCCACCTATTCCTACCTGTCTGGTCTGGAATCTCCTCCCGCCACCTTAGGGGTGCACACTATCTCTAAAGGACACCTGGGCCAAGTCCGCCAATTCTCTATTACAACGCAGGTCAGCCAACTCCTCCTCCAGTTCAGCGACCCTGAGCTCGAGGTGCTGGATCAGCTGGCATCTCTTGCAGATGTAGCCCTCATAGACAACTGGCTCTTCCAAACCATCATCTAAAAGTCCAACATCCAACAGGACTTGCATTGCACTGGCCTCATTATTAAAATTTGATTTGGGATTACTAAGCTGCCTTAACTATATATTTTTTTTTTTCTTAAAATTCTTCTTCTTTCAGCTGCTCCTTAACTTAAATGGTAACACTAAGATCTGCTACAGATATTTTACACCTTTTCCCCTTAAGCTCCTGTACTGTTCTCCCTCTCAGCTGCCTGCTGTTTGCCTTTCTATGAGGTTAACTTTACTTTTCTCTGTCTCTTCTAGCTTTGCGCTCTTCTTACTTATAAGCTCTTCACTCGCACTGTTTGTATTCCCCCGTATTAATGAACCAATACACTGTCGCCCACTTAACTGTTCTGCCTCTGGACCGCTAAGGACTGTTTAATCTAAAATAAACAAATAAATAAAACTTTACTACCTTATTTGCTCCTACTGCTTTTCCAAGCGCACTTCCAAACACCCAGCTACTTTTGCTCTTGTGCGGCGAAAAAAAAGCAAAAAAAACCCTTCTAAAGGGAAAAAAAGCTTTAAAAATTCCCACACGGTTCCTTAGAGGCAACCAAAACCCAAGTTTTTAAGAGCAAAATGTATTTTTTTAATGTAAATCTCACACCACAGAACAAACCAACAACTCTCAACAGACTCTAGCGTTTGCAAAGCACACGTCAGCACAAAGCACACGTGACTCTCAGCTCTGAGCACCAATGTCCACAGCCTGCAGCTCGGTCACCGTGTGAGGTGGCGTTGGGTCCCCCATCCCAACGCCTCCCACGTTGTAGGCTGCCTGCCTATATAAGGCTCTCCGTCGCTCCTGTCTCTACATTCCCTTCCTTGCTTCGCCACGGGATTCACGTCTCCCTGCTGATAACTACAGCATTTTATTTAATCCACAGTTTCTCCGCTGTTTTATTGTTCTTTTATTACGATTGTAGTTATTGTGTAGGTATTTTAGACTTACTTTACATTGTTCAGGTACCCATTTCCTTTATCATTCCAACCGTACCCCCATTAACATGTCTATTGAGGTGATCACCATCGATCAAAGAACTGTCACTTACAAAGTGGTTTCCATACCCGGTAGATGGCACCTACCTTTTCCATTCTCTTTGTTACATATTGCACGGCCATATCAGGCTCACTCTTGATATCTGGAGGAACATTGTGTCTTATGTATTGAATGACTGGGACAGGTTCAAGGTGTGGACTGATGACGGTACAGGAGATAATTATACTACACAGGAGCACTATAAGAGTGAAATGCTTAAGCCCTTCACTTATGCATCTGCATGTGAGTTGATGGCTGCCGCTGAATTGTACGGTTGTCGCTTTCAAGTGTACCGAAATGGCCAAATATTTTACACTTTTCGACAACCCCCAATGCCTCTTAAACATCTTAGATTTACAGGTGACGATTTCAGTAGTGGACACTTTGATGTTTATGAATGTTTAAACTCTTAAAAGCTGGATGTGAAGCTATCAATGAAACCGGTTGTATACTTACAACGCTTGACAGATGCCGAATGTCTCTTCAACACAAGTCCTACAAATACTGTCGTAATTGACACAAACCCTGAAACTCAAACCAATTATGACAGCAGCAATCCAAGCTGTGAAACAAGATTACTGTTCACATGGCCAACTGTATGTTGCATGCTCAAGAGTAAGCTCAGCGCACAGCTTGGTCATGTTACAACTGGAGGGCCGAACTCACAACGTGGTATACAAAGAGATCCTTAACAAATAATTATTGGTATATTTTCCCTCAGTTTAAAAAGGTTTAATTTTCTTCTTAATAAACATTTTAAGGCAGTACTTCGCCGCTGCGAAGCACAGGTATTTTGCTAGTATATATATATATATATATATCCAACCATCCATCCATTTTCTAACCCGCTGAATCCAAATACAGGGTCACGGGGGTCCGCTGGAGCCAATCCCAGCCAATACAGGGCACAAGGCAGGAACCAATCCTGGGCAGGGTGCCAACCCACCGCAGGACACACACAAACACACACTAGGGCCAATTTAGAATCGCCAATCCACCTAACCTGCATGTCTTTGGATTGTTGGAGGAAACCGGAGCGCCTGGAGGAAACCCACGCAGACACGGGGAGAACATGCAAACTCCACGCAGGGAGGACCCGGGAAGCGAACCCGGGTCTCCTAACTGCGAGGCAGCAGCGCTACCACTGCGCCACCGTGCCACCATATATATATATGTATGTACCGGGCAGTTATATGGGAATAATGTATTTTTTTCTTTTTAACAATATTTTCATCTTGATTTTCATTTTACTTTTCTAGGTGTTCTAATTATTTCATTAATCCCTTATTTACTAATTAGTGAGTCTGATTCTAAAGTAATTGCAGCCTTTGATTATTCAGTGTTGTTTGCCAGAGTGTCTGTTCTGCTCATTTTCAATTGTCATTAATAAGATACAATGAAGGGGAAAACTGCACAGAGAAAAGGCAAAATATAATGAAATCAACAAAAGAGAGTCTATAGCAAAAGCGGAAATATTTTTAAATGTCTTATAAATGTAAAAATCATGCTGCTGTGCTTTTCTTAATGTAGAATAAAGTAAAAATAATACCAGGTAATTAAATGAGATCAGTGTTATTAGGTGTTGTCACTGATTAGGAATCTGGTTGGAACAAAAACCTGCAACCACTGTGCGCCCCCAGGACCGAGGTTGGAAAACACTGATCTAAATAGTGTAAAAGAGGAGACCGACAAAGATAAAGAGTTTGGGCATCACCTTGGTGAACCCATAAAATTGAAGGTTTTGTAAAACAAAAAAAAAAATACACAACAATTGTGGAGATGTCTTTTCAGACTTTCAGACTTATGTGGTCATGTGGCAGCAAGGAGTGGGTACAGATTAATGGATGACAGAAGTAACGTCAGCAAAAGAGGAGAACAGTAGGCATTAGAATATAGTGAAAACCCCTGGTTTGGTAGGTAATTACTGTTACCAAAGCCCTTAAGCTGTCTCTAATGCACACACAATGGTTTCCCAATTCTCAGCACTAATACTTATTTTCCTTACCATAAAAATCTCAGAACATATCTGTCATTAACAAACAAACATAATAAGAACATTTATACATATTAGGGGGTGATTCTTTGCAATTTAAAGCATTACAAAGTCCACCCTGAAATTTGAAGGAAAAAGTAGAACTAAAGACACGCACTCAATATTTTTATTCTGTGGTTGGTGCTGAGCACCCCAAAGCAAAACTTAAGAAGAGGTAAAACTGCATGGCACAGACTTGGCAGGTGTAGGAACTACAGAGGAATGGACTCTGAAATGATCAATTAGAAGACAGAGGAAAAAATTAACATAAAATGAAAGCGTGATTAAATCAACAATGATATATTGAACCACAGCAGCCATAACTGTTGCAGTAAAATTTAATAATGTACAGAAATACACAGAAATAAGCCACCTGCCAATACTCCAAATATATGCAATATTTTGCCTTAACACCACACACGGAGACTTCAACCTAATCCTGTATAATACTTAGTAGATATTACCACTTACTGTTCACTTTAAATCAGGACCTAATGTTGCAGTTGTGTGAGCAGTAACCTAGAAAAAGAACGAGTGAAATGGGTTTCTTCCAAATTACCTCATTTGACTACAGTTTTATACAACATCCTATGATTACCTAAACCATTTATGCACTACAGAATGGATTTAGATTTAAAATTATATTTAATTCAGTTTGACATCTAGATCAATCAATTTATAGGAATCTGAATCTTGTATTTCCTTAAAATTTCAAAATTCTATTTTTTTTTTAACTTTCACTCTGCTTATCCTGGTGGTCAGGCAACATGCTGAGTCAGACAGACCATTCCATCTTAACCTTAGAAATGTCCACCTTCCAACTCCCAAGCTAATTGAACAATGCAATGCTGTAACAACAACAACAACAGCATTTATTTATATAGCACATTTTCATACAAAAAGTAGCTCAAAGTGCTTTACATAATGAAGAATAGAAAAATAAAAGACACAGTAAGAAAATAAAATAAATCAACAATAATTAACATCGAATAAGAGTAAGGTCCAATGGCCAGAATGGACAGAAAAAACAAAAAAAAACTCCAGACGGCTGGAGAAAAAAATAAAATTTGTAGGGATTCCAGACCATTAGACTGCCCAGTCCCCTCTGGGCATTCTACCTAACAGAAATGAAATAGTCCTCTTTGGATTTAGGGTTCTCACGGAAGGACTTGATGTTGATGGTCACGTAGACTTCTGCCTTTTAATCCATCCATCATTGTTGGAGCATCATGATGCTTTGAGTAGGTGGTGGTGGCGCAGGAAAAAAAAACAGAAGAGAGAGTAGGGGTCAGTACGGATTTTAGAGCCACTATGAATAGTTATTATGATGAATTGAACATACAGAGTATCAGGATTAAGTTAAAGTGAAGTTATAAAAAGGCTCTACTGTATTAGCCTGGCGAATTCCTATTGGCAGACTATTCTGAATTTTAGGTGCATAGCAGCAGAAGGCCGCCTCACCAATTCTTTTAAGTTTTGTTCTTGGAATTCTAAGGAGATACGCATTTGAGGATCTAAGCTTACGATTTGGAATATAAGGTGTCAGACATTCCGATATATAAGATGGGGCGAGATTATTTAAGGCTTTATAAACCATAAGCAGAATTTTAAAGTCAATCCTGAATGACACAGGTAACCAGTGTAGTGACATCAAAACTGGAGAAATGTGCTCGGATTTTCTTTTCCTAGTTAGGATTCTAGCAGCTGCATTCTGCACTAGTTTCAAACGATTTATGTCTTTTTTGGGTAGTCCTGAGAGGAGTGCGTTACAGTAATCTAGTCGACTGAAAACAAACACGTGAACTAATTTTTCAGCATCTTTCAGTGATATAAGAGGTCTAACTTTACTTATGTTTCTTAAGTGAAAAAATGCTGTCCTAGTGATCTGATTAATATGCAATTTAAAATTCAGATTACAGTCAACAATTACCCCTAAGCTTTAGGCCCTGGGTCTTCTCCTATCAGCCTCTGACTAATACACTTCTTGTAGCAAACACACAGGGGGCATCCTAGCCATTTGCACTGTCCACTCTATAATGGAGAGCTACTGCAGTAACACTGTACAGGAACATAATTTTCTGTTTTTAGTAGTGACGAAGAGAAAATCATCTGAGCAAAAGATGCACCAAAAAGTTTTCACCTGGAATGAAGGCTCTAGGAGTCAAGAGGATGGGCAAACAGATTATAATTTTTTATTGCAATAAAACAATAACACAGATTCAACCCAATTCGGCTAAATCAGGTCGAGCCCCGAACAGTTCAAAAATCACAGTTTATATATTATTTCTTATCATTCTGACCTCACTAGAAGCAGCCTATTCACTGCTTTCCCCTGACTCCTTTCTCTGCAGCTGGTCTAATTAACTTTTATTAGAACCACCAATATTTCTTATTTTCTGTCAATTATCATTGTTTTTCTGCTTCACTTATTTTTAGGTCGGCTGAGAGCCAACAGGTGTTTTCCCTTCTTCCATCCTTGAGCTGTCTTTATCTCATCATTCTTCCTTCCTGGATCCTCTCGCTAGGTTTTATTGGCAGCTAGAGCTAAGCTGTAATTAAAAAAGAAATATAGCATGGGCCTTTATTTAACCATTTATTTAGCAGGCCTAACTTGCATTAATATTTGCACTAAGGTTAATGCTTATATATTTTCCTATATTTATTTATGATAATACATGAATATACTAATTTTATTTTCCATAGTAGCGATCTCATTCTTTCAGTCACCATAGAAAGCATCTAATCATAAATGAAATGTGATCATAAGATAACTATGTATGACACTGTAAATGTAAAGTATCACCTGAGATCTTCATTATTCCACTTTATCACCACATTATCTGGAAAACTGCTAGCATTGCGCCAGTTTGTTCACTCTCATTATCACCTCTGTTCACACACGACCCCAAGTTATTTGAACACGTCTTCTTGGTGCAGTTGCCCACCCATCTCCTGTAGGGTATTAGTTTTCATTTTCAGGCCTGGGGGAATCCCCATGGATGTAGCTTTTTATTCCAATGCAATGCAGAGAGCAGCACAGATGATTGTACAAAACATACTGAATTGTAAAAGGGAACAGTGACTTCATTGCTATCGTCATGTATCAGCTCAATACGAAAATTTCTCACAAATGACCAAGAAAGTGAATACAACACAGAAGTAATTGCTCCTCATTAAAATTCAGTGTTGTTAGCATTTGGATAGAATTAATGGAGCAAACCCTAAAGAAAAGGTTGAAATGAAAAGAAAGCTGCAAAGGTAATTTAAACTTTACATTTTTGAAAAAATACGAATATTCTGGAATTTCTTAAAATATGAATAAAAATGGTCAGTTTACTAAACAATGAGATCAATCAAAAGCAAGAATGATCCACTGATTGTGCAACTGGTTGAAATAAATACCCACAGCCACAAGTGTTCCCCAGGAGTGAACTTGGGAACAACTGATGTAGCATACAAGCCTCCTATCAGTGTACAATGGAGATAACAGTCTAATGAGACCAGATTGGACAGCACAGCGTGCAAACAACAGAATTTAACCCTGAGGTTCCCAGTCTGAATGTTTTCCAGGCCTTGATTGCATCTGCATAGCTTGTCAATGAATATCATGAATACGAAAGGAGACAAAACTAGGTGTTCAATGACAGACGTGGGATGAGGTGATGCCAGTTGCCAGACTATTAGCATTTAATGATACCTATCCCTGCATTCTGCTGCATACTATATATGTATGGTGCCCTTTATTGTAAAAATTATTCAAAGAACAAGAAAATAAATGGCAACCATGAAAATGTGTCTTTAATACCAAACATAGGCGTAACAGCACTCAGTTGGAGATGCTGAGGAGATTCAACAGTTTTGCTGAGAAGTATTCCTGCTCTTAATGTGCTTTCCCTCACTTGACCCTCAGGAGAAAAAAAGGACAAAGAACCAGAAGTACATATGAAAGCAGGGCCGATTCTGAATATCTGGGGGCCCTATGCGATCCTCTGCTTGGAGCTGCTCCACCTCAGACAATATTTTAATGAGCAAGATCAAAAAGGTATGAGTATGTAATTAACTGTTGATTAAAAAACTTTAAAAAACATTAAGATAAATATAACAATAAATGTATAGCCAATGAACAACCATTTATAAGAACACAAGGAATATTTCCACAATTTGGCTAAATACTAATTCTGAATGAATATAAAGAATATTTTCAACTTTTTGATAACCAAGATAAATATTTTAAACTTCAGAATTTTAAGACATGAGTCCAAGTGCACAAGTGGAATATGCCTCAGTCTTCTTTTGAAATTCCTGTTTTCTTAATATTTTTGATGTTATCATTGATAACTTCTAATGCAGAGAAGTTGGAGTCCCTTTGCTGACCTTAGATACGTTTTAATACGCTTCAGCATGGAAAATCTCCTCCCATCAGATGCCACCATTACAGGTCATGTGCAACTAATTCCTCCACTCCCAGCAGCTTAGTCACCCAACCTCCCAACTCCGGCTCTCCTGCTGGGTTTCCCAAAGTCCTTTATATTGTCTATAACCCAGAAGTATTCCATCTTCTCTTCCGGGTTAATGCCACATCATCATCTTTATGCAGTCCGGAAGTACTGCAGGCTTCCGTCCTTGTGACTCCAAAGTATTTCTGGGTTATCGTTATAATAGGAGTCCACAGGTCCTTTGTGAGCTCCCCCTGGCGGCACCCACGGCACCTAACAGGGCTGAGGAAATGAACTCCATGTCCCAGGATGCTTTGAGGGGATCCTGTCAACCATTGTTGCTCAGGGGAGCTGCCACCTAGCGTCTTGAGGGATGCAGTGCTCTGAAAAGCCTGTTGTTCCTCCTTCTTTACTTTCAGGGACGTCCCGGCCATACTGAACCTCCGGGCGACCATGACACGCTCCAATTTCCAGATATTAGGACTTTATTGAGCGCATTACAATTCCTGGACAATGTACTGCAGTCATTTTTGTGAAGTTGAGTAGCACCCCAAATTTGGCTCTGACATCACTAAATGGTTATCAAATGATTTGATGCCACACACCACAACTACATGAACAAGGCTGTTTTGAGTCTCTTCAGTGCAAGTGCTTGCTCACTTTATTCACTTATTGAAAGATATAACATCAGACTAATGCTTAAATTTGGAATCAATTTAACACAATTACCTGTGCCAGTGACTGGTCTTCCAGACTGACAGAGGCAACTGTAAGTTCACCCCTGATCTTTTAAAGTGCATCCTGGATTTACGGACTTCAGTATCTCACAACCTTTACACGGTTTTTCCTACTATCCCATCCATTCTCACTCCATGACTTGAAGTTTAAATTCAGTCTCACATGTGAAATCCCTGTCTCCATAGTGCTGATGAGAAAAGGTAGTAGAGCTTCTGCACATTGGCAAAGTTGCTGACAGCATCTCTGCATACTTTACTGCACTGGTCATCACAAAATTTATGGTGTGAACCGTTTAGGGAATGTATAAGACATGGAGATTTTTGTTCAGCAGCCGTGCTTGAACAACTTTATTCTTGCCACCTTTGCTCACCCCATTACCATTTTCCCCAGCAGTCTTCACAATGGAATGCTTAGTTTTTTCAACCTTCTCAAAATTAAAGCAAACAAACCAAGACCTTTCATTTTTTCCTTAAAAAAGGAACCCCCAAAAAGCACTCTACAATCTCTGGTGATTCTAGCACATCTATAGATCTAATGATAAGTGACATCTGTTCTTGGTGACTAATATTAGGAGCCTAGTCCAAGATAAAAGAATAGTATTTCAACCTTTTAGTGCCACTATGGCGTCTTGTATTTCTTAAATGACGGAACTAATGACCTCATTCTGAATAATATTGGCAAGCTGGCTGGAAAGTCAAAATCAACCACTTTATACCTGAAACAGATGTTGCAAGAAATTCAAGCCTACCTTAAGAAATGTTATTATCTGATTGATAAAAAGTGAGTGAAGAGACTCTTAAAGAAAGGCTCCTCTCAGCTAAAGGCTAGATAATGGCATGTGAAGACATTGCACCAATGCCATTTTTCTAAATCAGTAAGAGACTTAACTGTTTGATGGTGATGTGAATTTTGAGGGGAAAGCAGGTTAGAAAATCATATCACATTTAGTTAAAATTAAAGAAACTGTGCTTTAGGTACCTTACATTCTTAACATCCTCAGATGGTTCTCCAACCCAAATCTTAATTCCATGGTGAGATGCATACAGGTTATTTCACACTTTCTACTAGTGTATTTAGCATTTTAAATTAATAAAAATTCTCTTCTTTTCTGTATTTATATACTTCCCCTTGGCCATATTATTTGTAGCTATGGACTAGGTTATCATTTTTATGCAGATGACACTCAACTCTATTTTAATGTCAAAAGTGCACCTTCATCAGAGTTTTCTCAACTCACAACTTGCCTCAGTGAAATTAAAACCTGGATGGAGCAGAACTCTTTAAAATTAAATTGCAACAAAACTGAACTCCTGCAAATTGGCACTAAACACTACTTAAGAAAATGAGCTCCTTTTCAGTCACTCTTGACGGTGATCTCATCAGACCTTCTTCTGATGCAAGGAATTTTGGTGTCATTTTTGATTCCTCCCTTTCTTATTCCGCCCACATAAACCACATTAAGAAACTTTTTTACTTTCACCTCCGTAACATATTGCTTGTTCACTCATTCCTCTCCTTTTCTAATGCTGAGAAACTTGTCCATGCTTTTATCACATCCCGCATCGATTATTGTAACTTGCTGCTGGCAGGTGCCCCTTCTATCTTATGTCACAGCTCTAGTTGATTCAAAACTCTGCTGCAAGAGTCCTTACACGAACCAGCAACAGTGAGCACTTCACACCCATCCTGCTTCGCCTTAACTGGCTCCCTGTGTCTTACAGGATTGAATATAAAATTCTTTTAATAACCTACAAAGCTTTAAATGGCCTTGCACCGGACTACATCAGTGACCTTCTAAATCACTATGTTCCTGTTCACCTACTAAGGGCCTCTGATTCTGGTAATCTTGTTGTGGCTCACACTAACCTGCACTCCATGGGTGACAGGGCCTTCAGCTCCATAGCACACAGACTTTGAAATGACATCCCGAAATTAATTAGATCAGCTGACTAAATTCATTCTTTTAAAAAACAACTTAAACTTCATCTATTTAGGAAGGCTTTTAACATAACTTAACATTCTGCCCTTTCTTTCAGTTTACCTCTCTGTCCAGGTGCTCAGGATAATTTGTGTGTCTATTATATCACAAATTAAGTTATTTGTTAGGTTTTTTCTTTTAGCATTGAATTTAGTATTTTACTCTGGTTTATTGTTCTTTATTCTATTTAATGCTTTGTTATCTGTTTCATTGTTCTATTCAGGAAAAATTTGTATCCAATTGTTACATATACCCTGCTGTTTTTTTCTAAGACTCTGTGAAGCGCCTTGAGCATGGGAAAGGCATTATATAAATAAAATGTATTATTATTATTAATTATTATTATATCACAAATGGACATAAAGTATTCGAAAAGGCAGACCTAAGAGTTGCTCCTTTAAGGTACACACAGAAAAGGGTGTAAAATAAACAAATATTTTGAAAGTTTTACTGTACTGCCACAGGATGTATTTTCTTTTGTCTCAGGAAACATTTACTGTTAGGGGGGTTTATCTCATTATAAGCTAGAACTGGATCTCCAGAACAGATTATATGAGATAGCCAGGAGACGGTGGAATTAGCTGAGACCTTACCTTTGGCTAATCGTGTAACACTGAGCAGGTCACCTAACCTATGTGTGTTTCAGTTGGAAAAATGGACTACAGGTCTGTATTTGTAAAGCTCACTATATTTCAGGTGCTCTGTTTGCAAACAAAAATTAAGAGAAAACAAACAAAAAAACACGTTTGAACAACAAAGATGAAAATGCCAACCAAAGGTGAAAACAGAAATGACATCAGTAGAACAAATGGAAACTAACTAGATCAATATCAAGAAACAGGAACATATTAGGAAGTTGTTTCAATGAACTTGAAATATGGCTTGATCTTTAATTGCTAGCACACCTTTTTCTGAGGCAGACATTCATCTGGAGGCTGCTAAAGTAACACACAGTCATTTGAGGCACTGAGGAAAACTTCTGTCCTTCTCAAATACATCACAAAGCAGAAATACTTATATGCTGCACCCAGGCTTATACTACATGTGCTTGTGTGTGAAGGAGAGGACCGTGCATCTTCGTAAAGTTCAAGATGTTATTATAGTAAATTCATTTATAACAGTAACTCAAAAATGTTAACATTGTTCAGGGATTTGTTTAATGCAGTGCCTAAAAGAATATCACATAAGCACAATGGGAACAGGTGATCACTCCTAACTGACAGGGCAACTTCAATGTACAGGTCGCCAAGAGTTGGACTATTGTATGTTTACCTAATATACACCTACTCATTCTTTTGCTGTTTATCTTTAATTGCCCATCCGATTTGCCAGTTGTGACTGATGAGACGGGGCTTTCATCTTCAAAGACAAATTTAAATGATCACACTTTGGAAATGGCAGTAAAAGAAATTAAAACAGGGTGGTTATGTTCTAGAATGCCTCTCAATTCCACAGTCCTGTGTTTAAATCCTGATGTAGGCTCTACTTGTGTGCAGTTTTAATCTTCTCTGTGTGCGTGTGTGTGTGAGAGTTTTACCCCCAGATACATCTGGTCATGTGCTGTAACCCAAAAACCTGCCCAGTCTGAGTGAATGTGGTTGTATGTAAAAGTACTCTGAGATGGACTGCAGAGCAGCCACAAGCTCCCCAAGGCTCTGAACTTTATATAGGAACCTGAAAGTGGATGAATAGCAAAAAATAAAAGTTATTTGCAGTATCTTTTACAGAAATTATCAAAAGGATGCTCTTTGCACAGAACAACATCAAATGTTTACGATAACTTTCTAGCAGTGCTGTCAGATATATAATACCTGCAACTCTAAAACATACATTATATGAGGTCAGTAATTGGAGGAATATATGATTTACTCCTGGGGAGCATTATTTCTAATATTCTTCTTAATCATATATAGTGTCGTCATAAGGCAGGTTAAAGAAGAAAGATTATTTTGTCTTGCATGTGATTTATAATGTATTATATTATTGAAATAAATTCTGTTATGCATTTTTTTATGATGTAGCTATGCATCAGAAATTTTAATTGCATTGTAGTTTGTCTGCAAAGATAATGTTTTCCTAATACATGTTCTAAAAAAACATTTAGTTTAATTGCATCCTTAGATTTGTTCAAAACAAGAAGCTGAGGAAAGATTTACATTGTAAAAAATCTGCTCTGCACCAATTGTTTCCATTAGCTACTCATTGTGAAGTCAGTCTTGCACTCTGTTTTAAAAGGCTGTGGTACATTAACAAGTATTTATTTAAATTATGAGTAATTCATTGTCAGAAAATGTAAGTGTGCAAAGAAGAAGAAGAAAAAAATCTGAACAGATTGACTCAGTTAGTGATGATTTTCTGACATCCCTTAGGCAAACAGCACGGCAAGAGTCTTCAACTCAATGAATTATTCATTTACAGCTAATGGAACAAAATCTGGAATGCTGACTGTGTTCAATAGGTTAAGCTATAAAAACATTAATTAGTAGATTCTTATTCACTCTCTCTTCTTTTAAGCATTGCCCTCTCGAATATTGATGTGTTATTATTTTAAATGCATTAAAACATAGTTGGCAGTGGCATCAGTTAGCATAAATTATGATACTATAATGTCTTATTTCTTTTATTGCCCACAGATCTTTAATATTTCTGTTCAAATTAAAGATTTATATAATTTATAAGTGCTATGTTGTATCTTTTTTTAAGTATCACAATGTACATTCTACTTTGGCTTGTTTTTGTTTATTAGCATATGGATTTTTCTGTGACCTGTTTCTTTACCAGAATTCCTAAATAAAAAAAATATTTTTCAAGAAAGACCCCCCACTCATGTTAAATATCGTCTTCATTCTAACATTAAAATAACTGTCAATTTTTAAGAATCAGATTATCAAATGAAATCTTAAGGAAAAAGTATACATGTTACACATAGAAATTTAATGTTGTATTTATACTAAAAAATGTACTTATCCACTTCAAAAACACCCATAAAGTAAGTACTCAATTCCATTTCAGTTTCTTCTGGGTGCAACCTTTTCAAAAAATCAAAATGAAAATATTTGTACACACAAAATGTGCTGTTGAACTGGCTGGGCTGTACAGGTACTAAATAATTTAAATGGTCCTACCACCTGCATAATAAAAGGATTTAAAAATGAAGTTCTTAAAGTCATGCCCGCAAGGGCTTGCTGTGCTCACCTGACCCTCTATGTCCAGATAAATATCTGTCTATGTCCACTGAGCACAAATAAGCACCATATTACTAGAGAATGGAGAAAGAATGAAATGAAAAGAAGCATTTCAGTGAAAGAGCACAGCTCAATGCAGGCAGCTCATTCAATGATAGACTCTGATCATCATAACACTGATATGGATCAAGTGAGTTTTAACATCCACTGTGAAAATACCTTAAAAGCAGCAAGGTCACATTTACCAATTCCTGTTCTATGGATAGATGGCATCACTATTTACACCCTATGTTGGTCTATTCCATTATTCACAAAGAAAATAGCACATAACAAAAATAAAAAGATAAACACTGGCAATTATTTGCTTACCAGTGCCTTACAATAACAATAGAAAAGAAAAAATCACCCAAAATCAGCAATACTTAAAGAACATAACGTACAGAAAAAAAAAACTTCCAATTCTTATAAAATGACACCAATTAATTCAACCCCCCCCCAAAATATATACATATTGTTGTGCACAAATGATCCTAATGTTTCTAAAGCTGATAAACATATCTCAAATGACATATACACAATTATGTACAGTATCAAATAACTTGTTCACGAAATCAACAGCACCTGACACAACAATAGGCCTCAAAAAAAAAACACCACCCTTTAAGAAAAACTCCCTATACTTCACAAAATCACAAATCACAATATGTAAAGCCTCATTATGCAGTACACATACAGTGTGTTAGTGAGGGTATTATATTAAAATCTTCAGATCAAAATATGCAAAACAAACAGCAAAAATGTCTAGATGATAATTGTACATTTCAAAGATGGCTGAATCCAAATTTATATATGTATCTTTTCACTAGAGAACTACTTAACGGATTTAGATCGGGTTTTTTCAATAATTTTCTTGAACATTCTGGTTAATTTTGCAACTTCGCTCACCACACTAAGAATCATAGTTCGCTTTCAGGAGTGGTATATTCGCACTAACCCTAGAGAGAGGCTGCAGGCCGAGGGGAGGGGGAAGAGTGACATCAGGAGTAGTGAGTTTGTCTACCGCTACGTTTTGGAGTGTACCTTGCCTCCACTTAGCTAGCAATACCTTTTTGTTGATTGATTTTTAAAGTTTGTCCTGTTTCACTACTAAACTGCGTGGGATGGCTAGTGAGGAAATAAATGAATGAAGACATCTAAGACTAGCGGTCAGGAATATATGATTATTTTGAAAAAGGAACAAATAAATGGAGAACTAAGTGACCAATCACATGAAATCCTGCTGGCAGATAATTTCGATCTGCAGCTCAGTAGACCTCCAAACTCTTTCACAAAGACACATAATCTTTTCACTATCCATCAGTATAATCACTCTGCTTAGTTGGTTCCATATATTCCACTACGGTAACTTGGATACTGCCCTTCTGTTAAATTAATTTAAGGTAAAGGTTGTGTAGAATGCTCATCTTCTCTTATCTTTGTTCTGACTTTGAAGGCATGTTTCTTTTTAAATATGTTAACCAATCAAAGAAGCCACTATGTTGGCCCTGACATACCAATAAAGGCAGAGTTCAAACTCACATCATAGAAACCCTAAGGGCACTAGTATCCTGAGGTGTATTGGAACAAGTGGCACAGAGAGGGAACATTAAAATAAGACAAGGTAATGATTATGTAGGTTTTCTAATTAATACATGGAGAAGCATTCTTTAACACTAGATTTACCAGAGCCTACAAAAAAACTCATAATTCCGTCCCACCTTAAATCGCTTCTTAAATCCCTTCACACCTCTCCGCCAGCGCCCTTTGTCTTCTAAATGTGCTGATAAAGACAAGCTAGGAGCAGCCGGCTATTCCATCCCCCCACCAATTTAGAACGTGCACGAACTTCTCTCAGCTCATGCCTTGATTGAGTATCTCGGAGTGAAGTGGAGTTTTAGAGTGGAAATAATAGATCGTTATTTGGAACACACGCATTTCATGTCTGTTCCGTTTCTACAGTAATCTGTGTAAACACATTGTTAAAACAGAAACATTTTTTATATTCTAGTAGTAGATGACAAAATGTAGGCATAAACTATATAATGTATGAAGCCTGAAGTCCAAATAGGAAAGAAACATTTTCATAAAAGCTTCATATATAACACAACAATTGCACTTTTATTCAAAAATATAACTGCAGAAACAAAAAGCCGCTTTAACATGCGACATTGACAGCAGTTTATTGTAACTGCCTCTGTGGTGCAATGGAATCAGTTCTTGCTTTAGAATCAAAAGGTTGCGAGTTCTATCCTGAACTACTCCATTTTGAGAAGTAAACTGCTCTTAGTCTTACTATTTTAGAATAAAAGTATACATTTGATTTGATGGAAATTCTCTGATGTGGGACCTTCCCCCAGGGAAGAAAGTACAATGTCAGGTGCTCATTCAGTGTAATAGGAACCATAGCACAGAGAGTTGTGTGCACGGCAACAAGTACACGTGTCGTGAATGTAGGAAGGACGGTCCTTGGGTGTGTGGGAACTGTTAATATTTGAATGTGATGCTTTTATATAGCACGGAATGAAAATCAGCACTTCTTAGCATTGCACCATGCAAGCTGTCGTATCAATCGCCTACTGTAACTTGCTTTCTTTTTTCTTCGGTTATACAGGTAGTTTTGAATAAAAGTGCACTTGTTTTGTCAACTGTCATTTTTTAATGTACTTATTTCCTGTCTAGCTAAATCAGTGGCATAGCATGGGTGTCAGCCACCCGGGGCGGAGGAAAATTTCGCCGCCCCCTTATTTAGGTATTTCAATTTAAAAGACTAAAATATACAGTAATTCTTTGCCGCCCCCTAAAAGTGCCGCCCAGGGTAGGCCGCCCCTGCCGCCCCCACTACCCTACGCCACTGAGCTAAATGTTTTCTGACCCTAATTTTTATTTGAAATTTTGGGCTTTATTTAATGATTCATTTTATTAATTAGTATTTTGGCTGTTAGCTTGGCTATCTAACTTCATATCTCCAGATCCTTAATTAAAAACTATTTATGACTGCTTCTTTCCGTGCAGTCATTACAGAGTTTTAACTGGTAAACTTTCCTCACACAAGTATTGCTTCAACGGGATAGTCAGAACTCAAGGTAAACCAGAGTCAAAAGAAGAAGGTCATAAAATGACTGGTAGTTTTAGTCAGGGAGAAAACATAATCAAAAGAATTGCCAGGGTCATAACTAGAAAAAACTTTGTATCAAACATGGCAACTACAACACAACTAAACAGACGAGCTGTTTACAGTAAACAAAAGAGTTGTCTCTGTGAGAGCCAGTAGGAAGACAGGTAGAGGATTTAAGTTGTGATTGCCCATCTTCATAGACTAGCACAAATAGAGTAGCCATTGTTTTGTTTAGGAGGCGGTCACTTAAGCAAACGAATAAGACAAAAAAAAAAATAAATAACTCAGCCACGATGAATGCTGTTGGTTGGCTGATCAGACAAAGAAGACTTTACAGTGTAAGGGAAAAATTTCTTGTATGAATTTTTTAAAGTGCTTGAAACTGTGGCTGCCTGTTAAACTAGGACATTCTGATTTTATTTGTACCATCACATCAAATTACAGATGAGCACATATGACATTTTATGCTTTAATATGTTCATTGATAATAATTCATATGTAAGGAATCTTATTGTATGCACCTGATATTTACCTAAGACCTTTAATCTGTTTAAGTATTTTGGCACCTTTAGGTAATGTAATGCCATACAGGTGTTCAAAAGAATATACCATTTATCTGTGGGCTGATTGGTGTAATTAAAATGCTTCCTTGAATATGTTACATAAAATATATGAACCTGATGAAATAAGCAATTCTGTTAAGACTGATCAGTCTTGCCATAGAGAACTCAACTGTTCACATGGCAGAGTTCCACCAGCCTCTTTGTAATAAAGGACATACATGTTTGGATTTATCTTTACCTGTGAGGCACAACTTTTCTTTATTTACTTAGTAAAATCTGTAACAACAGCTGGCAGCTGGCTAAATGCCAGGAAGTTGTGAAAAAAGGAAGACGTTGGTAGTCTGTGTTCATAAAAGGGTCCAAGAAACAAATAAACCATCATAGCATGAAACAGACAGCTACAAAAATAAGCTTGAATGTTTAGAATGTTTGTTAAGTAGAACAGCACAGGTATAGTTTTTTGGCGGGGGCTGACCCACCCTAAAGGCCAACCTTTGTTACTAAAATAAATCTCAAACCTGTGGTGGGTTGGCGCCCTGCCCGGGATTGGTTCCTGCCTTGCACCCTGTGTTGGCTGGGATTGGGTCCAGCAGACCCCCGTGACCCTGTGTTCGGATTCAATGGGATGGAAAATGGTTGGACGGATGGATAAATCTCAAATAAACATTATTTTTTCTTTAATGGTTTATTAAAGGTTACAGGTAATGTATATATGTTAATAATCCAGAAATATATCTTAATTAAATCAGTCTCCACTATTTTAATTAGGTATTTGGTTTGTTTAATAGTAGGTCATGTTTCAGAACACACTGCTTCCCAATTTTTTTCATGAATTCTGTATGATTAGTAAAAAAAAAATCAACTACGTATTTTTTGCAGGGTATGAACATCTAAAAAGCTATCACTAACAGTAATTTATTTCCAATATTTTAATTATTTAGCTGAGTTGTTTTAACACTTCCGTTTCTTATTATCAAAACTGATAGTTTTGAGTGTAATCTTAGTCTATAGCCTTCATGCAGAATTAGTCTTCAAGCTTTGTCACCTATATTCTGAATATTATGAACTTTTTGATATAGACTGCAGAACAGTATGTCAGGAATCCAAAGTGTGAGGGCATTGGCTCAAGTTTAAAAGCACCAGAATATATGTATTTTTTCTTTAGTGTAATCCCATGACATTTTTGCAGCATTGCTAATTTATCTATTTCATGTCTAGCTACATGGCCCTGTTGGTAGTTTCTTGCAACTTTCCATCTTTCATATATAATGTATGTTTTTTTTTTTTTTGCTACAGCAAACTTATACAATGTTATAAAGCCTGAATGTGTCCCAACTGTGCCTATTATAAAAGAAAAATGCATTTAGTTTATGTACCTTATAACTTGATCTATCACAATAAAAACACAGTTTTTGTCATTGGTTGCTAAATAGTTAATTAGTAATTAAGTAGCAAAGGTTAAACTACCCCTGCACTAGACAAATTCAGAATCAGAAACTTCAAAAAAAGGTCAAAAAGCAGAAATCCAAAGTAGAACCTGTCATGATGGAATCTGTCTTTCCATAATGAAGATAAGATCAAAACAGTTACTGAGAGAGGGTAGAAAGATTTCTTTTAAAGCAAAGAAAGGGTATCAGCAGGAGAAGTAGGATTTGTTTAACAATAGCAGAGATTGCTACCAAATCTGAAGATCAAAATGGCTTAGTAAGTAGGGATAAAACAAAAAAATCCAAAACAAATGCGCCTGACAAAACTTACTTTCGCAGTTTAAAAAGGCTTTTTCTTTCTAAGATCAAAGTGCACATAATCATTGAGAAAACAGCTTAATGTTAAAATACAATTGATCATGTGTACTCAAATGCAAAATATGTTTATACAACAATACCTTTCCCCCACTTAGGTCAGCTGGATCATCTTTCTTTGCTCCTCATTCCAACATTCACACCCCTTAGGACAAGGACAAAAACAGTTACAAAGACCATAAATTCTTGTCCTAAGTGTGTTCTCTCTCAGCTTCAGTACTGTTTTGCACAGACAGACTGTGATGTATTTGAACAACAAGACTGGAAAATATACAGAAATCGTTCTATTCTACAACAAGAGCTGTGCAGGTATGTCATTATCACAAAGAGGATCCGGGAGATTCCAAATCAGAAACCCTGGATGACAAAAGAAGTACAGACACCCCTCAAAAAACACAACACCACTTTCAGGTCAGATGACAGGGACTTATACAGTACAGCCAGAGCTGACCTGAAGAGAGCCAAAGAGACCTACAAGAGGAAAATACAAGACCACCTCACAGAGGACAACCCACGGTGAGTGTAGTAAGGAAATTAAATTCATTATAAACTACCAGGGTAGAAATGTCAGGTATGTCAGCTCAAATGCTTCACTGGCAGAGGAATTTAACCATTTCCTTGCCAGGTTTGTGGTGAGAAGGTCCACCATGACCACACTGACAACATCTTGTGCAATAATATGAGATGAAACAAGTGCTCAGGATGGTGAACCCAAAGAAGGCAACTGGCCTTGATGGAGTATCTGAGAAGATACTCAAAACATGGGCTGACCAGCTTGCCGGGGTCTTCACGAAGATTTTTAATCTTTCTCTGGCATCAGCCATTATTTCACCTTGCCTAAAATCATCAATCATCATTCCTATCCTCCCAAAAAAAGAAATAGCCACCAAGAACTTAAATGGTTATAGACTGGTTGCTGTCATGCCTATAGTAATGAAATGTTTTGAGAGATTGGTCTTACAGTACATTAAATCCTGCTTCCTACCCATTTTTGATGAGCATCAGTTTGCTTACAGATCATGCAGGTCCACAGAAGATGCTATTGCTATTATTCTAAATACTGCACTGAGCCATGTAGATCAAAGAGGGAGCTACTTTATGTAAGGTTGCTCTTTGTAGACTACAGTTTAGCATTTTATACAATAATCCCTGATATATTGGTAAGCAAGTTGACAGTCGTAGGCCTCCTATCTTCCACCTGCACCTGAATAAAGGGCTTTCTGACAAACTGCCCACAAAAGATTAAACTCTGCCCTCTTCTCTTTTGTTCATCACAGTATCTCTTCAAAGCTCTGAGCTGAGCCCACTACTTTACTCTTTGTACACATAAGACTGCACCCCTACCAATCCTGCAAATACTATCATTAAGTTTGCAAAACTCTTTGTACACATATGACAGCACCCCAACCATTCTCACAAATACTATCATTAGGTTTGCAAACATCACTACGGTAATAGGGCTCATATCTGAAGAAGATGAGGTGGCCTACAGAGATGAGGCCCGGACACTAATAGAATGGTTTTCAGTGAATAACTTCAAAAAGCACAGCAAAGAACTGGTTCCTCTCTATCATCAACAGAGACCATGTGGAAAGTGTGCACACCTTCAAATTGCTGGGAATTTCATCTCAGAGAACCTTTCCTGGTTTGAAACCACCACAGCAATGGTCAAAAAAGTGCAACAGAGACTGCACTTTCTGAGAGTGCTCAGAAAAAACAACTTGAAGCAAAAACTATTGGTGACTTTATAATGTTCAGCCATCTAGAGCATCCTGGCATACTGTGTCACAACAAAAGACAATAAGACTCCTCAAAGAGTCATAAACATAGCACAAAGAATCACAGGCTACTGTCTGCCCACCCTGTAAAACTTTACCCACTCTTGCTATCTCACCAGAGCCGCAAATATCTGATTGGTTCATTTTGTTTGATGGGTGTGGCAATGCGCTGTATCAGCGTATGTTCCCAACCTCTCTCTCCTTATATATTATCCATCCATCCATCCATTATCCAACCTGCTATATCCTAACTACACGTTCATGGGGTCTGCTTTACAAATCCCCGGGCAGGGCGCCAGCCCACCATAGATGTCTATTATCTAGACCATGCACAATACTTGAGTTTTTGTTAAAACACTGTTAATGCTTACTTCTGGAAAATCCAACGCAAAAAATAAACAAGATAAAAAACATTCACACAATACAGTGATTTTAAATTGAAGATTTGTCTCTCCCCTTCATTCATTGATCAAGAATCCTGTCTTCAATTCAAAAGCACTGTACTTAGGGAATGTACCTGTCCTGTTTATCTTTTGCAGTTTTATGGAGGTAATAATATTTAAGAACAAAATGCACAGGTTTTGAGCATACAAATGGATTACAGACATGTGGATTATACAAAAAGAGTTGTGTGAAGTTTTTTCTTTTTTCATAAATGTTTTCATGTAGCTTGCGATTGAATAGAACTGGCCACCGTTAGGTTTCAATACATCATAAACCCTTAACCTTAATTACTCTATCCTAGATATAATGTCAACCTGTATCCAGCCCTGAAAGCAGGTCCTCCAACTTGCAAGGAAAACATGGGGGTTTGTGGCAAGACTGGCACTCCAGCCACTGTAAAAAACCTCACACTGTTCCACTCCATTCAAACTAGTGTGGTGCCGAGTCATCACCTGTTGCTCTGATGTGCTTAGGTCCTAATTTGGGATCCTGAGGTTGTTCATCGTGTGGTGTGTGCAGTAATTGGTTCATGCTCCCAATCTCAATCAACATCATAAACTGTTTTCTCTCGTTTAAATGAAAGCATGAAAATGAAAGTTTTTCTCAGTCACCACTACAAATTACATTGGGTAACATAAAAAAAATATATAATTTTTGGGTGAAGTACACCTTTTATGTATAATTATTTGGTTGTTCACTTAACAAAAAAACAAAGGTAAAAAAAACGAGAATGGATACAGTCTTACTGAAGGGTTTATGTGTTTAATTTTTAACTCAACAAAATTTCTGCAGGAGTATTACATAATGACCTTATTTAATATGCAATACTTCTAGTTTTAAATATTTCTTTTTTAATCTTTTCAGTCATAGCCATTTTCATAAACAGTTACATTAGGGACTATAATTAATTATATCTGTAATCAGATAGCTTTCGTTTTGAAAGAAATGCATCCTTTGTTATGACACATTTGCTAGACACTGTTAATCCATTTTACTGCTGTTACTGATTTGTAACCCCTATGGAAATGGGGCTGATGACATCCTTGTGCACCTGTTAGACCTACTTGGAAATCTCAGAACATATGTTTTAGAAAATAACCTTTGATTGCGGAACTATCATTAGAAAAAAAAAAATTTTGAATTAATAACAGTAATGTAAAAACCCATTTCTGAACAGCTAAAATGAGCTTTAATTACTCAAAAGATAAACATACTGCATTTAAAACACACACATACTGTATTTGACATAAATACTTAATAATGTATATTTTCATTATAAATAAATAAGTAACATTATTCATAACAAATAACATTCTTAATCCCACTTAATCTATTTCACCGTCACAAGGGGCCAGAGTAAGGCAGAAAATAGCCTTGGACAGGACATTCACCCATCACAAAGCCCACTACTGCCCACACCCATACTCAGCCTCAAACATGGCTAATTTGGAATTGCCAGTTGCCTTAACCTGAAGTCTTTGGGGATGTGGAAAAAAAATGTAAAATGTGAATATAAATATAGGGAGAATATGCATTCTCCACAGAGACAATGTCTAGACATGTATTCGGACCCAGGATGATGGATCTGTAAGAGAGCAATGCTAAGCACTGCGCCACCCACACAATAAATATTCTTCCAGTTATTTCTTATGGATGGCAACATTTGGAGACACATATAGGTAAATAAAATGTTTAATAATGTAATATGAATGGGCTAGGAATATGTCTCACTTGAAATGTTAGATAGTGAAAGGAATCAGAGCCTCACAGCAATATTCATTATTTTAATGTCACACTTGTTGTTTCATTTCCAACATTAGAAATCACAAATTTCCTTTCTGTAAGTTTTTTTTATCTCTTTCACATGCTTGGCATCAATCAATTATTACCATTCATGAACAGATAACAGTTAATATCTGTTTATGATTATGAAGGTTACAGTCTGTAAAGTACAGATGTAGCATATCATAATGTGGACAGAATATTCATCTTGTCCTTGTTTGATTCTTCTCATGGGCAAATTAATAGCCTGTTATGTGGCATTATTGATTTTATGGTATAAGACTGTGTATCTTAGATTTTTAGAGAACATTCATTCAAGGTCAGGAATTCTTAACAACCACATTCTAACTATATTACAATTCTGCACGTTTCATCTCACAATAAATCAGTCATTCATTTGCACACTAAGAATTGGTACTCACACTTTCTGACATTACCTTTGTTAGGGCATTGTCAGATATATAAAGGACTAACAAAATAAAAATATTGTAACTATATCCTTAATCTAATAGAAGTTATTATTGGACAAAATTGGTGGTTATAACTGGCCAGTCCTCAATGAAGCAATATGCACCATTTATGAAATAGCTGTATAATTTACACAACAAAAGGAGGTGGTCTGAGAAAGAATGATTTCTCATACAACGTTGTATATCAAAAACTACATGAAATTCATCCATGCATCCATTTTTGTAACACATTAATTAAGGGCAGGGCAGCTGGATGCAATCCCAGAAACACCTGTATAGGGTGCAAGTCCATTGCAGGCACACACACACACACTCACTACTGCCAGTTTAACAACATCAGTCCACCTAAACAGCATGTTTTTTTAACTGCATGAGGAACCCAGAGCACCCTGAGGAAACCCATACAGATATGGAGAAAAATGCAAACTTTATGCAGAAAACAAATAGAATGAGAATCCCAGTCTCCTTATTGTGAGGCAGTAGCACTAGCACCACACCAATGTGCCACCCACATGAAAATCATGTATATATAATGGATATGTAATGCTTACATAACAAATAAACTACATATTCTTTATTTCCTACTTAATCTGCCTTTTGTGTGTGTCTCATTTCTTTTCATTGCACGGTGTGAGCATTATAAATACCTGAACAAATTTAGGCACATCCATTGTTCATCCAGACAGAAAAATTGTTTTTCTTTGTGGCTGGTTTTTCAGGCACTTCCTCAAAGCTTGTGACTTGGCCGTACATGTTTTTGCTTGTTCATCAACAAGGCTCTCTCCATGCCAATGCGATGCATTTTCTCGGGTTCACAACCTCCCAGTCGCGAACGCCTGACCCAATATGTCTGGGCTGAGAGAGGGGCCTTGTCACACACGTGGTCTCAGGTCCAACGTCGCCACTTCCAGTTCCGGCCCCACTTTTGATGACACTTTCTCTGCTGTCATTTAAAGCCGCCATCTTTGTGCTATCGAATCATTTCTGTTTTGGACTCTATACATCAAAATTATCCATTTTGCAGCCAGGAACAATATACAGGTGGCTGCCCCAAACCTTTTTGTGGCTCCTTTTTGTTTGTGTTTGACAGCTGTTACACTTTCCCTATTTCTGACATTACAATTCTGTTTCTTTCAAAAGACATACTAGATTGTCTATTTGGCTTTCTTTTCCTGCACTACTGTAAGTCACAAGCTGATTTACTTCTCAAAAATTCTAGTTCTTTTTACTGACTCAAAAAACATGACAAAATTTCTCTCCATCCTCATATCTCTCTGCTTCTCCCCATCCTCTATGTACCATTTTTGTCATTTCTCTTCTGTTTTCCTTGTGCAGATCTAGATCTCCACCAACACTCACCTTCCGTTCCTCTTGTAACATCCTAAGCTTTTCATCCATTTGACTGCAGAAATCTTCTTTCTCCTCTTCCTCACAGCCCACTTGAGGAGCATATAACAATTAATACAGTCATTGCCCTATTGTTCCTCATATTCTTTAGTTACCGCTATACCTGCATCATTTCCATCTTGCTCATTCACTCCAATGTACAACTTACAGCCTCCTTCAAACTCACTTGCCTTATTCCCCTTCCATTTGGTTTCATGCACACACAATTCTCAAGCCTTTTCCCTATCCATCAAATCTGTCAACTCCCTTTCTTTCCTAGTCATTGTCCCATAATTCAGTGTCCCTAATATTACTCTCAATTTACAATTATGTTTCTCCTTTCCCATCTTCTTCTTTTTTGGAGGATTAAAACATTACAAAAACTTGTGCAAGAACAGGCTATTCAGCCCAGAAAAGCTCACAAGTGCTATTCCAAAAAAAACATTAAGTCTAGTTTTGAAGGTCCTTAAAGTCCCACTGTCTACCATACTGCTTGGTAACTTATTCAATTTGTCTACGAGTGTGAAATTTACACTTAACAAGTTTCCAAATGTGCCCATGAAGTCTTGTTTAACTCGTTTTAAAGTTACAGTCTCCATCCACTGTACTAATTCCTTTAGTAATGTTAAACACTTCAATCATCTCATCTCTTAATCTTTTTTTACTTAAAACTGAAATGGCTCTGGTCTTTAATCTTGCCTAAAAACGTATCCCCTGCACTTTTGGAATTAGTCCATTTGCTCTTATGTGGATGTAGACTGGAAACCAAAACTGTATACAGTATTCCAGATAAGGCCTCGCCAGTGCTATATTAAGCTTGAGTATAACCTCCTTGGCCTTGTACTTCACACATCGTGCTGTATAATCATTCTGTTAGCCTTCTGAATGGCTTCTGAACACTGTCTGGAAGTTGATAGTGTTGGATCCACTAAAACTCCTAAATCTTTATCATAAGGTGTACTTTCAATTTTCAGACATCCCATTGTGTATTCAAACTTAAAATGTTTACTTCCTACATGTAATACTTTATATTTACTGACATTAAATTTTATCTGCCACAAATCTATCCAAGTTCCTCTGTAATCATTCAACAGGTTCTAGATTATCTGCCAAACCACCTAGCTTGGTATCATCTACAAACATTATTTTTATTACTATCCAAATCTTTTTTACATACTATATATTATAAGTAGGAGTGGCCCTTGCACTGACCCCTGAGGGACATGACTCTTAACATCATCCAATTCTAAAAAAGTTCCCCACGCCAAGTCTTCTGCTGATGAAGTTACATACGACAGTTTTCACAGATTCCGTAATATAACTGACCACAGAAAAATTGATTGCATTTCAGTCAATTATCTCAGCAATGCAATCAGGAAACAAAGAAAGTTTAGAGAATGCATTACAGTAATTACAGAGTGTTCAGAACTTATATTTTCTTCCTGTATGCTAATTACATGTAATTGAAGAGTTTAGTTCTTCAGCATGTTTATTTTTGAGTTGTTGCTGATCAATATGTTTATTCACTATAGTTTGTAGGTCAAAATAGCACCATGAAAAATGGTTCTTGGTTTAATCGTCTTAAAGTATATAATAAAGAACTACAAAGGACTGTTTGTTCAGCCATGTGCCTCCAATGTTCTTTTTTTTCCCCAAAGCCAGTTAGGTCATTCTCTGTTCAATAGCAACTCTGTGAGTCTGGAAAATGTCTTCAGCTGTGCATGCATGGTGAAGTCCTTCTTGGTTACAACAATTTTCAACAATGTAATGAATACATTTTCCTCATTTTTCACAGCTAACAAAAACTGCCACCTTGTTACTATTTATTTTGTCTGGTAAAACAAAGGAAACAAGAATGTATGAGGTGCTTTTAATGATGTAAAATATTTTAGAAGTACACACAATGTATTCTATAATGCGTATCTTCTTATATAATACGCCACTATGGCTGTCCGTTTGTCTTTCCAGGATTTTAAATCACCTGTAGCTTGTAAACAGTTTGAACTATTGACCTGAAATTTAGTACACATATACTATGTGACGTGGATTGATGATTGACCTCCAAAGTTATTCCTCTTTTTATTTTTGTTTTATTTTATTGTAGAATCAATTCAGCAGCAGCCAGCAGGGCAGCCGTGCGACGCATATGTACGGGCGCAATTCTCATCCCTACCACCTTCACCATCACTTCCCCTACCTTTCATATTTTAAATCATTTTTGAAGCAGATTGAAGACTTAAGTGCCAACTTAAGTGAAAAATGTTACTAAGTAATTGCAACACAAACACTAAATTAATCAGTTTTAATGCGAAAAAATGCCAACGAAAGAAGAGAAGAAGCAGGCTGCTAGGGAGGAGAAAAGAAGAGCTACTCCGGAAGCAGCAAGTGCATCAACCTCTGAGCAAATTAATACTAAACGTACAGAGAAAGAGTATGAAAACTATGCTCAAGTGGCACAAGCTCAAGTCAAGTGTATTCACTGCACGTTATCATGTAGTGCGCCATTACTGGTACTATATAATGAACCACTTACAGTTTATACTGAAGGACACAAACACTGAGGGTTTTTCTCATACGCTGTATATAGACATAATACACTAACTACTGCAAAGCATGTCCTGCATACTCAGACCTTGTCCATATGGTAAAACGCAAGCTTTCATTAGTGAGCAGTTATCAAAATACCTGATGTTTTACTTAAAAATAAATTAATTTCAGACAACTAATTTATAGCCGCAAAATCAAGGAAGGTGAGCATTTGAGTGTATTGTGCCGTTAGGTTTTTTTTTTTTAATAGAGAGATATACCACAGTTCAGTAAACCCACTGCCAATCAAATCAAATCAAAATCTTTATTGTCATTATAGCAATGAGACTTTGTACAATGAAATTTAGAGTGCAGTTTTGCAATGCAAAAATAAAATGAAAAAAAACAAAACACACAATCACTCAAGTTAAAACTAAAATAAATAAATATATAGAGAAAACAGTCCATAACAGCAGAATACTGTTTTCCATTCATACATACGTCATATTGCACTTGTACCTTAGCCAATGTTGACTTAGAGCTGTAACGTAAAAATGAGAGTGTATTGTATTGTAAAGATGAAGGGGCACTAGGTCAGATTGACCACTTGGCAGCATTCAGAATGGTGGTAGCTGAAGGATAGAAACTGTTTCTCAGTCTATTTGTCTTAGTCTTTATGGATCTGAAACAGGCAGACGTTCAAACAATGCATGTCCTGGGTGTGATGGGTCCTGAAGAATTTTCTTGATGTTCCTGTGACAACAGGAACTATGTAGTTCTTCTAGTGAGGGGAGAGGACAGCTAACTATCCTCTGGGCAACCTTAATGAACCTGTGGAGCTCTTTCCTCTGTGCTACTGTGCAGCTGGAGAATCACACACAGAGACAGTAGACCAGGATGCTCTCTACTGTGCAGCAGTAAAAGGACACCAGAAGTTTCTCAGGGATGTTGTTGTTCCTGAGAACCCTCAGGAAGTATAGTCTCTTTTGGGCCTTCTTCACTACCCCAGCAGTGTGTGTTCCCCAGGTCAAGCCCTCCCTAATGGTGACTCCCAAGAAGCGGAGGTCTGAGACCCTCTCCACACAGTCCCCGTTGATTATGAGTGGCTGAATGTTGTCTGCCTTCTTCCTCAAGTCCACGATGAACTCCTTGGTTTTGGCTGTATTTAGGATCAAGTTGTTATTCCTACACCACGTTGTCAGCCGCTCCACCTCATCCCTGTAGACAGACTCATCCCCCGCAGAGATGAGCCCTACTACCATGGTATCATCAGCAAACTTAACAATGGTGTTACTGTGGTGGGCAGGAATGCAATCATGGGTGTAGAGGGTATAGAACAGGGGGCTCAGCACACAACCCTGTGGGGACCCAGTGCTGAGGCTGATAGGTGTGTAGAAGTAGGGTCCTACTCTAACCCTCTGAGTGCGATCACTGAGGAAATTTTTGATCTAAAGGTAGGTGGGGTGTGAAAGTCCTATGTCTGACAGTTTGGTCACCAGTCTGTGGGTATTAAAAGTAGAGGTGAAGTCTATGAAGAGCAGCCATGCGTAGCTCCCCTGCTTTTCCAGATGGGACAGAACAGCATGGAGAACAGTGGCCACAGCGTCCTCCATAGACCTGTTTTCTCTGTAAGCAAACTGGTGTGGATCAAGCATGGGAGGAATGAACGGCATGATGTGGTTCCTAATGAGCTTCTCGAAGCACTTCATAACCACAGGGGTCAGTGCAACTGGCCTGTAGTCATTAAGACTGGTGATGGTCTGTTTCTTGGCCAGAGGCACTATGACAAAGGATTTCAGGCAGGATGTCACAGTGGACTGAGACAGAGACTGGTTGAATATCCTGGTGAAAACCCCAGCCAGTTGGTCTCACCTCGTGCTCCCCCACTGTCTGGCTGTCTCTGATGGATCCACTTCAAGCTGGGCAATATAGTGGTTTAGTTCCTCAGCCAGCGATAAATCACCTCCCACAGCTCCGGGACTGGTCCTGTAGTTAGTCATATGCTGGACACCCATCCACACTTGCCTGCCGTTGTTGCTGTCCAGGTGTTCCTTCTTTTTATAGTATGACTTGTCCTCTCGGATGCACCTCTTTAGGCTGGCACAGTCTGTGCTGTAGAGGAACTTGTCACCAGACCTGAAGGCAGTGTTTCTCTCTTTCAGAAGCCTCTGGACTTCCCTGGTTATCCAGGCCTTCTGATTGGGGTAGACCCGGATACTTTTATCCACTGTGACAATATCTGTGCAGTTCTTAATATAACACAGTACGCTGTCACTAAACACTTCAAGGTCTGGGTGTTCCTAGATGTCCCAGATGGTCCTACTGAAACAGTCCTACAGCTGCTGAGAGGCACCATTTGGCCAAGTTTTAACTGCCCTTGTGCTGTTAGGGGCAGTTTTCCTGAGTGGGATGTATGATGGGATTAAAAACAGTGACGTGTGGTCAGATTGTCCCAGGTGAGGTAGCGGTGTAGCCCTGTAACCCTGGTTAATGTTTGTATCGACTTTATCCAATGTGTTAGCTCCTCTAGTGGCACACTTGATGTGCTGATGGAATTTAGGGAGTACAGGTTTTAAATCCACATGGTTAAAATCCCCAGCAATGATATACACAGCATCAGGGTGCGTGGTCATCTGACTGCTAATACTGCAGTGACAAGTTCAATAGCCGAGTTTGCATTAGCGTCTGGAGCTATGTAAACAGCGGTAATCAAGACCACAGTAAACTCTCTAGGGAGATATATGGGTCTGCATCTAACTGTCACATGCTTCAGGTTCAGGGAGAAGTGACTGTCTACAGTCACTGTATTTGTACACCAGTTCTTATTTACATACACACACAGCCCCCCTCTTCTGCTCTTACCGGAGTCACTGGTCCTATCGTGGCGCTGTGTATCAATGAGTGAAGCCAGGATTCCGTGATCAACAGAGTGCAACTCTTCTTTACAATGTTATTTGTTGCCACCTGTTGCCTCGATTTTGTTGACGAGAGATCTGGCATTGGTGAGGAAAACACTGGGGAGTGGTAGTTTAACAGGCTGCCTACGTAACCTCGGCCCTGCAGCCTCGCTTTTGTTTTCTCTCTCTACGCCGCCTCTGCTGCCTGCCCACGGGGATGATAATCCACGGACAGCCAGGACTCCTCACTATGTCTACTGGAATGTTGTGGGAGCGGAGAAACTCTGGTGAAACACACCCCTCACTACACACTCCGATCTTGAGAAGTTCATGTCGGCTGTAGATGTTGTCGGCTTGACAAGATTTAGGTAAAACAAGTAGTAATACTAGCTTACACATGCACACTAAATACTGAAATGAACAGCACCGAGCCCGCTGCGTAGTATTACTCCCTATAACATGAGATAATATGTTTATCATTAACCCAAAATAAACACAGTTATGTGATTGTAAAAATACATCATATATGTAATTTATATTTTACAAATGTGTTTCGTGAAATAAAAGTACTTGCATTCAATTTTTTTCCATTCTAGAACTAATTCACCTTAATCCAATTCAAGGTCATGGAGCAGAGTGTATTTCAGCAGCACTGGGGACAAGAGGAGGTGACTTATAAATTACTCAAAATCACATTTACTTAAATTAATTACATATTTCTTATTTTCAGTGGGAACTGTGTATATAACAGTTAATCATTGTTGCGTGTGTGTTTCAGTATATTATTTATGCTTTCCAGCTTTTGTGTCAGCAAAAATTGTAAACATTTTAAAGAATGAATTATGTCCTAAACAGCACCTTATAAGCATGGATACTGTGTTTAATTTAAAATATGTGTACTGAACCTTAGCTTTATGAATTGAAGTGCTGGAAGCTGGCTGTGATCCAATCAAATGTTGTAATATTGAATAATTTGAGTGCTTTTTTAGATTAAATGACAATATAACCTAATATAAAGAGCTGAATGTATGTTTGTATGGTATGCAGATTCACACCATTGAAAACATCTGCACCAAAGTTTGCACAGTTTGAACAGGGAAAGACCATAGGCTATATTTTGTTTACAAAATTGTCCCCTTTATTTAGTGACTACATCTGAACTTTATCATGGAAGTAACCCTAGGAGGATTTTTGGGACTTGGCACTGGTATAGAAAGCTGCTCCCAACGATGGGTTTAATCATTGACATTTTGAACTGGGGCTAAAAATTTTTCCACCTGGTGAATTTATTTAGTGACCATGCCTGCACTTAATTTAACCCTGGACAACACCATATAACCTTACTAGTACACAATATTGTTAACAATATCTTTTTCAGGGTCCTGTACACCACATTACAACCACTATGCAGGTCTGCAGTCCGGTACTGCCATCCAAAACCAATTCCTAATCATTAAATACAAATTGATATGTCATGTCATATTCTAATCTGCCTAATCCAGACCATAGTAGATGGGATACTGGAGCCTTTCCCAGCTAGCATAGGACACAATGCAAACCAGCAGGGTAAAGACACACATACCCAAACACCAAGGCCTGTTTAGTGCCACTGGTTCACCTAATCTGGATATCCTTGGACAGTGTGCGGAAACCTACACAGATATGGGGAGAAAACGAAAACTTTATGTAGGGTGGACCGACCTGGAACACAAAACCCTAGTTTTCTTACAGAGAGGCAGCAGCACTACATCTACACCACCATGCTGCCCTATAAATTCATAAAAATCATATTTCAGTATACTATAAGCATTTAAAAATCTCTTTTTTGTTTAAAAAAATCAACATACTGTATCTCCATATTGCTGCTTTGTGTTTCCTGATGTCTGTAAAATTTTTACTGGAGTAGAACAGCATGGTGGTACAGTACTGGTGCAGGTACCCTGCAACAAGGAGTTCACATCCCTGGTGCTCCTTTGTGTCCATAACATGAGTATCTTCTGGGTACTTCAGTTTCCGCCAATAGACTTGCAGGTTAGGTGAATTGCTGTTGTTAAATTGGCCCTAGTGTGTGTGTGAGTGTAAATGAGTGGTCACGCTGTCACGGGCTGTTCCTAGTCTGTGTCCTATGCATTCTGGGATAGATTTCATCTTCACCATGACCCTGCTCTGGATAATCGAGTTATGAAAATTGATGGATGGAGCCATAGTATTTTTTTTTCAATATCTAGAATATGTGGCACAAATCAAACATTGTGCACCACTAGGTCACACCCTGCCTACTGTAAAGAATGTCACATGTTGTTACTGGAATGCTATTCAGCACCTGGAACTGTCAGTCTTGTATGATTTAAAGGAAACTTAATGTTGGAAAAAATGTATGTTTTACAGGGAAATGATCCAAAACAAAACATCTAAGTAGCATTGTAGTAGCTTAACGTGAAAAATACAGATGTACTTGAGAAGACTAATCAGAGACGTCTGATCTAATTTAAATTCAGTAAAAAGATCTTACAAAAAAAAAAAAAAGATTAAAAAGATCACACACCGAAGGACAAAGGACTCTTTCTTTTTTTCTCTGTGCTGAGTTGACATCATGTATCAGAAGGCGTGAGCTTATTCAGTGCAAGCAAGAGCACATGGGTGGCCGGTTGCTTGTGCTATAACAAGCTTGAGCTGGCGGCGATCAACGCACATGTACTGTGCAAGGTATGTACAGGGTTCACAGAGAAAAGAAGAGTGTTCATGGCTCACCTTGCAGAGGAACTTTGTCGTCTCTTCAAACTGAGTCAGTGTCAGGCACCCCTTCAATGTAACAGGAACCACAGCATAGAGAAAAGTGTGTACATTGCAACATGTACGCGTGTCATAAATGTATAAAGGATGGTCCTTGGGTGTGTGGGAACTATTAATACTATTTGAATTTGATGATTGCATATAGTGCTGAACTGAGCTCTCTGTACTATTCTTTACTCTGCATGCCCTGGAGTTCAAAAGAAACACCACCATGCACCAAAATGTGGAGACTGGGCAAGATTGGAAAAAAAACAAAACAAACGTGTGGTCACTGATTACAACCGCAAGATGGTATGCAAATGAATACGAATAATATGAATAATGTTGCATCAGTGCCACAATGTTTTCTGAAATGTACTATACAGGTCATAAAATGAGTTATTCCAAATATCATATATATCTACGTCTCTGTTATTTTGTCAGTGAGGCTTTGACATCATGGACCATAAGGTGCATACTAATTCAGCATGAGCAGGAATACTCAATAAAACTGAATAAAAATATTTCAAGTGACGGTGAGATATGAAGAAGGCAGATTCACCAGCGTTTATGTGTCAGCGTTTATCTCTCCAGATCAGAAAATTTCCAGTTCAATTGTCTCAAAACACCACTCACATCTACAGTTATTCACAGTTTCAAATAAAAACTAACAGCATCAGACAGCTGGGTTAGTCTGGATCATGATCATGACTGAGAATAAAAGTGAAATAAAAACCGCTAACTTTTACAAGTACTATAAATTTACAGCGGCTGTTACAGACCAAATCAAATGTATGTTTTTTTGTATAATATTAACAATAAGAGCAGTTCACTACTCAAAACAGTAAATATATAAAGCAGTGAGGATCAAACCGGGGCACTCTTGCTTACAAGTCAGCAATTCTTACCGCTGCACTACGGAAACTATTGTATCATCCTTGAACCTTTTGTGAAAGTGTTTATTTGATCTTTGGACTTCAGGCTTCACACATTATATAGTTTACTGTATGTCTACATTTTGTCATTTATTACTAAAATATGAAAACGTTTCTGTTTTAATGATGTGTTTACACAGGTTATTGTATTGTAGAAACTGAACACACTTGAAATACATGTGTTCCAAATAATGATCTACTATTTCCATTGTAAAACTCCATCACTTCACTCCCAGATAATGAAGGCTGGAACTGAGAGAACTTTGTGCCCATTCTGCGGCGGTGGGGGGATGGAATAGTAGGCTGCTTGCTGCTTGTCTTGATCGGCACATTTACAAGACAAAAGATGCTGACGGAGAGATGCGAAGGGATTTAAGGTGGACCGGATTTACACGTTTTTTCGTAGGCTTTGGTAATTCTAGTGCTAAAAGAAATTAAAAATGAATCCATATATAGTGTTTCTTCTAATAGGTTGTTCCTTCTCTGCCTTCCTCCTATACACTTAGCACTTTTTATAAAATAAAAGTTGTTTTATGCTAGAAGTGATTTAGCAGCATGTTTATGGTTTCACAAAAAAAAAAAATCATTTGTATTATAAATGCCGGTTGGGGTGTTGCATAAGCACAAACATGGACTTTATTTTTCCTTAAAAATAGACTGTTAATATATGCATCGGGGAGACTCATATAATGAACACAAACTGTTAATCTCTTTGTTATTTTCCTCATTTTCTTCATAGACTCCAATAACAATGCCATAGTGTCTTTAATGTCTTTAATGGCACATAAAAAATATACTTTTGATTTTATTATTTATTTTTCATTTTGTTCTAGTTTTTCACTATTTTTAATTTAAGAGTTTATTTAGTTTTCATTTATTTAGTTTTTATTTAGTTTTAGCTTTTCAGCAATTAACTTTTAAAAGCACAGCTTAAACTCGGAGGATGTCAATTAACAATATATGTAGGAAAAAACTAATTTTAGCAATTGAGAATGCTTTTTGACACACTTCTAATATCTAGGTATAAATAAAATATGTTAAGTTTCACACACTCAGTCCACATACACATGAGGAGAACATGCAAACTCCATACAGACACTGACACGGGTTAGCAATCAAAACTCTAAGAATATTAATAATACATTTTATTTGTATAGCATCTTTCCCATGTTCAAAGCATTTTGCAAATATTCGATTCAATATAATGGGGATAAAAGCAAGGGTGACTTAAAAAACTTAGGATATCAAACATTAAACACCAATAGATACATATATGAAAGTCAAAGTTTTGAATTAGATTAAGAAACAAGCATGAAGAAAAATAAAACTGTGAACAAATAATACAATTTTTTTTTCTCTTATATGTAGTAATATAAATGGAGATGTTCCAATAGCTTACAGTGATAAGAAACAATGAATAAGATGAGATCAGAATATGCTAGCACAGGAGTAGTCAAATATGATTTAAGGAAGTCCAGATAGAGAAAATTTCCTCATGTACAGGTCCAAAGGCATAATCATGTTTAAGTTGCATTATAATTTTTCCATTACAATTAATTTATATATTTTGAAGTAGCATTGCCATTGTATCAACATCTGCACTGTGTGAAGTCAATGACTCAAATTAAATGAAGAAAGTTCAATGCCATTTCAACAATATTTATTTTCAGTACAACTCTGGATTCTAGAGAGCTACATACAATAAAATAAGAAAAAATAAATAACAGTAAAAGTAAGTAAAAGCAACTTTGACATTCAACTGAGAATTATAAATAATATGTACTTTCATAATAGTAATAGTAATAAGTTTTAATGTTTCAACAAAAAAAAAAGACTTGGCCTCATATAAAAATAAAATATATGAGTTTTTAATATGTGCACAACTGAACAGGCATAACCAGTTTCAGATTAAATCTGATCATTTTTAAATAACTGAACCTATATTCTCCCCCTTCTTTCCCTCATATCCAACTCCCTACTTTCTCTTGTTCAGTGACAGAAATGAGCTATTGCTTGATCGGCCAGGATTTTAAATCTGGGCTAAAATGGTGTCAGTGCCATCCTGATGTATGTGTGGAGATTGTCATCACTGAATGTCTTTTTGTGACTCCCAAATTCCACACATCTCTGAGGGAAGCCTCGTTAGTGAGTTGTTGGCCAGTAAATGAATGTGTTAAAATCCTTGTTGACCAATTGTTAGTTGGCTTTAAGATCGCTTGTTTTCTGTAGCTTAACTGGCAAATTTGAGAAGGGTCTGGCTGCAGACCGTGCACTCTCAGCCACATGCACGCTCAGCCACTGATGTCAGATGCACGCTCAGCCACAACAGGAAGTGCAACCTAGGAGTTGTTTCCTGATTGCTAAGTTGGTACGTTTGCTAGTTATAGTCTTACCATTTATGGACAATATGGAATATTCTTAATATACAGGCTGGCCAGGTGTTGGTTTATTAACATGTTTACCATTTTAACAGGTCAAGTTAACCAAGGTAAATGCTTGCCTGTTATTGTAATTACTAGCATCATGGCTGTGGTAGCGTAGTGAGAGCGCTGATGTTTAGAGCGTGGTAGTTTAGTGTTCCCACTGTTATCCCAAGGAAAAAACAATTATGCAACCATCATAACTTGCAAACATTATTTAAATTTAATGTATACAGTATTTACGTTTGAATAAAGAGTACTGTAAAAGGAAAATAAAACAAATAGTCGTTAATAATCTTATATATCAGAACTGTAATACGTACTATACTGTACATGTCATAAGGTACCAAACTGTGATTAATAAATGGTGGAGGGAAAAGGACATTGGACACATCATTAATCAAGTGTTTATATATTAATATAAACATAAGGAACCCCCCCCATCAAAAAAAACCCCAACAACAACAAAACATAAACCAATAAAAACATTAGTTAAGGAGGCAGCAGTACATAGTGAACTTCCTGCAATCCACCATTTCTTCTAAAAATCTGTGCATGTCTTGCACATGGCTAAACCCAAAACAAAATGGAGCCAGAAAATCATGGGGGTATTTTTCGTACGTGGATTACTTGTTTAACCAGATGTAATTGTTGACGATTTGGCATGATCCTGGATCTGTCGGTTTTTCGAAACTCTTGCTAGATGTGTTGTCATAGCAGCAGATCCAAATCCTCAAACCTGCTCAGAGCAGGTTTGTTCTATGTAAACAAGGATTAGCTCACACACTTAATCAGTTTCTGTGCATGGAATTCATTCAGTCATGGCTTTGCCGCTCATGAATGAGCTACTAATTGATATCGGTATGCAAAATTATAAGAAGAGAATTTCATATAGAGAGGGTTTTGCGCGATCTGCAAGATCCTTTATTGCTCCTGGAGGAATTCTTTTCGAAAGATACAGATACCGCTTTAGCCGAGGGAGAATATTGTAACTCAAAGATTTATTAGAACCTTATATTCGAAGTCAAACTAGGCGAAGTCAGGCTCTCACAACCACACAGACAGTATGCATTGCTTTGAGTTTTTTTGCAAGTGGCACTTTTTTTTATATACTGTAGGCAATGCGGAAAATCTATCTAAAAGTGCAGTTTGCCAGGCAATTCGTAAAGTCTGTTTGGCTCTGAAATATTTCCTTCGGGGTTTCATAGTCTTTCCTGAATACCTGCGTGTGCAGACAATAAAAGATGCATTTCATGCCATTGCAGGTAGGTAATACACAGGCAAAAACACCCACAGCTCCATAAAGAATCTCACAATCAGCCTAACATTCTCATTACCCAGGATTTCCAAATGTGATTGGGGCACATGGGACTGATCAGAGTGGAGTTTGATCAAACATTATTTGGAAAATGTACCTCTCCTCCTGATAAATAATCAGACACAGAGTCTTCATCAAATATTTGACCTTCGTCAATATCTCGTTGGTAAGACACAGGTTTTAGGGATATGAGATTCCCTGCAACTGACCCAACAAAAAAAAATGCCCTCAGAAACAGGGCGATGGGTATTTTGCTAGAGAGCAAACTCTTCTGCAGGGGTTAGGTCTGGACTGCATGGACCTGCATCTGTTTTTTGCTTGTCTGCCTTCTTATTAGCTTTAAAATTAATGTTTCTTATATTATATATGATTCTTTATGTCAACAATTCTTTAAATAGTTATATACCAATATTTGCCAGTTTGAACTATATTCTTGTACTTCACTTTAACCTGTTCCCATGTTCTCCTTGTGCTCACGTCTGATCTGGAATTATGACATATTAAATAATAATTCATCTGACACATAGGAAATGAAACGCTGCATTCAGTAAGTACATTGCACACTACTTAGCGTTTAATTTGTCAGACACTTTTTGCCAGCTGTCTTTTCTGGTTTGGGCTGCTTTTGCAGTGTTACCCCTTGTGCATATTAAATCTTGAAATTCTTCATATCCTTCGAATAAAAGGTCCTGCTCTGCTTGTGTAAAAAAATGCACCCGTTCTTTCGTCATTTTGTTGCAGCCTATCAAAGACTTGCTGATCATGTTTTCTAGACTCAATATATATGGGCTTTTCAATCAGTGCGGGCGCGCACATTCATCTCGGATGATTAGATTCAGCTAGACTAATCTACTACACGGCTACATTTGAAAAACTGACTTATCCCGGATGAACTTCACCGGCATTAACTCATCCAAGATAAGGCATCTGATCTTGGATGATTTAAGTGACGTACGGAAAATATCCCCCATCTGTATTAACTAGTGAATCTTCCTCTGCATTCATTGCTTCGTACTCCTGCAGAGCCTTCCCAGCATCTTTCTCTTTCATAGTCAGTATCTGGGGCAACTGGACCAGACCAATGAATTGGTGTTGGCTGTCACTGCGCCACTGACTGGCTGTTTTTGCGTGTGCAAGGACAGATACCTTAGAAAGGAATAAAAATTTGGTGTATTTATGTAAATGTGTTTTATGCAATTATTATTGATATATAAAAAACTGATAAAAAAAATGTACTTGTACTTCTGGCGGTATTGACGCATCCTCACAGTAAAGTATAGTACGTATTACAGTTCTGATATATAAGATTATTAACGACACAGAATTGTTCTATTTATTTTATTTTCATTTTACTCTTTATTCACACGTAAATACTGTATACATTAAATTTAAATAATGTTAGCAAGTTATGATGGTTGCAAAATTGTTTTTTCCTTGAGATAACAGTGGGAACACTAAACTACCACGCTCTAAACATCAGCGCTCTCACTATGCTACCACGGCCATGATGCTAGTAATTACAATAACAGGCAAGCATTTACCTTGGTTAATTTGATACCATGTTAAAATGGTAAACATGTTAATAAACCAACACAGGCCAGCCAAACAACGAGAATATGCACATGTTGACATGATCAAGAATATTCCATATCTTTCATAAATGGTAAGACTATAACTAGCAAACGTACCAACTTAGGAATCAGGAAACGACTTCCCGGTTGCACTTCCTGTTGTGGCTGAGCGTGCATCTGACATCAGTGGCTGAGCGTGCATGTGGCTGAGAGTGCACGGTCTGCAGCCAGACCCTTTTGATTTTTAACTAAATAAAACTCAATGATATGTCTGGGTCCGGATAGAACAGAGTCTGGGTCCAGACCCGGACAGCAGTCCGCCTATTAGTGACCTGTGTGCTAGCAGTTGTACAGCCAAAGGCTGCAAGAACATCAAACATTCATTTGCTATTCAGTTCAGATCCAACAATTCCCACCAGATATTTGTGCTGCTGTAAAGTAAACATTCAGATGAAGTTGTCTCACTTAGAGTTGCAAGCTCCAAGTTTGTTTTGTATGTGTGTGTGTGTTTTTATGACATATCAAAATTGCAGTCTCCAATGAATCAGAGAGTTCTAGTGCTTTACCACTGATCAGCCAGAGAGTTTGCTGCATACAGATCCATTCCTGAAGTTTATTTCAAACAGAGCAGATTTGATACATTACTTGTTAAATAAAATAAATCCTGAGAGGGATGGTGTACTTTAGAATTAATAATCCTGATGAGCTCCCAAGCACAACATCTTAAATATATTAAGATTATTGCGGTCCATCTATTTGCTATCGAAGAAGTATTGCACATAGAGAAATTCATCATGATAGTGTGACAGAAACACACTCTGTGATACTTCACCACCTACATCCATCCATTTTCCAACCTGCTGAATCCAAACACAGGGTCACAGGGGTCTGCTGGAGCCAATCCCAGGGCACAAAGCAGGAAGCAATTCTCAGTAGGGTGCCAACCCACCACAGGACACACACAAACACACCAAGGCCAATTTGCAGTCACCAATCCACCATGTCTTTGGACTGTGGGAGGAAACCGGAGTGCCCGGAAGAAACCCACGCAAACACAGGGAGAACATGCAAACTCCACAGAGGGAGGACCCGGGAAGCGAACCCAGGTCTCCTAACTGCGAGACAGCAGCGCTACCACTGCGCCACCGCCTACATTAAAGTATCAATACTAATAACCTTATTAAAACTAAATGTATATGTGTAACATCACCTTGGTTAATAGGACTGATTGCATGGTACATTTCTGCTTAATCTGTGACTGCAAAGGTGCCGTCAACAAACAAGCAATATCTGTGAGTAATACGGTAGAAACTGTGGAAATTCCTACATTCTTTGGTGTATAAAGATATAGGTTTTTTTTTCCCAGTCTAAATATTACCTGCATTTGAAGCATGGAGGTGTGGTTATTTGAGCTTCACCCATCCTCCATGCTTTTAATTTTCAAACTATTTAGCTGTATCTTCTAAAGTAAAATGAGGCATGTTTCATGAGCCCTTTCATTGACATTTGGGGAAATCTGCCTGCCTTTGCTGACAATGGAGTTCCTGTTACTGATAGTCAATTGTGGTTTATAAATATACCTGAAACTGTCTGCTTGCATGTACATTATGTACAAAGACTAGTGTGGTGAAAATCAAAATTAAAATGAAAAAAAAAATTCCAATTTTCATTTTTTATCATCTTATTTTAATTTAGTTCAATATTTCAGACAAGAATATGAGTCTATCAACTATTTGATTTTGTTGGTGGACTTCCCTAGTGCCCAGTTCTGAACTTCATAAATGATTTTTACTAGCTAAACATATTTGATATTATTACAGTAATGCATGAATTAGGCAATATTCTGAATTGAATCAGTCTCACATCTGTGGCTTTTCAAACCATTCCGACATCTTTATTTCTTCCTCAATAACAACATCAATAATAATCAAACTGCAGCATTACTTAAAATGACACACATCTTCTCAGTACATGACATCCCCCTTACCTCAGTTACAAAGCTTGAACATACCCCACATTCAACTTGCTCTAGCTTACTACTAATTTACTCATCTCCCAACTCACACGAATTTCATCTTTTGAATCAAAAGTTTATCAAATTTTGTTAACAACTCCAATATTTAATTAAACTAAACACTGCATAACTAAGCTAATTAAACATGTTCTTATTTGGACTAACTTATCATTCAATCACATAGTCCTTCAGTGATTTACAATATCTTTCAGCTTCTTTATCCATTCCCAGCCACCACAGCTTGCTTCTAAGATGCTGCTTTGTCCCTACAATTCCTAAATGTTCTTCATGAACCAATGCTAGTGCTCTGGCCCTTAATGCTTGTGGCATTACTATGCGTGTCCCACATAACACAAAACATTCCAGTATGCATAATTCATTAGCTTCTGGTGAAGAGACTTTGAATTTTTCGAAGTGTCCACTTTCTATGGCTTTTCTCACCTCAGTTAGTTCTGGGTCAATAGCAGATGCCTCCTCAACCTCTCTTGTGGTTAGGGGCTTTTGGTGTAGCACTTACAGCAACAAATCTCACATACTCATTTGGCTCATATAAGTGTTTTTCTCTCATTGCTGCACTTCCTAGCAGATGTGACAATGGGTCTGCAATATTTCTTTTCCCAGATATGTAACAACTCTAAAACTGTAAGGCTGCAATCTCAAAACCCATCATTCAATCCAGGCAGAAGGCTTGAGCGCAGATGAAGCCTTTCACATGCCCATAGAACGGCTAACGCCTCTCTGTCTGTCTGTGAATATCATTTCTCACACTCTTGATAGGTAAAGATTGGCTTACATAGCAAACAGGAGCCATCTCACCTTGTTGTTTTTAGACTAATACAGCCCCCAGTTCAATTGGGCTTGCATCAGCAACCACTTAAGTAGGTACATCTTTATCAAAGTAAGCTAAGGTTACAGCTTTCGCTAGCGCTTTTTTAAGGGCAATGAATGCTTGTTTTTGTTCTGGTCCAAACTTGTATGGTGTATCTTTTCTAGTTAGGCATCTCAATGACTCTGATAATGTTGCAAATTAGAGATTAAATCTGCTGCTGTAGCTGACAAGACCAAGAAAACTTCTCACCTCTGTGGCATTCACTGGTTCCCTGGCTTCGAACGCTGCCCTGACCCTTTCTTCTGTAGGTCCAATTCCTTTTTGTGGGAAAAGTATTCCTATAAAATTCAAACTGTCCATGTTAAATTGACACTTTTCCAGGTTCAAGGTCAGTCCACATTCTCTGACTCATTTTAATATGGCATGCAGCCGTTTGTCATGTGTTGCCTAATCGTAGCCACGAACAATGACATCATCTGAGATGTTCTCAGCTCCTCCTATACCAGCTAAAGCACCAGCTATCTCTTGTTGATATTGCTCACTGGCTGAAGTTATATATTTATATCTGTACACTCAATTATGAACAGAAAAGGTTGTAATTTGGTGTGATTAAGGAGTTAGCTGAAGCTAGTGAAAGCTAATTTACTCTACACCACAGAGCCGTTCATGCCTTAAAAGCTCATCTACTTTTGGAACTGAGTAACGTTCCCCGACAACTGCGCAATTGGCTTGTGCATATCAATGCAAAGTCTTATTTCTAAGTTTTTTTGGCACTATAACCTCTGGATTTACCCATGGGGTAGGGCTGTTAACTGGTTCAATAATGTCCAGATCTATTAATTCTTTGATTTTCTTCTGAACAGTTTCTCTTAAATTAAATGGTTGAGGCTACTTGCTTAACATTATAATCAATATTTAAACTAATCTGCTTAGTTTTCAACTTGCCCACACCTTGGAATACTGGGTATTGGAGCAGGAGTGCCTATTTTACATCTGATGCAATATTGGTGTCTAGTTTTAGCACATGGTTGTCTCTTTGCCTGAGAGTGGTTCTCCATTCCTTTTGATAACAAAAAACTCTGCATATTTTGTGAAGTCCCTTACCTTGACTTCACAATTAAAAGCTTCTTTCATAGGTAATGGCTGGTTGGATGAATAAGTAAACAATGTTTTTTCCATTTATGGAATGTACAAGTGATTTTTAATGTGCCCATGTTTAAGTTGTTCCCAAGTTTCTTCATCAATGATGTACCAGAGTCAATAAGCATTTTAAGTTTAACACCACTAAGGCAAACATTGAGTCTTTCTGACTCATCATTTTCAGTAACAACAAATGTATACTCTGTTTGTCTCTCAGCACTATTAACAGTTCATTTTTTTGAGCTCTTTGACCTGCACATTTTTAAGAATTTGTCTTTCCCATTGTATTTGTGACATGTCTGACCTTGTACTGAACATTTAATGTCTCTGCCCAAGTGGCCTATATTTCCAGATCTATAGCGTTGCTTATCTGTTTTAAGTTTCTCAAAATCATGTTTATTTCTTTGTTTTCTCGCATTTTCATCTTGTTTGCACATAACATGACTAACAGCCAGTGCTTCTGCTTTCAGGGAATTACTTACAGTTGTTGCTGCTATTTGCTTTTCAAACTTCTCACTTAAGAGTGCCACCTCTAGTGCATGAGTGAGTCTGAACCCATGGCTTTCCTCAAGAAGCCTGCGATCCACATAAACAGATGAACATATACTTATTATTGCATCTCTAATTTAGTTTTTTGTGTCTCTCTCAAAAGCACAGTCTCCAGCACCCTGTCTGAGTCGAGTTGCGAACTGCGGCACTGTCTCTCCTGTTTTCTGTAAAAGTTTGTAAAAAGAGTGCTGCACAAATGCTGCATTGACTCACGGAACAAAGCAGTCATTTAGAGCCATTACTGCTTCTTCATGATCCACTTCAGTTCCTGTATTTGGCAGAGTTGAGAAAATGTCTTGTACATCTGGTCCTGCATGATACAGGAGCAAGTATTCATTGTCTGACTGCATTCTCCATGTTAACCGCCATAATTAGTCCTTTCCCATCTGCAAGCAGTTCAAATGAAGTTAGCCATCTTGTTGATCTCAGGCCCAATGTAACAATCAAACTTCAAGACGCTCACTGTATATATAGTTGAAATTAACTTAAATTTTCCAATATAAACTTGCAGTTGTGTTTTAACTATCTCATCTCATCGCCAGTGTTTGATATTACCTTAATGCATGAATTAGACAATATTCTGAATTGAATCAGTCTCACATCTGTGGCTTTTGAAACTGTTCCAAAATCTTTATTTTTCCTCAATAACAACATCCCATAATAATCAAACTGCAGCATTACTTAAAGTGACACACACCTTCTTAGGCCATGACACAATGCTCCAACAAAAACACACACAAGAATCCAAAAACTTGAACATTTGAAGTAGCACACCACACTATTGAATAACGGCATTCTTACTACGTCACACATTGTACTTTCAATAGTCCTGTGGTAGCAAAGGAATTCTACTGTAATCAATAGTATGACCATGGCTATGCAAAATACAGGGGGTCCTCTGGTTACAACGTCTCGACATGCGTTTCGAGTTTACAAGGCTCACTCCCATAAAAACTTTAAAAAATTGAGACGTGAGAAGGAATAAAGGTAAGGATTTTTTTTACACTCATTTTTTTCTGTTACTACAGTACAGTGTAGTATATTTATGTCCATTTCCTTTTTCTGTGGCTTAGTTGTGTTTTTATGTTCTAGATTATGATTTTACAAATGTGTAAGGATAGGTAAGTGACTTAGGGTAGGGTGTGTTTCGACTTACACCAAAATTCGGGTTACATCACTGTGTAGGAATGGAACTGTGTTGTAACCCAAGGACCCCATGTATACACAAAATCATAGCACCAACAATTGCAAAAATATATTCTTATCACTGAGCCTTTATTATAATGTGTGTTGACATAATAAAAATATTACATCTCAAAAATAATGAATATGATGTACAGACTCTATTTTAGTTCCTTTTTAAAAGGGTCAATGTTGTGTATTTGCACCAAATAATTTTTTTGTTTTTTCTTACATTAGCTACTTGTTGTCACTTCTCAGGGAACTGGCTGACTGGTCAAGAATATCTCAGCTTGAAGCCTTTAATCAACCAGCAATGCACTATATACAATTTTTGTATGGTGTGGGTGCACATACATAAAACATGTTTTTGACAATATAAAAAGGTAATTTGCAGCAGTTTTCTGTTCTCCTAATGTAATCAGAGCAATTGAAAGAACTTGTATTGCAATAAGGGCACCTAGCAAGAGCACAGCTGCTTTTGTTAACCATAAGTAGTTATGTTCCATTAACACACAAGTCTTCTGTAATGCCATGATGTGACAGTCCCAGAGAGTGTAGAGGAGAAGCTCTATAATGCTGCGCATGACTTTGTGCTCTCAATTGTAGTATGCAGCCAAATACTTTTGAATGCAGGTGGCAGGGTCTCATTCGTCAGGAAGGAGGCTACTCTAAATGCCAATGAAGATCTGAAGCATCCTCATTGCTTATGTATGATGTTGATTACCATATATGGCTCTATATAGTTATTTTCAAGGTGGCATTCAAGGCATGTTCACGTATGCATATATACAAGGTGATTGTTGTTGAACAATAAATTGTGTAGAACTGTAACATGCGTCAGGATTTAAAAAACCTGATTTTTATTTCTGGCTGTTCGCTTTTTCCTGTTTTTTTGACATGAGGATATAGTTCCACACAAAGTTTTATAAATGAGTCCCCAGAAGTTGAAGATGATGTAGAAGGGAAACAGTGATAACAGAAAGAGATAGATTTATAGGTTTCATTCATTGACATGGAATCTTAAGTCGTGCGGAGGTTAAACATCACATTAGATGCTTGGATAAACTCCTGACAAGAGCTGCATTCATCCAGTTGTTATTTTTCAAGTTGGAATGGATGTAAGGCTATGGGTAGGCTTAAAGGCATTGCAAAAACAATTTCAAAGAGCTAGGTGGTAAAATTAATTTTAGATCTAAAAGAAAAATGGGGATAAGGAAAGTTCGGTTTGTACTATGGGCCAAATAAGAGGAGAAGTACCTTGATGGAGAGGTCATAATTGTTTAAAATTCCAGCTCAGTTAAATACACACCTTTGTGTGCTCTCACATAAAATCAGAGAAAGCAGCTTTGTTTAAATTAATAGAATCTGAGGTCATCAGTCTGTTGCTGTTTTAATGTTGCTGTGCTGGTAAATAGTGCAAAGCATTCACACACAGAATCATCAGACTTGCGTAGGGTGATTGTTTGGTGAGATTTTTAATGTAAATGCCAGTTTTATGATTACACAGAATTCAATGTTTTAACATTTAGGTTTTAATTTATTCGTTCTTCCATCTTCTTACCCACTGATTCCAACTTAACATATAATAAACTCCCCATTTTTATAACTGCTTTTCTAAAGCATAAAAGTGTAAATTAAATGTAATATGGAACCTGGAGAAAAAAAAACAGAAATATACTAATAAAGAGATTAGACTAGAAAAAGCAATCCATAAAGGATTGTGTTAAATGATCACTTACCAACGATAAAGTACACATTACAGATTGTTCAAAAAATAGCTATGGCAATACAAAAAGAGTAATCCATTGTGAACTTGAACCCGGACACAGGCAGACAGACATTGTTGTTTGCACCACATACTCGTTTATTTACAGTATTTACAAATCCCGCGCTCAAGTCCGCAGTGCCTCTTGCACCAGTTCCCCAAATCCAGGCCTTACAATGCCTCTCTTTCTCTTCTCAGGCCTTACAATGCCTCTCTCTCTTTTCTGGCCGCCTCCAGTCCTCCCGCTAGCTCCGTCCTCTTCCACCCGACTTCCGCTCTAGACTGAAGGGAGGCGGCCCCTTATATAGTGCTCCCGGATGAGCAACAGGTGTTATCGGCATTCCCTCCTTGGCCACGCCCCAGCGTGGCGGAAGTGCCGGCTGTCCTCCCGGCAGCTCTCCGGGCGCCACAATGAGTCTTCCCCCCAGCACTTCCTGGTGTGGCGGAAGTGCTGGGCTCCAGGGTTCCTCAGGCTCCAGGGCACCGCCTGGCGGTGGCCACGGGCCCCTACAGGATTGGGCTTCCAAGCCCTCTACCCGTGGCCCCCTATACAACCAGGGCGATTGCCCCCTTGCGATCTGGAGGAGGCACAAGCCCTCCTCTGGTCTTCCTGGGCGTCCCGGCCGGGCTCCATCCCCGGCCAGGGACCACACGGGATAAACCGGCATCGGGGCGCCGTCTGGCGGTGACCTCGGGTCCCTACAGGGTTGGGCTTCTAAGCCCTGTACCCGAGGCCCCCAACATAACCAGGATGGACGCCCCCTCGCGGTCTGGAGGAGGCACAAGCCCTCCTCTGGTCCTCCTGGGCCACACCATGTATAATTCTTACAAACACAAAAGGAATGAGAGTTTCTATATATGCAAACTATATGCGAAAAAGTCCAAATTTAAAAGAGAATGGAAAAGTTCAAGAGCATAACATTTTAATATACTGTATTATAGTTCCATAATCAAGGCTGGTAGGGCTGTTACAGTGGCATGCACAAAAGGGTGGATGAGGTGGCACAAGCCTTTGCTCCTTGCTTCTGTTGATTCAGATGCACTTTTCTCCTGTTAGGAATGAATGCCTCTGTTTTATTGTAAAAAGCTGACAGAAAACAATGATAAGTAATGTGCATTGTTAAAGCTAGGTTGACTAAATTTTTCCATTCATCTGAATAAAGTGTGGAATTTAACACAGGGGCATTCTTTTTTTTTCACAGTAAAAACAGGCATGAAGAACCCAGCTTGAATGGATTTCTCTTGAGAAAATCATACACGCATTACCTAATGCAACAAAATTGTGAATGTTCATTGGTCAACAAGCCTTTATATACATCATTTTTAATCACTTCTTAAAGGAAATTACTAATAGTATTTGCTAAATATATCCTTTGTTACTGGCTGTTATTCAAAATTTCCATTATAATGAAATATTTTTATGATCCCATGAATTTCATTACGACCTTTAAAAAAACTTGTAGATATGTTTTGTTTTCATCTTATTTCCAACTGTATGATGTTTTAATAGAATGTTCAATTTCAAAATATGCCTAGCATTCCAAGCTTTTAAACAGGAAGAGTTATAAATAATAATAATAAAAAAAAACGCAATATCAGATTTTTTAAATGCACGTCCCCTACAGAAATGGGCACTGTACAATAATAGATATCCAAAGAGATTTTACTTTTATTATTTCTAGGTTCAAGCAATTTTCATTTTTACATAAGACAGAATTCATATGTTTATTACACAAAATACAATTAGGTAAGCAAATGTAATTTTAATCTTACTTAAAGTTAAAATGTTTCTTAATACAGCTACTAATGAAAGCTGGTTACAGCTTTCCCAAAGGTCTTTTGAATGGCAAGTTTTAATTTGACTCTAGCTACTAGGGGCAAGTGCACAAATTACCTTAGAAACAGATTATAATTTAATCACTCTGTACTGTTTTTATGCAAATGATATTGTAATATAGATACATTAATATTCCCACTTCGTCAAAAGACGATTTAATTATTTATTAAATAGTTTAGATAAAGGCAGTATTTAATTATGCTATATGATGCTTACAATAAAAGCCTTTATAGATACATGTCAAACTTTATAAAGAATATAACATCTTAATGTTGACTGTTTTTTTGGCTTTTAAAAGACGATAATTCATAGATGAAGTGACAATTCTCTCTGGTTTAATACTTGTAAATATAAATTTTTTTGTAAATGCATTTCATTACTTTTGTTTTTACACCTACAATAAAAGGTGCAGTTGCAGTGTGCTATGGGCTTAAGATGATCTTGTGGTCATCTGGTTTTAGTACATATTTATGGTAACGACTAACGTTCAGATTTATCAATGTTGCAGTTTGCCCCAGAGCTGCAAACTTGCAGCAGACCAAGAGAAGAGGAACAAAATTGTGTACTAATTTAAACCATCTTGTGATCAGGTTTAACAGACTTACGCTGGTGGGTAATGTTGAAGATATAAAAAAGCACTTATATCCTTTTAAAAAAATATGGAAACCATAATTTATATTTATATTTGCTTTAAAACATTTGTTGCAAGTATTTCTCAGCCTCTGGCTAAGTATTTACTGTATATACTTTGGTGACTGTTGGGTTAATTTGGTTATTAGGAAATGATTGACGCATAATGAATGACAAGTATTATTTCTTCTGTATTATCCATGTTATTGATTTACAGTGAGACAAGTATACTTCAGATTTAATTCTACTAATGTGTATTTCTCATTGTTATTGCTTTCTGTATGAGGACGTCATGGCCTTTTCATATGTTCATAATGAATACCATTTATAATAATGACAGTGACACTAACTTCAATCTAATGTAACTTAATGATAGAGACTTATTTTTATCAAGTTTACATGAGGATGTACTTTTCCCTGTGCTTGTTTAAATTTGTTAAGAGACAGCAAGACATTAATTGTTGGTCCACTGGCATTAACTGGGTCAGCTGACCAAAATAAGGAGAAACACAAGGCAAAAACCTAGTTGAGATGCAGATTAGGTACATTTAGGACTGATCTTGATCTGCTGTTCACTGAGACAGCACTTAGACCTGAGGATCATAGCACCGTACTATGTAGTCTGGTTTTGATCCACTGATAATATTGTACTATCTCAGATACACTGCAACTGACCCAAGATGTTTTGAACATGTAAAGCTGTAATGAAAACTGTTATAAACTAAAACTGTAGCTAAAACTCAAATCAATATAGGTGTGCCTTTTAGCAATAAATTGAAATTTTAGATACGGGTTCAAAATCCCTAATCTGAAATGCCAGAATGAAATATAATTATACAAAAGTACTAAATTTGAAATTTATTTAAGCCAGAGAATAAACCCTGACTGAAAACTTAACATTAACACTAGAATTACCAAAGCTTGCGAAAACACCTTAAATCCAGTCACACCTCTCCATTCAGTGTCTTTTGTCTTGTAAATGTGTCGATAAACCCAAGCAGCAAGCAGCCTGCTATAATACCCCTACCACCGAACAAACAGCAAAGACCTCTCCCAACTCAAGCCTTGTTTATCAGGGAGTCAGGTACCTAGAGCTGTATAGGCTAAAAATTATATTGTTATTTGGAACACATGCATTTCATGTGTGTTCTGTGCCTACAAAGATCTATGTAAGTGTAGAATGACAGAAATGTTGAACACACACCTAAAAAACAAACTTTTTTCCTGCTTTAGTACTAACAACAAAATTTTGACATGAAGTGTATAATGTGTGAAGACTGAAGTTCAAATAGCAAATAAGCACTTTTATAAAAGTTACAAATATAACAGAACAAGTGCATGTTTATTCAAGACTACAACTGAAGAAAAAGAAATTGGGTTAGTGTAGTTTGTTGTCGCGACTGTTTTAGTACTACAGCAGTAAGAACTGCTGACTCCTATTCAAAAGGTCATGGGTTTGAGTATTCACGTGTTCCAAAGTAAACGTTTTCAGTAGTGAGCTACTCTTATTGTTACTATTATACAATAAAAACATACATTTGGTTTGAGTCTGTAACAGCCGGTGTAAATGTGTGGTACTTGTAAAGGTTAGCATTTTTTTTTTATTCAGTTTTATTCTTTCAGGCGCATTCACTCTCGCCCTGATCTGCCACTGCTGTTTTCAAATAAAGATGAGCTATAACAGAGGTCAACTCAGATCGGAGAAAGAGAACATAAGCCCTCCCGGCAAGAAACAACCACTCACATATAAGAACAGCACAGCTGCACCAGGCGTAAAAGCAAAAGATGGCACCGTTTCAATGCAGGACGAGGTCCGGCATCATCCTTCCAGTCTGTCTGCCCCACAACTGTCCTTCAGTGAAACAGCACGGCTTACAGAGCTTGCCAACGTATCATGCAAACTCCTGTTTGTGATTATGTTTTGTGATGGTCTTTATATAAGAAACATTTACTATATATGTTACTTATATAAAAGCCAAATCGAATGTTATTTACCTTGATTTATTTACTTATTTTCCTACAGCGTAAAGTCACCAATAGACTGCACAGCTTCTTCTATTTGATCGACAAGGGCATACTCACAAATTACATGTGTAGCCATGAAAAATGCCTGCTGACACTTCAGTACACGAGCACTAGTACGAGAAAGCAGTTATCTTTTTCCAATGTAGAACCCTTGTCTTCATCTGAGTTCATCTCTGTTATTGCTCGTCGTTATTTGAAAACAGCAGTGCCAGATCGGGGCGAGTGTGAACATGACTGAGAAAATAAAAGTGAATAAAAGAAAAATGCTAACCTTTACAAGTACCATACATTTACACAGGCTGTTACAGACTCAAATCAAATGTATGTTTTTATTGTATAATAGTAACAATAAGAGCAGGTCACTACTTGAAACGTTAATTTGGAACACGTGAAGACTCGAACCTGTGACCTTTTGAATAGGAATCAGCGGTTCTTACTGATGTACTACCAAAGAAGTCACGACAACAAGCCACACTAACCTGATTTCTTTTTCTTCGGTTATAGTCTTGAATAAAAGCGCACTTGTTCTGTCATACTTGTTCCTTTTGTAAAAGTGGTTATTTGATATTTGGACTTCAGTCTTTACACATACACTTTGTGTCAAAATTTTGTTGTTAATACTAAAACATGGAAAAAAGTTTGTCTTTTAGGCATGTGTTCAACATTTCTGTCATGATACACATATAGATCTTTGTAGACACAGAACACACATGAAATGCATGTGTTTCAAATAACGATATTTTTTTAGCTTATACAGCTCTAGGTACTATATGACTCCCTGAAAAGCAAGGCTTGAGTTGGGAGAGGTTTTTGCTGTTTGTGTGGCGGTGGGAGGATATTATAGCGGCTGCTTGCTGCTTGGGCTTATAGACACATTTATAAGACAAAAGATGCTGACGGAGAGGTGAGAGCAGATTTAAAGTGGGCCGGATTTACACCTTTTTTCATAAGCTTTGGTAATACTATTGTTAACACTGCTTATGGGCCTTATTGAAAAACTACTAATGCTCAAACTTTAATTCAGTCCTTTGTTAATTCTGTATTTGAAGATATTTAGGTGTTTATATATTGATGGTCAACCTACACTACATGGCCAAGAATGCGCGGACACCTGTCCAAATTATTGAGTTCAGGTGTTTTAGCCACACTGATTGTTGGCAGGTGCCTAAAATCAAACACATAGCCATGTAATCTCTATTGACAAACACTGGCAGCTCATACTGAAGACCTCACTGGCATTCAGTGTGGCATTGTCATTGAATGTCAGCATTGCCACAAGTGACTAAGTGAAATTTCTGCTCTGTTAGACCTTCCCTGGTCAACTATAAGTACTATTATTGTGATGTATTCAAACATCTAGAAACAACAACAGTCCAGCCACAAAGCGGTAGAACACAAAAACGTATTTCAGGGCACTGTGTACTGAAGAGCATAAAAGTTGCCTATCCTCTGTTGCACCACTCACAACAGGGTTCCAAACTACCTCTGGAAGCAATGTCAACAGAAGAACTGTGCATTGGAAGATTCATGAAATGGGTTTGCATAGACAAGGAGCTCCACACATGCCTAGGTTCCATAAAGCCCACTGCCATTGGACTGTAAAAATGTGTTCTCTGGAGCAACGAATCACACTTCACTATCTGGTAGTGTGGTGGATCAGTCTGGATTTGTCAGATGCCAAGAGAATGCTACCTTCTAGACTGCATAGTGCCTACTGTGAGGATTGCTGGAGGAGAGAAAATGGTCTGATGCTGTTTTTCAGAGTTTGGAGTAGTGGTTTGTCAGGTTTGGTGTGGAGGAACTTGTATGTCCTGCAGAGTGCCCTCACCTCAATCCTATTGAGCACCTTCGGCATGAATTAGTTTTGAAAGCATTTTCTTGGGAAAGAAGAGGCAGAAAACTATGAGGAACTAGTTGAGAAGCTTCTCTCTTCCTGCCTAGTATTATCTTTAAAAATCCATTTCCTTCACTTTTCATTTGGATTTTTTTTCCCTGAGAACATGGGAGTGGTCTCTGATGAACATGAGGAGAGGTTCCAGCAGGAGATTGCACAAGTAGACATTATAGTGGAAAGTACAGTGTGTCTATGTTAGCAAAACATTTATTGGTCATGCCGCGCTGTATCAGTGCATGCTCCCAACCTCCTCCTTCTCCGCTGTGAAACAGCTTCAGAGTCTTACGAGACGAAAGAAAAAATTACCAAGGAATAATTATATTAAAAACACATGTATATGCAAGTTATCATTTTTTCAAGACTAAATAATTACTTTTAAAAATATATTGTCTTTTCTTATAAAATAGTGTTTTTTTATTTTACATTTCCATCTATCCAGAAGTGGATTGTGATAGAGCAATTACATTGCCATGTTTGTTTTCAGCACCCTCAAATCTATAAATAACACCTTTTTTGTAGACCTGTGCTAGTGATGCCTGGAGCTCAGGGCAAAGCATAAAAGTAGGAGTTCTTTTATGAGATTTTCTTTCCAGATCCAATTGGGTAGTTGCATTTTGAACACGCTCCTTCTTTCCATTATTTCAGGTTATGAATATTTGCAGCCCAGTAGTAATGATGAAGGTTGGTAGCACCATGCCACCTTCTTTCAGTCTTAGAAATGTCATCTTTTTAATGTATGGTCCTTTTGTCTTCCTTATAAAAGAACTTAATAGGGTCGAGTTCCCTAATAAGGATTTGGTAAAGAATATATGAATGCTTTAAAACAGTAATATAAATTTAAGGAGGATATTCATTTTAACTATTAATTCTAGCCATTTAAGATAACTGAAGAATTGTCTGTCTATTAATATCTTGCATTGCCTTTTAATAAATCTACTATTTCAGTACAATACTTAATAAGCTCACGGTGGCACAGTGGTAGCGCTGCTGCCTCAAGAGTTAGAGACCGGTTTGCTTCCGGTCCTCCCTGCGGGAGTTTGCATGTTCTCCCGTGTCGGCGTGGGTTTCCTCCGGGCGCTCCGGTTTCCTCCCACAATCCAAAGACATGCAGGTTAGGTGGATTGGCGATTCTAAATTGGCCCTAGTGTGTGCTTGGTGTGTGGGTGTGTTTGTGTGTGTCCTGCGGTGGGTTGGCACCCTGCTCAGGATTGGTTCCTGCCTTGTGCCCTGTGTTGGCTGGGATTGGCTCCAGCAGACCCCCGTGACCCTGTATTCGGATTCAGTGGGTTAGAAAATGGATGGATGGGTACTTAATAAGCCTTGATTCTGTGTTCCTATGCCAGAAATAGTCTGTGAATCTGCTGAAGTTATCTTTTCTTTTTGGCTAATCTCTGCTCGTCTTCAGCATGTACCACTCCTCAAGACTCCTTTTCCCATCTGGAGACTGCATAATTGTAATTATAATTACAATCCCTAGAGTGGCAGCAAAAAGAAAAAAATAATGAATACATTTTCTGGAGTATGAGTGACCAACACTACATTCCTACTAGCCACAAGTACACCAGCAAAAGCAAATGTAAGCATGGAAATAAAATTGTTATTATAAACACAGAGAAACAAGCACAACAAATAAGTTAGTCTTTTACAATATTGTGCGCTGTAGCACCCCACTCCCCCAATTGCATTACAAAACCCTCAACAAATATGCAAACAACAATTTTATTAAAGAATTAACAGAGAATGGAAAAAATGTTATTTAAATGTCCAACATGTAGAATGAATGTTTTCTTGAAGTCTGTTAATATAAGGGTTTTGCCGAGCCATACCTCAAACTCAGGGAAACATCTATCACCCACTATCTCCTCAAACAGAAACAGCAGGCCCTCACTTAAATCCACAATAAAAAGGAAAAGGATCCACTGTCAACAAGTCCTGTTGCCTTTTATAAAAATTAACCCAGGTTTACCTGATGTCTTCCATAGGTGGAGTAGTTTTTTCCTTGATATATGCGACTTTCTCTGTGACACTGACCTTTCTTCTTTTTTCCTGTATCTGTATTTTTCCCATTTTATCAGACCTCCAAGCAGATGCTCCTTTCTGGGTAGTCCATAGGATTCCACTATCTATTCAGACATTTTACTATTTACAGCAATGATAAAAAGGCCCATCCAGACAAGGACACTAAACACACATGACAATTGTTAAAAGCTCATTGTTTGAGATTATAATTACTAACTTCACCCAGTTCATTTGTCTTGATTCAATAAAAATTTCAAAATTTTGTTCTGTTGGGTCATCACCTGGACTTATTAACTTGCTCTCATTCATGAATATTAACGTAAGAGGAGGTGCTTGCGTTTTCACCATGCCCATAATAAGATAATTAAGATTAATTTATCAGTTTCTCCTGTAGTTAGAAGATGAAATTCTATTTGTACTAACAACTTTTTTATATAATGTGTCATTAGGTGGGTGTGCATATTCTTTAATCCACCCAGGAAATCTCAGTATTGAATTCTAATGTGCAACTAGTTTTCAGTTTATTTGAAAACATTTATATGAGATTATCTGACCCTATGATATGCTTTCAATGCCTCCCAAACTGTTTATGTTAATACTGTATATCTGTAGTTACATTCACCTCTATAAAAATGAGAGGAAATTTAATAAAGTCATTACACATTGTAAAACACGTGTGCATGGGAAGCAGCTGAAGGGCTTAGATAATACTGTTTATACATCTGCCCGGGCGGGGTACGCTGACGCTCTTTCTGAGTTCTCTGCAGGTCTTCCCCGGGAAATCCCACCAGGAGCCGCCATTTCCAGGAAGGACACATCACTCCGGTTCCGCCCCAAGAATGAGGTCACTTCGGTTCCGCCCCAAGGGTGATGTCACTTCCAGTTCGGCCCAGAGGACGACATCATTTCCGCCCTCTGTGCTATAAAGCTCACTGCCTTTGCTTAGGCAGGCAGTTCTGTTTTGGACTCTGTTGTGTAAACTGTTTAAAATGCCTCAAAGACTTTTGCAGCCGGGAAACCGCATTAAACGGGTGGCTGCCCCAAACCTTTCCACGCCTCTGGTCTCCAGTTCTTACAGTGGCGTAGTCGGCAGGATGGTGTCCCGAAGAACCCGGGACACGAACTTCAGGAACCAGGTGGGTGAGTACCGGGCCGAGTTTGGGGCAGGGAGTGCGCCGGAGGGTCAGGAAGGACGCGGTGCAGGCTCTGCTCCACGAGCATAACCCGGGGCTACCAACCCATCTCGTGGAGAAGGTAGAGGGGACCCACAGGCGTGGGCTGGCTTCTGGGGAAAACACACGAGTGGCTCAGTATGCTCTTCTGGGTAGGAAAGCCGAGCCCATCGGGACCAAGGTCCCTGTTAACGATGGGCTGTCCCCAGGCCGGCAGGTGAAGAATATAATAGACTGGGAGTTTAACCCAACTAAAGGGCTGTCAGAGCAGGCTATGGCTCTCTGGCAACAGGTGGGTGAGTGGCTACGCCATTTGATTGACCCCTTGCAAATAGTGCAGCAAGTGGCCTGTTTTTGCTGCTACAGCGATACCCCAGGAATTTGCCCAGCCGCCTGGGGGCAATTTCCATTCTATGGACGAGCTGCTACAGCTCTTGCAACCCCAGAGGCCGGCTGTGAAACCTGGGAGGGCAGAACAGCCGCTCTGTGGACTACCGGGAGTTATGTCCTACAAAGCAGTCCCTTCCACGCAATCCAGAGCCTGTTCGAAGTCGCCGGGCCGTCTGGCTTGCGACCTGTCGGGAACAAGGCGGACCGTAGGGGACAATGGCGGGTTGTTTGTGTGCCCTTAGCAATCCCTGGCGGATAAACATACGGGAGCTTCTT